>NC_053500.1:134630460-134982960 GCF_905171775.1 Rana temporaria | reverse complement strand
CCCTAGTGGCGATGTGTCCATAAAGGGCGCAGGAGCGCCTCTCTCCTAATACTTCATATTCCCATTGCACACGTTCCTGGTATAAGCTCTCAAATTTGGGGGCTGCAGCAACAACCAGCTGGATATTGGTTCAAGTCGCACCGCTAAAACACATACAGCTTGAAAAAACTGGAGACTGGCGACACCCTAGAGGAGTCGTAGGGAGACCGGCGACACCCTAGAGGAGCCGTAGGGAGACCGGCGACACCCTAGAGGAGCCGTAGGGAGACCGGCGACACCCTAGAGGAGCCGTAGGGAGACCGGCGACACCCTAGAGGAGTCGTAGGGAGATTGGCGACACCCTAGAGGAGTCGTTGGAAGACCGGAGACATGTTTCAGGAGACAGTCATAGACTGGACACATATTACTGCTATTACGGCCCATTTACAGATCAATGTTTCCACATTTGTGCTTCTACACCCTCCCCAGATAGTATGAAAAGAAAAAAAAGGGGAAGAAAAAAATAAATAAGCGAAATAGCATGCTTTTAAACTACTAGAAGGCAGTCTACAGAAAGTACCTAGATAAAGGAAAAAAAAAAAAAAAAAACAGACTGTCTACAGGGCCCAGCCCCTCCCCAACTGTCCTAAAGGGTCTCGGGTTGACACCAGGGGTCTAAGCTATGACCTCCACTGTAGGACATTTCTTCTGCGTACCTCTATGTCAGTCCCCCCCAACCACAAATCCATGCCCCCATCCTTCCTAGCAAAGGTTCTCCTCTGTGTGCTTCGTCTCTCCACTCCTCCCCAATGTGACATCACTTCTTTACCGCATTGCCTGAAGGAGAGCAAGTAGCTAAAATCTAAAGATAGAAAGTCGCTATTAATAAAAACACACCTTAGCCAATAACATATATTAGAACGTTTTGTAACTCATTAAACATTGACGGATAAGGTATTTCCAGGCGACAGATCCGCTTCAAAAGCCTGTCAGTAATAATTCGGGAAAGAGTTAAACCCACTTGCGTCACTGAATCTCAATGAATGGGTCTCCTTGGTACCGGAGGGGTTGAAGTGAGCCGTAATCTCGTTAATTCAGAGAATGTCTCATAGACCTGAAAATCAGCTTAGGACATTAAACCAGTTTCCTTGGAGCTTATTTAATTAGAGGACAATTGTCCCAACATCCCTGTAACAGGACAATCCCTGCAGGCAAGGTACAACAAGGCGTCATAAATGTATTGGGATGAGAGGGGATATAGAAAGCAAAAAAAACACAGAAATGTAAAGATGGGAGTGCTTCCAGGAATGAAGATTAACACTCCAATCGCAGCCAAAGTATTAGCCTGGAATTGCAGAGAGGTGACGATGCCTGACCAGTTAGAAGTGGTTATAAACCTCATGCATGAAATATGAAGAAAGCATATCCCTCTATAGTGTGTGCTGGTCTCAACTAAGAGCTCTAAGTGTCACTTCTGTCTGATGCTTTGTTCCTCTGCCATCAGCATTAACCACTTCCTTACTGGGCACTGGTGGGCACTGATAGGCACAGATAAGGCGCCACAGATGGGGACATAAGGCGCCACAGATGGGGACATAAGGCGCCACAGATGGGGACATAAGGCGCCACAGATGGGGACATAAGGCGCCACAGATGGGGACATAAGGCGCCACAGATGGGGACATAAGGCGCCACAGATGGGGACATAAGGCGCCACAGATGGGGACATAAGGCGCCACAGATGGGGACATAAGGCGCCACAGATGGGGACATAAGGCGCCACAGATGGGGACATAAGGCGCCACAGATGGGGACATAAGGCGCCACAGATGGGGACATAAGGCGCCACAGATGGGGACATAAGGCGCCACAGATGGGGACATAAGGCGCCACAGATGGGGACATAAGGCGCCACAGATGGGGACATAAGGCGCCACAGATGGGGACATAAGGCGCCACAGATGGGGACATAAGGCGCCACAGATGGGGACATAAGGCGCCACAGATGGGGACATAAGGCGCCACAGATGGGGACATAAGGCGCCACAGATGGGGACATAAGGCGCCACAGATGGGGACATAAGGCGCCACAGATGGGGACATAAGGCGCCACAGATGGGGACATAAGGCGCCACAGATGGGGACATAAGGCGCCACAGATGGGGACATAAGGCGCCACTGATGGAGACATAAGGCGCCACTGATGGAGACATAAGGCGCCACTGATGGGGACATAAGGCGCCACTGATGGGGACATAAGGCGCCACTGATAGGGACATAAGGCGCCACTGATGGGGACATAAGGCGCCACTGATGGGGACATAAGGCGCCACTGATGGGGACATAAGGCGCCACTGATGGGGACATAAGGCGCCACTGATGGGGACATAAGGCGCCACTGATGGGGACATAAGGCGCCACAGATGGGGACATAAGGCGCCACTGATGGGGACATAAGGCGCCACTGATGGGGACATAAGGCGCCACTGATGGGGACATAAGGCGCCACTGATGGGGACATAAGGCGCCACTGATGGGGACATAAGGCGCCACTGATGGGGACATAAGGCGCCACAGATGGGGACATAAGGAGCCACAGATGGGGACATAAGGAGCCACTGATGGGGACATAAGGCGCCACTGATGGGGACATAAGGCGCCACTGATGGGGACATAAGGCGACACCGATGGGGACATAAGGCGTAGTACGTCACCACGTTCTTGGCGTTTCGGAATTTCCGACAACATTTGTCGCATTGCATTTGTGTATGCAAGACAAGTTTGAGACAACACCCGTCGAAAAAAAAAAAAATCCACGGTTTTGTTGTCGGAATTTCCGATCATCTGTACGCGCCATTACTGTTAAATGTTTTCTTTAATAAAGTGTGTAGATATGTCTTGAGTTTTGTAGCAAAAAAAAAAAATTCAATTCTGCTGAGTTAATGGAACATTTCAATGCATTTCCGTGATTGAATCTAAAGCAGATTACGCTGTACAATATTAATGTTTAGCAAAACATTTCCACGCAGAGACTTTCCATGATCTTACCTTGTTTATACGGTTCTCACGTGTGCAATACCTGAAGATGGCAAAAGAAGAAGATGGGAAGATTCTGTCATCCAGATTTATGAGGTTGTATATCTAAATGTATTGTATCACTGATCAAGAAATGTTATATTTATATCACAAATATCTAAAAAACTTAATGTATTTTCCTTTGGCACCTTTGTACTCTCGGGACTGTTTTATTAGGAAAACTAGCTGTAGAGGAGAAATTCGAAAGCTTGGGCAAAATGATGGAGTCAGTGTCTGTAACGGTCAGGGGTTAACACCGTTTACGATTTCCCATTCCACCAACCCAAGACAGCTTATCCGACACTCCAACCATCCAGCAGACACGATCCATAAGAATTCCCCCAGAAAGACGAGACACAAGCTCTGTTCTCTCTGGTTCAAACAAATAAATGCTTTAATGGTAACTCAGCCTTGTTATATACAGTTTAGAAACCAAGCGAACAATGAATCAACTCCACCCACCACATTACACAAGGACCTTCAATACACATTCTTTTAGATAATAACATTCAGACGAGGGAAAATTATTAGTCATTACCCAGACATTCTGACTCCGCGACAAGCTATTCACCTGATACACAATACACCTTCCTATGTCAGACGTTCTGGCACCGAATCTACAGGAGTTAATTACTACAGCTGACAAGTCACATTCCGCATCTATTATCAATAGTATTTTCACACAAAACAGTGTCATTAGCATACACAATGAGATATCTTAGGAGCAGACTTAATTAGCACAATGGACAACAGAATGCAATCACAGCTTTCATCGCTACAGCCAGGTAGACTTAATTAGCACCTCAACAGGCTATGTGTCCCCACATGAATGAGTCACTCTGCTATTGACCTGTTGGAGTCAGAATTAACCACCTGTAATATTATTCTAGACATTAAGGAATATATTGTGGATTACTGTTCCAAGCTAAAACAATTCAAGATATGGCCATTATTTCCTGGCTCAATCTGTGCCCAAAAGTTACTCCCGTTACAGTGTCAATTTCATGGAGCATCTCTGGAGTTGGGTTGTTGGGGGTGCCTTGATGGCATCAAAGGTTTGTGGACTATTTTGATGGGACCACTCTTTAAACCAATCGTCTCAAGTTAAAGGAAACCTGATGGAAATACAGGAAATACAGTTGCCTTTGCGAACGTCTGCTGAAAATACTAACTGCCTCATGCTTGTTGTGAAGTCTTTTGTTCTAGATACTTGGTCTTGATCTAGTAGAAGGTAAAAGTTAGAAATGGTGGCCTCATTTTTAAACCAATGAACCCTGTGTGAAGACTGGGGTTTACAATGCTAGCCGTCTGGTTGTCCTACAAATCGAATGGCTCCAAAGGCCATTTCTTGCCTGCTTGGTCTTCTTCTGGTTTTGGCGCCTTTGGCCATCCTGATTGGGAGTTATGTCATCCTGGGCTGACCAATTAAGGGGCCGGTGATCTGACGAGATGGTTCCGGCTATCGAGATGGTTCCTGTAAGGACTGCGCAGGAACAATACTTGCCAACGCCTCCAGGGCGATGTGGAGTTTGAGGTAAGTGGCCAGTCGGCCACACCTCGCTCGGACGGCTCGCTACGCTCGCTCGGCCTCCTGACTCTTTTTTTAACGTCCTCCAATCTACAGGGATGTTAAGGAATGAGACTGGATGATGGCTGAGGTTCGGAGATTTCTGTCGGCAAGAATTGCACCTGCGCAGTCCTTAGAGAAACCATCTCGATAGAGGAACCATACCGACAAGTCACCGGCACCAAAGTCATGACAAAAATTGCTGATAAGCTTGCTGGCAGACAAGGGAGACATTTGGAGTCATTACTGACTATGGGCCCTTACTCTTTGTAAGGTGTATGCCTGGGGGACCCTTGGAGTAATGTTACTTTGGATCCAAGTCCATGTCTCCCCAAGACACACAGACTCTGGATCTAAAATGGGATAGTTGGCAAGTATGAGGCAGCTGCTTTGGGCCCCTTAATAATGACAGGGCCCAGGGCAGCTGCCAAGTAACCCACTCTACATAGAAGGATGTCAGATGTCCCTAACTCTGGAGGTCACCATTAGGCCCGGAGAGAGGCCCGGGACTTGGCTACATACACATCTCAACTCGTACAAACAAAAACCAGTGTATGTCCGTATGAGTTAAGATGCACCATCGACGACTTTTTACACAGTTTTCTGCCGGTGACATCCTGCGTATAATTCTTCACCGGCGCTCACGTGGCCTTATTTGCATTTGTGAATAACAAACCCCTTCACAGACCAGAGTGTGGCTATTAAGAGAAGGACAGAGATTAATATTATCTGTATGTGTATTTGGACCCCTGTGACATCAGCGCGACGCTCTTACATGGATACAGTGTGTAATTGAAGGAAATTAGCGGAGAGGGCCAGGCGCGTACCGGGCAGGTAAACACAATTACTCATTATTATCTTGTCCAGGTCGTCAGGGTAACGCTAACCTGGGATTAAACTTCTGCTCTGTGAAAAGACCTGATCAAACCACACGCTCAGCACCAGACCTTCACCTGCTTAAAATTAACCCCGAGACTTGCGGCAAAACTTTCCACCGTAGCTCCCTAGATCCTCTTATATAAAAAACAGACAGTCCTAGTCAGCACTTCACATATTAACGTGAACCTGTCGCCAGACTGTTTACTTTAACAACAATCTTCCCATAAGTTTATATGTGTAGTTATTGTATATTTCCATCTGTAAAAAAATAAATAAATAAAAGCTCCCCAAAACAGACTTGGGAACTTTCGAAAATCAAAATTCCTGAGAATGTGGGGGGGGGGGGGGGGGGGGAATAGGGGCGGAGTGGTGGGTGGAGTAATAACACACAGCGTGCCGTGGTGAAAGGTGGTTGTGTCAAAATTGACAAGGGCTTAAAATACTGAGCCTATGTACAGAGTGCAGGAGTCTGAAGTATGTAATGTATAGTGGTCCAGGTTGGGTAAGGCACATGGCGCAGGGCTCTGGGTTGGGTAAGGCTCAGGGCTCCAGGTTGGGTAAGGCACAAGGCCCAGGGCTTCGAGTTGGGTAAGGCACAAGGCCCAGGGCTGCGGGTTGGGTAAGGCACAAGGCCCAGGGCTGCGGGTTGGGTAAGGCACAAGGCCCAGGGCTGCGGGTTGGGTAAGGCACAAGGCCCAGGGCTGCGGGTTGGGTAAGGCACAAGGCCCAGGGCTGCGGGTTGGGTAAGGCACAAGGCCCAGGGCTGCGGGTTGGGTAAGGCACAAGGCCCAGGGCTGCGGGTTGGGTAAGGCACAAGGCCCAGGGCTGCGGGTTGGGTAAGGCACAAGGCCCAGGGCTGCGGGTTGGGTAAGGCACAAGGCCCAGGGCTGCGGGTTGGGTAAGGCACAAGGCCCAGGGCTGCGGGTTGGGTAAGGCACAAGGCCCAGGGCTCCGGGTTGGGTAAGGCACAAGGCCCAGGGCTCAGAGTTGGGTAAGGCACAAGGCCCAGGGCTCAGAGTTGGGTAAGGCACAAGGCCCAGGGCTCAGAGTTGGGTAAGGCACAAGGCCCAGGGCTCAGAGTTGGGTAAGGCACAAGGCCCAGGGCTCCGAGCTGGGTAAGGCACAAGGCCCAGGGCTCCGAGTTGGGTAAGGCACAAGGCCCAGGGCTCCGAGTTGGGTAAGGCACAAGGCCCAGGGCTCCGAGTTGGGTAAGGCACAAGGCCCAGGGCTCCGAGTTGGGTAAGGCACAAGGCCCAGGGCTCCGAGTTGGGTAAGGCACAAGGCCCAGGGCTCCGAGTTGGGTAAGGCACAAGGCCCAGGGCTCCGAGTTGGGTAAGGCAAGATACGACGGCATCTGGGTTAGATCCGACAGGCGTACGTCTTCGGATCTTAGATGCAATTCTTTGGCGTCCGCTGGGTGGCGTTCCCGTCGCTTTCCGCGTCGAGTATGCAAATTAGCTATTTCCGACGATCCACAAACATACGAGCGGCCGTCGCAATCTTTTACGTCGTCTCTAGTTGGCTTTTTTCGGCGTATAGTTAAAGCTGCCATTTGGTGGCGTACGCAATGTTAAGTATGGCCGTCGTTCCCGTGTACTCTCTTTGTGGATCTGCCCCTTTATTCTTTTGGAATTTAATACTAGTACCTGGTTGCTGTTTTTTTCTATTGGCGCAGTTTTTTCTTATTTAATGTTGTTTGTGTTTCTCTCATCTAATTGCTGCCTTTGGTCTTTATTGATGTATTTTTTTATTGTTTAGGGCAGTTTTTCCTCTTGCCTTTAAGCAACCTGACCTCATACGGAGGCACATGAAGCCAGACACGATTCTATAAACCCTCATTGTAGACACTGCAGACCCGCTCACCCCATACATCCAGCTGTGGAAAAATAGACACGCATCGCTATGTAATAGTATCTGCTTTTCCATCCATTAGCATTGTGCCTCTGTCCATTACGCTTGCTCATCCCGAGCTCACCTTTCCCACCATCATTGCGGCTTTGTGCAGACGAATAATTACGCCTGGCAATTATTTAAAGAGTCATGTTTAGTTAAGTCGTATTGTGGGAATTGAAAGTGAATTGCGGACACGAAAAGGATGTTCCATTAAACGATATGGTCTTTGTTGTGTCTTCAGTGACTCCTCTCCCTCCCTTGTTTACAGAGCCCGTCTCTCCTATAGGCCTTCCTAGATCAGGTCTTTGATTAATGCATCTGAATGGATTGCGGGGATTATATATGGTCTTTGCTTTGTATACTTTGTTACACGTTTTGTAAAATGGAGAGGGAATCTACAGTTCTTTGTGTGTCTCTTTGAATGTACCCGTGTGTCTCTTGTTACCGAATGTAGTTTACCCCACCCTGTGTCATTATGCAAAAAAGGGGGCTTGTCCCTGAGTGTATATGTCTTCGTACCTGTGTTTGAATAAGCAGTCTTAGGTTTCTCTTCACCCTACACCGATGCAGGGATGGACTGGCCATTGGGACTACAGGGAGTTTCCCGGTGGGCCGATGGCTCAGTGGGCCGGCTTCAGTGACAGCAGACCACCGCCCCCCTCCGCTCCTCTCCCTTCCCGCAGCGCTCACCTCCTCTCCCTCCCCGCAGCGCTCACCTGGGGGGGAACAGAGAAGCAGGGGAAGGAGCAGGGACGACGACAGAGGAGCATGGGGGAGGGGACAGACAGCCGACTCAACAGCTGTGGCCTGGGAGTTTCTCACTTCTGCCTAATCTTGTCCCATAAGGGGGAACACCGAACTGATTCTTTGCCCCGGGTGAAATAATGTCTAGCTTCCCCACTGGTACTGCCTATAAGAGTACCAGTACCAGCCGTTCTACTCTAATAAAGTAGAACGGCTAGCAGCGGGGGAGAGGGGGCTTGGGTGGCCGGGGCGGGAGTTGTCTGGCCGCCATGGGAGAGATCTGTCAAAGTGGGCCAGTCTGGATGAAGTCCAGGGCCAAATTTTTGTCCCAGTCCAGCCCCGATGCCTCGACCAGTGACTGGGTGGGCCAAGGGACCTTGGATCGTGCTGGTACCAGACATACTCCTCTTGAGTACGGGGGTCCGTCACACTACCCTATAAACAAAATGCCAGGTATTCCAGGTATTCCCACTGGCTGACAAACATATGGACACTAACCCCACCCATTACATGACTACATGAAGTCCTTGTCTAAAAGAGGACCCAACACTGACTTACATAATTCCCTATTACACACTATTTTGGCACAGAGCCACCTAGTGGTAGACTAATTAATTGCACCTGCTTACAAGGACAAGTAACAAATATAAAAGTAGGCGTTATCCCATTTTGGCTTCAAAAGTGGAAATACAGTTTACGTTAGGAATGGTAACCTTTTATCACTGAAATCAACGAAAGAGATGCGGACAACCATAATAAAACATAAGAGCAACTGCTGTTTTAAAATCGAAACAATATTCCTGGAAATGGTCTGTTGTTCTGTCACATCACGTAGCACCTGAGATCAGATTTCGCAGATGTCACAGCAGGTCTCTCGCCTACAACTGTGCGATCGTTATCTCGCGTTAATGACGATCTGCGGAGAATGATTTTCCGTCGTGGTCGAAAATGAGTTTCTTGGATATCTGTCAGCTAAATCAGTCTTTTGCAGTTTTGTGACATTTATTCGCTTTGTAGGCTTTCAGATTGTTACAATACTGTGTAGCGCCTGGTTACTTTACAGTACCGGTGCTAGTTACATTTAGAGGGAGATCAGAGTGAAGTTAAACAGGGTCTCTGTCTCGGCTTGGCTGTGCTGTGGGCTTATTCTGCTGTGCTGGGGTGTTCTTCCAACCCCGGTGCTGCAGGTGGCAGCAGTGGAGTCGAGGCTTGGGTGCTCTTCCCAGCAGCCAATCAGGAGGGTTTGACCTCGCTGTGCATGCTGGGGAGGGGAATTTATGGGACAGACGCCATTGGGTCGTCTTCTTCGAGTGTGGCACCCACCTTTAGGATGACCACATCACGGCGCCCCGGCGTTATGGCCTACCTTTATGCAATCAGATGCAGGCATTCCTGCAGCAGCTGGCAGAATACAGTAGCCTCAGTGGGAGATTTATCTATCTGCACTGTTAGCATGGACGTGACCGGTGCTACCACTAGGCAGCCGCCTAAGGCTGCCTAGGAGGGCCCGGCCACTGGTGTTCCTACTCTCTTCTCTCTGCAACAAGCAACCAAGTCTCAGCATCAGCAGGCAGCCACCGCTCGGTTCGTACATAGTGTCAGAGGCGCAGCGGCGGCAGAGGACTGTGTCCGTGTCCTAACTTCCGAATGAATGTAAGCAACAAACAATCCATTGATGGGCACTTGTAGGCTGCATTTGATGGGCGCTGGTGAGGCTGCATTGGATGGGCGCTGGTGAGGCTGCATTGGATGGGCGCTGGTGAGGCTGCATTGGATGGGCGCCTCATTAAAAAAAGGTGGGGTATACATGGGCAGGGAAAAGGGGGTGGAGCGGCAAAATTAGGTTTTGTCTAGGGCAGGGATCCTCAAACTACGGCACTCCAGCTGTTGTAGAACTACACACCCCATGAGGCATTGTAACACACCGACATTCACAGATATGACTAGGCATGATGGGAATTGTAGTTCCTGAACAACTGGAGGGCCATAGTTTGAAGACCCCTGGTCTAGGGTGTCAAAAATCCTTGCACCAGCCCTGAGCATGGATCAGAGAATCTTCTCCTGCACCCAACGCCCAGCTTGCTTAAAAGGACTTTTCTACCAGTCTCCTGGGCTTGATTCCCAGCCTGCTTAAGACTCCGCTATTCATCTACCTCGTTGGGCTCCAGTGTCTACCAGTCCCTGCACGGCTACCAGCTTCCCAGTGACCTTCACACAAGACCTGCCCAGCCTGCTGGTGGCTCGTGCCTCTTTGTGCCCTTCACCCTCTGTACCACCACCATGGGCAGAGTGCAGTTAGTCGCAAGAGAGAACCGCTCTCAGCATCTCGGCCTCGGAGAGTACATCTATGACAGCTGTTCTCTTATTGAAGTCTCTGAGTCTGCCAATTGAATTAGCAACTAAGGGTGTCCTGGCCCTAACCCTCTTTCCCCCAAAAATACAAAAAGGACTGTTAAAATAAATAAAACCTCTTTTATATCGAAGAAATGTCTGGTGCCCAATGACTTTCACCATCTTTGCACCCACTATGCCTCACAACCCACCACATATTGAAGGATGTCAGTTATCGTTGGCCTTGGAGGTCCTCATTAGACTGAAAGAGGTTCAAGACTTTGCTACACCAGCTTAGGTGGCATTTGGCGTTTTAAAGGGTGCTTATGGTTAGGGAAGCTCCATTCAACTTTCCTGGACCTGTTCTTGTGCCCAAAAAACCCTCACAACCCACCACACATTGAAGGATGTCAGCCATCTTTGGCTTTGGAGGTCCTCATTAGACTGCAAGAGGTTAAAAAGTCTTTGCTACACCAGCTTAGGTGGTGGCATTTCGTGTTTTTTAGGGTGCTTATGGTTAGGGAAGCTCCACTCAACTGTCCTGGACATGTCCTTGTGCCCAAAAAATGGCCCCCGATTAGCCTCCCTTTGCGCTATTTTCTACATCCCAAGATTTTGTTTGCTTTAACAGCCGCCACTTGGCTTTGGAGTGGAATGTGCTGCGTACGACGTCCACAGCGAGCCTTACCAATAGCAGGGTACCGCTAGACCAACCCGAATTCTATAATAGGTTATTTTTTAAAGATTCCAATAGATACACCTTAAATCCAAAGTTAAAAAACAAACAAAACACTATTTTTGGCTTGTCGCTGAGATTGCTGGTTTATATTTTTCCACATTAACACCTTTCCACAAACTAGGTATAATATTAGCAAGACTTCACATTGACTGACTCCAGGCACAAAAAAACAACACCATGGCGTGGAGAATGCGGGGGACAAAGTTCAGAGATCTAGAACAAAGGATAACCGAAAATTCTAAAGCTTTGTGTACACAGGTCTGATTCTAAATAAAACTGACAGTGCAGCGCGGGAGCCAATCAGAAACTAGATTTTCTTTTACTGCCTTTACTACCTTCTAGCTGCTGGAGCGGAATACACGGGACTCTCTTTTTTTTTCTCTCAGTTTACATAGCAATAATGTTTAACCACTTTAGTACCAGGCACTTACACCCCCTTCCTGCCCAGGCCAATTTTTAGCTTTCAGCGCTGTAGCACTTTGAATGACAATTGCGCGGTCATACAACACTGTACCTAAACAATTTTTTTTATCAGTTTGTTCCCACAAATAGAGCTTTCTTTTGGTGGTATTTGATCACCTCTGCGGTTTTTATTTTTTGCGCTATAAACTAAAAAAGGAGTAAATTTTGAAAATATATATATATCTTTTTGCTATAATAATGGCATTTTTTACATTTGTTTTTACTAGGAATGGCAAACGATCTGATTTTTAGATCGGGCACTTTTGACAAATTTTTGGGACCATTGACATTTATACAGCAACCAGTGCTATAAAAATGCACGGATTATTGTGTAAATGTCACTGGTAGGGAAGGGGTTAACAATAGGGGGCAAACAATGGGTTAAGTGTGTGTTCCCTGGATGTGTTCTAACTGTATAGGGATCAGTGGCCGTTCGTCCATAGAGGGCGCTGGAGCGCCGCCCCCTCTGGCTCCGCACCGCCACTGACTAATAACATAGATTCACTGCATTGCATGAATCTAGGTTATTGTCGCCGCTGCCGCTGGTCTATTCAGATGGCCGGACATAGAGCGCCGGCCACCTGAATAACGGCAGCTGGTTGGCTGTACGGAAGTGCCTATCAGAGCCAGCGGCTCTGATATGCTTTCCGAGTACAGCCCTCAGGCTGTAGTCAGCTTCCGGATGCTTATCCTCGGGACGTACCGGCGGTGCGTTCCTTGGATAAGACTGACAGGCGTCTCAGCCAATCAGGTTCACCGGTTCTGGCTATTGGTAACCTGGTTGGCTGAAGCGTCATCGAGGGCGGGAGAAGATATCGAGGGACGTGGATGGCTGACTCCAGTAAAAGGTAAGTGCCGGGGGGGGGGGGGAATTTTACAGGGCACAGCAGCGACGAAGGGCACAGTGACATCAATGGGCACAGTGGCGACAATTGGCACAGCGGCATGAATGGGCACAGTGGCGACAATGTGGCACAGTGGCGACAATGTGGCACAGTGGCGACAATGTGGCACAGTGGCGACAATGTGGCACAGTGGCGACAATTAAAGGGCACAGTGGCGACAATTAAAGGGCACAGTGGTGACAATTAAAGGGCACAGTGGTGACAATTAAAGGGCACAGTGGTGACAATTAAAGGGCACAGTGGCGACAATTAAAGGGCATGGCACAGTGGCTGCGTTTGATGGCATAGCACAGTGGCTGCGTTTGATGGCATAGCACAGTGGCTGCGTTTGATGGCATAGCACAGTGGCTGCGTTTGATGGCATGGCACAGTGGCTGCGTTTGATGGCATGGCACAGTGGTGACAATTGATGGCACAGTGGCTGCATTTGATGGGTACAGTGAGGCTACAGTTTTTTTCTTTTTCGTTTGCGCCCCCCCCAAAAATGTTGAGCACCACCCGTCAATGATAGGGATAGGACTGACTAGGAGAGGAGACCTATTGTTGTTCCTACTTAGTAGGAACAAACGATAGGTTTCCTCTCCCCGGACAGAACAGGGATTTGTGCATACACGCACACACACACACACACACACACACACACACACACGCACGGCCAACTGGGATCGTGCCCGTCAGCCACGTGCAGCAGGCTGGCGGGGTTTTGCGCAGCCGTGCCATTCTGCTGCCGTATATCTGCGTGAGGCGGTCGGCAAGCGGTTATATACCACCAAAAGAAAGCTCTATTTGTGGGAAGAAAATGATAAAAATTGGGTACAGCAATGCCTGTACAAAAAAATGAATATTAATAACATGTTACCCCCCCCCCCCCCTTTTTTTCCAGACCTCATTCACATAGATACCGAGCCCCTTCCCCAACTACCAGACTAGACCTAAGGGTTAAATACCTTAAAGGTGCCATTCATTTCACTGGCACTCAAATACGCAGTGCGATTTTGCCGCGATTGTTATAAAATCGACTTGCAATCGCTCACACCAAATCGAGCAACGCGTGTCGCCCCAAAAGAAGCTGCAGAACTTGCTTCTTTTTTTTTTTTAGGGAGGGGAGCGGGGCTTCGCACGTCAGACACAGCAAAATTGCAACCGTGACAAGCTCGCTAAATTACATTGAAATGAATGGCGCCTAAACACACTGCTGTGCGATTTTGACAGTGCGATTCAAAAACGCCTATATGTGAGAATGGAAGGTATGCTGACACTGCTGCTTTTTCTCATTAGAACACTGAGAGTGCACCAGGTGATTATAAAGGAGCCAGAATCAGTTTGCAAAGGACATGGCGAAATAAGCATTTTAGAGCAGAAAACGCACCCAACTTTGTTAAAATCCCTGAAAGTCGTATACACACGATCTGACTTTTCGTCAACAACGGTCCGACGGACGTGTTTTATCGGACAATCCGACCGTCTGTATGCTCCAACGGACAATTGTTGTTGGTTTTTTAATGGACAAGTGTTCGATATGAATGCTCTCAAACTTTCTGGCAACAAATGTCCGATGGAGGATAATCCGATCGTGCGTACACAAGTCCATCGGACTAAAATCCAAAGTACAAACACGCATGCTCAGAACCAATGCTAAAGACCACACAACAATAGCAGAAGTTGCCCAAAGGGTGGCGGTAAAGAGCTGAAAAACCATGTGGTTTGATGAACGTTGGCTGAAACGTTCTGCCGTCTGTACGCAGAACAAGTTCACGGCCAACGCCCTTAGGACAAAAATCCAGAGAAAACTCAGATGGAAGTCCGATCGCGTGTACGAGGCTTTACATTCTAAGAAGAGCGGTCTGCTGCCGGATAGCGATATAAACACGCAGAATCGTTTCGGCCAAGACTGCACGTTTCCACGCCAGCTTCAGACCCTCCTGGCTCCGGCCTTATCTCAGGGGAACAATAATCGATCGTCCCCAATTTACATGCCTGCTCGTCATATGCTTTCTAAAAAAAAATTCCTGTAGCTTCTTTGTGTTGTGCTTTTGTTATTTCCAAGGAGACCTCATGTCAACAACACAAAAAAAAAAAAAAACTGAGGAATTTTTCATTGATCCTCCGTTGCACAAAAATGCACAAACAGGATTTTGTACGAGGTCCGACTTCAGTATGTCATATTTAACCCCTTTGTCACCAAGGGCTGGGCCCCTTTCCCACTACTGTGGCTTCAAAGTCGCGCGATTTTGCACCCGAGATTTCAGGGAATGTCTGTGTAACTCGCATCAAAAGTTGGACCCACAATCCTGAGACGTTTGTTACCGTCTCTTAATGTATGACAACGAAATACAATGTATGTCTATATTTATCTTGTTTATGATAAACTTCAATAAAAATCTATTGTTGAAAAAAAAAAAAAAGTTGGACCAAAGTAGTGAAGGGACTACTTTGCTGCGGCCGCAATGGTTAGCTTCGCAGTGCAGCAGTTTTAACTCGGCAATGACGACGTTTACAGATGACCCCTTTCAGGGGTTTAGAACTAGGGTTTGCACCGATACTAGGATCGGTGCCGAGCATTTGCACAAGTATCGGTACTCGTGCAAATGCACCGATACTTTCAGGCCTGGTTCTTTGAGCCGTCAGTGGGTCGCCCCCTGTTGACAGCTGAAGTGTAATAGAAGTCCAGTGTTTGGAGCTGTCCAAAAAAAAAAAAATGGTATTGGTGCATCCCTAGTTATAACCCTCCCACTCTATCCAAAAAAAAATAAGAAAGAAAGAAAATAAAAAAGGAAAGAAATAGAATAAAAAAGGAAAGAAATAGAATAAAAAAGGAAAGAAATAGAATAAAAAAGGAAAGAAATAGAATAAAAAAGGAAAGAAAGAAAGAAAGAAAGAAAGAAAGAAAGAAAGAAAGAAAGAAAGAGGGGCTTTGCCTATAGCTCTACTATAAGACTTGACATATTTGGTATCTATTTACTTGACAAACCCCACATAAAAATAATTATTATTTTATATATATATATATATATATATATATATATATATATATATATATATATATATATATATATATACACACACACACACATATACATACACAGGGCTGCCATCAGGGGGGTACAGGCAGTATACCTTTTAGGGGTCCGGAGGTCCCCAGACGGCAACCCCCCCTCTTTTTTTATAAATAAAAAAAAAAATATATATATATATATATATATATATATATATGGGGTAGCCATCCGGGGACCTCTGGGCCCTTTAATAAAAAAATAAACATTTATAAAAAAAAAAGGGAGGTTGCCATCCGGGGCCTTGGGGACCTCTGGGACTTTTAATAAAAAATATAAACAAAAATAAACATTTATAAAAAATAAATAAAGAAAGGGGGGGTTGCAACCTGGGGGCCTCTAAGCCCTTTAATAAAAAAAAAAATACAATTATATATATATATTGTTTTTCTTTCTTTATTTCTTCTTTTTCTGTAAAGGCCCCCCCCCCCCCCCCCCCCGCTTCTCAATTTGCGGCAGCCCCCGCGCTTCTCAATACACACAAACACGTTATGTTGCCCAAATATCCTGCAACATAAGATTACAACTGTTTTTTTTTTTTGATTCCTCAGAGCTCAGTGTTCAGAAAATGTTTTGTGGGGGTTTTACATAAAATAAAGTCAGAAATGTATATTTTTAACGTTTGTGGATCATGAAATTTTTTTGCTGATAGCGGAAAGGCTTAGATATCATTTATAGAGATGACCTCAGCGATCACATGAGCAGCACTGCACCCCTCTATGATGGATGTTGGCTGCGCAGAGCTCACAATGGGGGGGGCATACAGACCCAAGCAGGGAGCAATACCAGGGCCAAGGAAAGGCTTATACCTATTGATGGGGGGTACACCCAGCATTGGGGGGGAGGGGGGGGGGACATATGTAAATCACTCATGTGTACTATAGAAAGTATTTCACTTGCAGTGTACAGGCAGTATAATGCAGACATCACATTCCCTAGATGTTGTACCTACCTCCTGTCTTATCTCTGCAGACTCCATAGCTGGAAATCCAGCAGCTTGTTGTACTAATTGAATCACCTGTAGCTCTCCCTAATTGGAAACACCCGGAGTGATCATGTGTGTGTGTGGCCATAAGAAATTTACTTTTTTTTTTATTTTAAAGCATACCTGTCATGTGAAAAATATGGGGGCTGCCATTACTGGCTTCCTTCTGAAAATGCTAATCGCCTGGCCATGTTTTGCATCAAAACCTTCAAGTCACAGGGCCGACAACGACTATTCACATGTATAAGATTACTACATGGTTATGTATGGATAGCTAAATATCTCGAGCCATTACTACTGAAGATTGTTCTCTTCTCTTCTTTTTTTCTTCCGTGTCACCGACAGTTCATTTTTCCTCTTTTTCTGTTTTCTTTAAAAAAAAAAAAATTATATATATATTTTTATTGTTTTCTTCCGTGTCCCCTACAGTTCATTTTTCCTCTTTTCCTGTTTTCTTTTTCAATATATTTATTTATTTATGTATTTATCTTTCCTTCGCGTCCTCTACAGTTAATTTTTCCTCTTTTTCTGACTTCTTTTAAAAAAAAATTGTTATATATATATTTAAAAACAATTCTTCCGTGTCCCCTACATTTCCTTTTTCCTCTTTTTCTGTTTTCTTTTTCAATATATTTATTTATTTATATATATTTATTTTTTTCCTTCATGTCCTCTACAGTTCCTTTTTCCTCTTTTTCTGTTTAGTTTTTTTTTTTTATTCCGTGTCCCCTACATTTCCTTTTTCCTAATTTTCTGTTTTCTTTTTGAATATATTTATTTAGATATATATATTTTTTCCTTCATGTCCTTTACAGTTAATTTTTTCTGTTTTATATATAAATATATATTTCATTTTAAACATTCATATCTTTCCTTTGAATCATTTTCATTAAAATGTAACCCGTCGCTTGCTGAGCAGCCGTAAAATTGTATTGCCTGGAATACTACACTGAATACTACAATGACGAACAATGGAACAATATATCCCATTGTTTGCTGCAACAATCCGCTGCCCCTAGTGGTGGGCAGCTGGAACTGTGCCTGGGAACAGGTGGACGCTACGTGAGCTGCAAAGGTTTTTTTTTTTTTTTTTATTATTTTTTTTTTTTTTATAATAAAACCGCAAATAATTTCTCAGAAAGAAACAGACTCCTGTTTTAATGCCGCTGCTGAGATTCACAGAATGACTACCGTTCAATTAAGCGCTGCGGTTCCTAATTCTGTTTACGCGACGGTTTCAGAAAAGTTTATCTTGTTTGTTTGTTTTTTTTGGTCTGCGCAACATTTTTACAAAACTTTGAGAATTAAACAATTCGCTACCATTGACGTTTGATATGACATTTTATCCCATGGCTCCTGGACCACCTACCACTATGATGGCGTTCTTTCCTTTGACCATGGCTCATAGACCTTAACCACTTAAAGTGGAGGTTCACCCAGGAAGTACATTTTTCACCTTAGATTGAGGCTCATTTTGTGAAGGGAATCGGGTGTTTTTTTTTAAATAGAAGCAGTACTTACCGTTTTAGAGAGCGTTCTTCTCCGCCGCTTTCGGGTATGGGCTGCGGGACTGGGCGTTCCTATTTGATTGACAGGCTTCCGACGGTCGCATACATCGCGTCACGATTTTATGAAAGTAGCCTAACGTCGCTGCGCAGGCGCTGTATAGAGCCGCACCGACGTTCGACTTCTTTCGACTACTCGTGACGCGCTGTATGCGACCGTCGGAAGCCTGTCAATCAAATAGGAACGCCCAGTCCCGAAGACCATACCCGGAAGTGGCGGAGAAGATCGCTCTCTAAAACGGTAAGTACGGCTTCGATTTAAAAAAACACCCGATTCCCCTTCACAAAATGAGCATTGATCTAAGGTTAAAACATTTTTTTCGGGTGAACTCCCGCTTTAAGACCCGGAACAAAATGCAGCTAAAAGACCAGGCCCCTTTTTGCGATTCGGCACTGCGTCGCTTTAACTGACAATTGCGCGGCCGTCCGACGTGGCTCCCAAACAAAATTGGCGTCCTTTTTTTCCCACAAATAGAGCTTTCTTTTGGTGGTATTTGATCACCTCTGCGGTTTTTATTTTTTGCGCTATAAACAAAAATAGAGCGACAGTTTTGAAAAAAAATTACTTTTTGCTCTAATAAATATCCCCAAAAAATATATAAAAAACGTTTTTTTTCCCTCAGTTTAGGCCGATACGTTTTCTTCTACATATTTTTTTTTTTTTAATCGCAATAAGCGTTTATCGGTTGGTTTGCGCAAAATTTATAGCGTTTACAAAATAGGGGATAGTTTTATTGCATTTTTATCAATTTTTTTTTTTTTTACTACTAATGGCGGCGATCAGCGATTTTTTTTTTTGTGACTGCGACATTATGGCGGACACTTCGGGCAATTTTGACACATTTTTGGGACCATTGTCATTTTCACAGCAAAAGATGCATTGTTTACTGTGAAAATAACAATTGCAGTTTGGGAGTTAACCACAGGGGGCGCTGAAGGGGTTATGTGTGACCTAATGTGTGTTTCTAACATTAGGGGGGTGTGGCTGTAGGTGTGACGTCATTGATTGTGTATCCCTATAAAAGGGATCACACGATCGATGACGCCGCCACAGTGAAGAACGGGGAAGCCGTGTTTACACACAGCTCTCCCCGTTCTTCAGCTCCGGGGACTGATCGCGGGACTCCAGCGGCGATCGGGTCCGCGGGTCCCGGTCACGGAGCTTCGGACCCACGCCTGGGCACTAGCAGAGGACGTACCTGTACGTGCATGTGCCCAGCCGTACCATTCTACTGACGTAAATATGTAGGAGGCGGTCCTTAAGCGGTTAAGGACCGCCTCCTGCAGATATACGTCGGCAGAATGGCACGGCTGGGCACATGCACGTACAGGTACGTCCTCTTTAAGTGCCCAGCCGTGGGTCCGAAGCTCCGTGGCCGTGGGACCCGAGGACCCAATCGCCGCCAGAGTCCCGCGATCAGTCCCCGGAGCTGAAGAACAGGGAGAGCTGTGTGTAAACACGGCTTCCCCGTTCTTCACAGTGGCAGCTTCATTGATCCTGTGTTCCCTAATATAGGGAAAGGCGATCAATGACGTCACACCTACAGCCACACCCCCCTACAGTTAGAAACACATATAAGATCACACATAACCACTAGGGGGCGCTGTAGGGGTTAACTCCCAAACTGCAATTGTCATTTTCACAGTAAACAATGCATTTTTATAGCGTTTTTCTCCATGGGTGTGACCGGCGCTGCGTACCGTGCGGGTATGTACACCCATGTCCTGGTCACCTGTGGACCTTCCTCTGGTGCACAGCTGTTGGTACAAAGCTTTACCATCTGTCCCCTATTAACTCCGCAGCATGCTTGGCACACTCTATCGCCCTCCCTCCGCACAGAGGTTTTGCGTATGGTTATTGATGCCTATATTCTCCGACAGCACCGCTTGGCACACCGCTGTATGCTAGATGCTATCTCTTCCTAACACACCCCGCCTTCTCTGGCAAACACCCCGCACCCTACTATCAGCACACACCCCGCCATGCGGGCACGTGCCAAGCCTCTACTACCGCCAGGTGTCTTATTTCTTATGGTTAAAGGGGCCAGATTCAGAAAGAATGGCGTAACTTTCGGCGGGCGTAGCGCATCTCATATATACGCTACGCCGCCGTAACTTAGAGAGGCGAGTACCGTATTCAGAAATAACTTGCGCCCTAAGTTACGGCGGCGTAGCGTAAATGGCCCGTCTAATTCAAATTATCAAGGCAGTGGGCGTGTTGTATTACAATGAGCCGTGACCCCATGTAAATGAGGGGCCGAGCGAACGGACGTGGACGTATCCCAGTGCGCATGCTCAAAATCACGTCGGCTAGAATGCCTAAGACACGTGAAACACTGCCTACGACGTAAACGTAACTTACGCACAGCCCTATTCACATATGACTTATGTAAACGACGTAAATTTCGACGGTCGTTCCGACGTCCATACCTTAACATGACTTACCCCTGCTTTATGAGGGGCAAAGTTACGCCGGTCGTACGCCTTACGTAAACAGCGTATATTAATACGCCGGGCGCAAGTAATTTAAATTTAGAGCATGATGCTGCCACCACCATGTTTCACGGTGGGGATGGCGTGTTCAGGGGGATGTGCAGTGTTGGTTTTCCCCCACACATAGTGATTTGCTTTTAGGCCAAAAAGTTACATTTTGGTCTCATCTGACCAGAGCCCCTTCTTCCACGTGTTTGCTGTGTCCCCTCCCCCACATGGCTTCTCACAAACTGCAAACAGGACTTCTTATGTCTTTCTTTCAACAATGGGGTAGATTCAGGTACAGCTGCGCGCTCCTTACGGAGGCGCAGTGTACCCTTTTTACCCTGCGCCCACGCGAATTATTTGCGCTACGCTTCATTCATGAAGCAGTAGCCACGTAATTTGCGTGGGCGCTCATCAAAAATGCCCTGCGTAAGGGCGCCTAATGTAAATGATCCCGTAGGGGGCGGGAATCATTTAAATTAGGCGCGTTCCCGCGCCGAGCGTAGAGCGCATGCTCCGTCGGGAAACTTTCCCGACGTGCATTGCGGTAAATGACGTGGCAAGGACGTCATTTGCTTCAAAGTGAACGTGAATGGCGTCCAGCGCCATTCACGATTCACTTACGCAAACGACGTAAAATTTAAACCTTGCGACGCGGGAACGACGGGTATCCTTAGCATTGGCTGCCCCTGCTTTTAGCATGTGCAGCCTTACGCGAAACCCGCCGTACGCAAACGACGTAAACTGCGTATGCAGGGCTCGCGTAACATTGTGAATCGGCGTTAGTATGCAATTTGCATACTATACGCTGACCACAACGGGAACGCCACCTAGCGGCCTGCGTAAGAATGCAGCCTAAGATATGAGGGCATAAGAGCCTTATGCCACGCATATCTTTGGCTGCAGTCGGCGTAACGAGCTCTCTGAATCAGGAGAAGTCGTTACGCCGGGGCAAGTAAGCAATTGCGCTGCGTAACTATGGTTACGCAGGCGCAATTGCTCTTTGAATCTGGGCCACTGTCTTTCTTCTTGCCACTCTTCCATAAAAGGCAGATTTGTGGAGAGACCACTAATAGTTGTCCTGTGGACAGATTCTCCCCCCTGAGCTGTGGGTCTCTGCAGTACTTTTCCAAGGCTCTGTAGTGGCGCCCCCTTCAGTGCCGTGGAGCCTGGAACATTTTCTAACCAGGCTCCATAGATACTTCAAGAGCCAGAAGAAGGTGGGTAATGGAGGCTTTGCAATAAAAGTTCACAGAGATGTAATATAAACATATGGTTAGCCGGTGACATTAATACTCTGTTGTGTAACGTATGTATTAGCGGAAGAAATCTGGACAGCTGTTTGATTAATACATTTGGCGGGATAAGAGCCCCATGCGGTGTATGAGGGTTATAAATACCGCGCTGCGTAGGAGTAAAAACAGACCGGGAACCTCAGCGGGACGTTAATAGGTATTAATGGTTAAATCATATCTGTGACACAAGTGTTAACATGTAACAGGGCTTTTGATCAATAAAAGTTCAAGTTTAAATACACAGAGCCTGCCAAGCGTCGTCCGGATAGACGCGGCTGACCTCTCCTGCCCCCTGCTGGTGATACCGCAAGCATCCACTGTGATTAAAATACGACTTGTAAGTGTTCTTACCTTTCACCGCAGGATACAAAAAAACATTCAACCACAACTGAGGGGCCAATTCGCACCAATTGTGCCGTGGTAACACATTGGTAACGTGCGATACTGCCGGATTATACAACGCGGTTGTGTTGCAGTGCCATCCGTTGGGCTGCAAACAAATCACAGCGCCCCATAACGCTTGGTTAGCTGTGTGTTGAAAAAATGTCAAACATTGCCTAGTTTCTATGTGTTGAGGGAATAAAAAAGCAAAATAATGGCCCAGATTCTTGTAGATGGGCGTAAAACTGCGGCGGCGTAACGTATGTCAGCAAGTTTTACAGGCAAGTGCTTTATTCACAAAGAACTTGCCTGTAAAGTTGCGGCGGCGTAGCGTAAATCCCCCGGCGCAAGCCCTCCTAATTCAAATGAGCCGGGTAGGGGGCGTGGAGCATTTAAATTAGTCGCGTTCCCGCGCCATACGTAATGCGCATGCGCCGTCCCTAATTTCCCGACGTGCATTGCTCCAAATGACGTCGCAAGGACGTCATTGGTTTCGACGTGAACGTAAATGCCGTCCAGCCCCATTCACGGACGACTTACGCAAACGACGTAAATTTTTAAATGTTGACGCGGGAACGACGGCCATACTTAACATTGGTTGCCCCTCATATAGCAGGGGCAACTTTACGCGTCGCAAATCTAACGTAAACGTCGTAACTTCACTGCGTTGACCGCACGTACGTTCGGGAATTCGCGTATTTTGCCAACTTGCATACTCGACGGGGAAAACGACGGAGGCGACACCTAGCGGCGGCGAAAAAAAAATTGCATTTAAGATCTGACAGCGTAAGAGCCTTACGCCTGTCGGATCTAATAGATATCTATGCGTAACTGATTCTAAGAATCAGTCGCATAGATACGACGGCCCAGATTAGGACTTATGACGGCGTACATGGCGTTGCGCCGTCGTAAGCCCTTTGAGAATCTGGGCCAAGGAGGCTAATGATGGGCCATAATTTTGGCACGAAAACAAACAAAAATAGGTGAAAGCAGCTTCCCTAACCACCAGGAGCCATTTAAAGCCCGCTGCACCCCTATTAACCACCAAAACACCTTAGCGCCGGCAGCGCGCAAATATGTGTCCTCTCGGCAGGTGGGCCTTGGCGCCGAGCGATCACGATCGCACATTTGCATGAATCTGTGCAAATAGAGCTGTGCTGAGAGCGAGCGCCTTGCACGCTGCATGCACAGTTATCAGCGGCATAGGTGTGCGCACACTGCAGTGGAGGCTGGTGCTCAAAATTTTTGGAGGGGCGCAAACGTAAAAAAAAAGAAAATAAAAAAATTGCAGCCTCACTGTGCCCATCAAATGCTGCCACTGTGCCATCAATTGTCACCACTGTGCCATGCCATCAAATGCAGTCACTGTGCCATGCCATTAAAACGCAGCCACTGTGGCATCAATTGTCAGCACTGTGCCATGCCATCAAACACAGCCACTGTGCCATCAATTGTCACCACTGTGCCATGCCATCAAATGCAGTCACTGTGCCATGCCATCAAACGCAGCCACTGTGGCATCAATTGTCACCACTGTGCCATCAATTGTCACCACTGTGCCATGCCATCAAATGCAGTCACTGTGCCATGCCATCAAACGCAGCCACTGTGCCATCAATTGTCACCACTGTGCCATGCCATCAAACGCAGCCACTGTGCTATTAATTGTCACCACTGTGCCATGCCATCAAACGCAGCCACTGTGCTATTAATTGTCACCACTGTGCCATGCCATCAAACGCAGTCACTATGCCATCAATTCCCACCACTGTGCCATGCCATCAAACGCAGTCGCTGTGCCATGCCATCAAACGCAGTCGCTGTGCCATGCCATCAAACGCAGTCGCTGTGCCATGCCATCAAACGCAGTCGCTGTGCCATGCCATCAAACGCAGTCGCTGTACCATGCCATCAAACGCAGTCGCTGTGCCATGCCATCAAACACAGTCACTGTGCCATCAATTGTCACCACTGTGCCATGCCATCAAACGCAGCCACTGTGCCCCTCAATTGTTGCCACTGTGCCAATTGTCACCACTATGCCCCTCAATTGTCGCCACTGTGCCCTTTTATTGTCGCCACTGTGCCCATTGTCACTACTGTGCCCATTGATGCCACTGTGCCCATTGATGCCACTGTGCCCATTGTTGCCACTGTGCATGTCACTGTGCCCTTTAATTGTTGCCACTGTGCCCATTGTCACTACTGTGCCCATTGATGCCACTGTGCCCTTTGTCGCCTCTGTGCCCATTGTCGCCGCTGTGCCCTGTAAAATGCACTTACCTTAATCCTTCGACGTCCCTCGATGTTAGATGTTCTCCCGCCTTGGTGACGCTTCAGCCAATCAGGTTACCGATAACCAGAATCGGCGAACCTGATTGGCTGAGACGGCCGTCAGTCTTATCCAAGGAACGCACCCCGTACGTTCCCTGGATAAGACATCCAGGAGACGAGGGCTGTACTCGGAAAAGCCTATCAGAGCCGCTGGCTCTGATAGGCACTTCCGCACAGCCAACCAGCTGCCGTTATTCAGGTGGTCGGCGCTCAATTTCCGGCCACCTGAATAGACCAGCGGCAGCCGGCAACAATAACATGAATGTATGCAATGCATGAATGTATGTTATTTTTAGTGGCGATGCGGAGCCAGAGGGGGCGGCGCTCCAGCGCCCTCTATAGACGGACCGCCGCTGGCACACTGGGTATGCCAGGTGTAACAGAGGAGAACTGGGTGAAAGTGTTGTGGTCAGATGAGACCAAAATCACGTTTTTTGGCATCAACTCAACTCGCCGTGTTTGGAGGAGGAGGAAAGCTGCCTATGACCCCAAGAACCCCATCCCCACCGTCATACATGGAGGTGCAAACAATATGCTTTGGGGGGGTTTTTCTGCTAAGGGGACAGGACAACTTCACAGCATCAAAGGGACGATGCCCTCCCTCAACAGTACATCCCTCCTAGCAACGACTGACCCCGCCCCCCCCCCCCCAGCAACAATAGATCCCCCACAAGCAACAGAAGAACTCCCCAGCAACAAAAAAAAACCTTCCTTCACAAAAATAGATCCCCTCCATCAACAATATATCCCCCAGCAGCCAGCATCGATAGACTCTCCAGCACACCCCAGCACCGCTTTCCATTGCATACATTCAGTTTGGGAGGTGCCGGAACTGCGTTCCCCCACGTTCCTGCTGAAAAAAAGCCCTGGGTACGCCAGTGCCTTAAACCTCTGCAAAAAAAAAAGGTTTAAATCGAGTATCACTACAGCCCTGGAAGATTTACCCCCCTTCATGAGCAGTCCATTTTTTGCAATACGGCACTGCGTTACTTTAACTGACAATTGCGCGGTCGTGCGACACTATAACCAAATAAAATGTATGTCTGTGCACAAAGTCCAAGAAGACATGGATGAGCCAGTTTGGGGTGGAGGAACTTGACTGGCCTGCACAGAGTCCTGACCTCAACCCGATAGAACACCTTTGGGATGAATTAGAGCGGAGACTATGAGCCAGGCCTGACCTCACAAATGCTCTTCTGGAAGAATGATCAAACATTCCCATAGACACACTCCTAAACCTTGTGGACGGCCTTCCCAGAAGAGTTAAAGCCGTTATAGCTGCAAAGGGCGGGGCCAACTCAATATTTAACCCTACGGACTAATAGCTAGATTCAGAGACAGTTACGCCGGCGTATCAGTAGATACGCCGTCGTAACTCTGAATCTACGCCGTCGTAAAATTTAAGCGTATTCTGAAAACCAGATACGCTTAAATTAGGCTAAGATACGAGCGGCGTAAGTCTCCTACGCCGTCGTATCTTAGGGTGCATATTTACACTGGCCGCTAGGTGGCGCTTCCGTTGAGTTCGGCGTAGAATATGCAAATGACTAGATACGCCGATTCAGAAACGTACGTGCGCCCGAGGCATTTTTTTACGTCGTTTACGTAAGGCTTTAGTTAGTTAAACAAATAGCTGGCCTAGCCAATGTTAAGTATGGCCGTGGTTCCCGCGTCGAAATTTGAAAATGTTTACGTCGTTTGCGTAAGTCATCCGTGAATGGGGCTGGACGTAATTTACGTTCACGTCGAAACCAATACGTCCTTGCGGCGTACTTTGGAGCAATGCACACTGGGATATGTCCACGGACGGCGCACTTGCCTCTCTGACTTACGGCGGCGTAGCGTAAATATGATACGCTACGCCGACTCACTAATACGCCGCCGTACCTGAATCTAGCCCTCAGACTGAGATGCCATTAATGTTCATGTGCCTGTAAAGGCAGGCGTCCCAATACTTTTGACAATATAGTGTAGTTACAACATGATGGCAATCCATTTACAGCAAACTGCTCAGGACTGGCTGCCATGTGTAAAAGTAACCGGATTTTCAGGATCTCTAATTTTCCTGTAAGTCTTTACGGCCGCTGAAGAACGCAGTTCACTCTTCCTTCACATGGAAAGAATGGAACCATTTGTGGATATAATGCAGTCAAGAGAAATAACACAATTTTGGATTATTATGTGCTAAAGGACCATTTACCACCGAGGCGGCATCCACCATCCGTCCGCAGCGCGCGCGCTCGGCCCGTGAATTGGAACTTTTGTTTATATCGGCGCTGAGCTCATTACCGAGAGCGGAAATCTGAGATCTAATCTGAAAGAAAAACATGCTGTTTAGGATTTAGGATTATCAGTGCGTGTTAAATCTTTCCTGACGCAATCTCCTCGCCCCTTGCCTGGGGAAAGTGCTATAATCCCAAGAACCTTCTCATTCATGGGGGCATACTATGGATTTTTTTTTATACTCTTTTTTTTATTTTTTATTTATTAATTATTTTATTTTTTTATTTAAATTTTTTTACTCCATTTGTTTCTTGTATTATTTTTTTTACTCTTTTTTTTTTATTTATTTTTTACTCTTTTTTTTTATTTATTTTTTACTCTTGGTGAAGTTGAGTTCACTGCAATGCCTCCATCACAGCAAGAGGAAGTCCTCATAAAATAATCATAAACATAATCATGTGCTTAAAAAAAAAAAAAATCAAGCCAATGCTCGCAAATCAAGTCAGGATTTTTTTATTTATTTTTTTAAAAAAAGCTTGTATTACGAAACGCTCATAAACCACGTTACTCGCAATCCGAGGTTTCACTGCACTGTCTATTTACTGTATATATTTCCTGTTCTATCTAATCTTATTTAGTTAACAGCTATATAACAATTTTTTTTTTGAATAATTTCTTCATTAAAAAAAAAAAAAAAAATGGAAAAGAAACATAAATGTTGCTAACCGGGTGGAACAAAGTATAGGAGAGATTTTTTACTGTATTAATCAAATGAGGCGCCCATTCAGGATAATGGCGGAACTCCTACGGAACACTTGAAATGAGCTATTAAATGACACACTGCGGAGGGTTTACCGAATTACCGCCATCTTGTTTAGGGATAGATACGTACTCGGGTTCTTAGAATGGTCCTCCGGCCTTTATACGCCCACGCTAATAGCTGATTTCCCGTTTGCTAATAGCAGAGGTATCGATCGGAACCTGAAGACACGAAGGTGTAGCAGCAGAGGATGACTCTAATAGAGCGGGGCCCCCGGGGGAGACTTCTAATGCCTTCAACTGCAAGGCTAGCCATGGATATGAAATCGCATTGGAAGATGGCTCTAATGTTCTGTAGGATGATTGTGATTGTATGGCCATTTAGGCAGAGCTAAAGACTAATGGGCCTTCCACATGGTGCCGCTTCCCTCCATACAGAATGAGCAAATCCTCCACTGAACCAGAGCAGAACGGGACAGATATCAGTTTTTTTTACATCTATGCTAGGGTGACCACGTGTCCTGGATTGCCCGGGACAGTCCCGCATTTTGCAGGTCTGTCCCGGGCACATTAATTCCAGGACAATACAGTGTCCGGAATTAAACTGACACAGCCACCCCCCCCCCAGGCCAATCTGATGCCCCCAAAAAGGCCGTCGCGTCACCGCTTTACTCACTGACAGTACTTGTCCTGGCCGTGAATGCCTGGAGGAGCACAATCCCGCCCCCTGCTTGTGATTGGAGAAATTATAAATCCCGCCTCTTGTGTCCAATCACTGTGCTGTGATTCGTTATAGCACAAGCTGATTTTTGGAAAGGGGGGGTGTCCCTGAATGGTAGTTTGGAAATGTGGTCACCCTAATCCATGCCCGTTCAGTTTGTTTCCACATTTGGACAGCGGACATAGGTGGACCTGTGATGGCTTTGAGGGTGGTTGGATGTAAACTGATTTTTGTCCATTCACATCAGGCTACCTCCAATCCATCACGTTTAGGTCCTGAAAAGTAGAAAAGGATGCATTCCTGCTTTTTTTTTTTTTTTTTTAACGTACCTGGACAGACTCGGAGGTAGGTCGGTGTACATGGACTGCACGGAGCTTCCACATCAGGCCTGCATTAAAAACTGACCGGCGGACCGGATCGGAATGTCTGTGTGAAAGGGCCCTAAGGGGTAAGCATGACAGTCAAGTAAATTGAATATTTAGAAGGTGTCACTTTGGACGAAACGTTGGGGCGGAGTTAAAGGATTTGACATTCCTATACTTTTTCTGGTCTTGTGAATACATGCAATGTTTTGTAATAAAGTAGGGTTAGAATGTACGTCACAATTAGTATTCTCCTCTTTTCCTCCTGTATGAGTGATCGATGCTGGGCTGGTCTGAACTATCTATCAGATGGAAATTTAAGCAGGGCAGCCTAGACGCATGGAGTGCTGTGCCTGGGATTAATTAGTGGGAATGCTTTAATAAGCATTCCCAGTATTGATATTCGTTTTTTATTATTCTTAATTTTAATTTTAATTTTATTATTCCGTACGTTTTTGGCTCTGCGTAACTTCTGCATACTTTCAGCTATTGAGACCATTCAACTTTTAAAATGTACATCTCGTTCAGCTAACGATGGGACTTCTTCAAGTTTTTTTGTACTATTTATACTTTTTAAAATATTAAGCTTTTAGACACTTTTTTTTAACATTGAAGTCAATGAGAACATCCTTTTTCCTGCTTCAAAACACACGTTCTGCCAAAAGTTTCAGCTCCTTCATACTTTCACTTACAGACACCAAACAAACTTTAAAGCGGTCACAAAATATTCAGCTATCCAAACATGACTTTTTAGATTGATATCTTATACGGTTTTTGTGAAAACGCAATTTACGTTTAGTGATTTTTTTATCGGTTATAATGTAATCCTATGGAGCAGGTTTAGAGTGTGTCATGTGACCTTTAGAGTGGAGATCTTTGAAAACAAAAATTATCTTTAAAAAAAGGGCGAACAAATTGCTCTCACGCCCACAAGATCTACTTGTCATACACAATTTATATATCAAAACGTAGGTATGCTTGTCTGGTTTCAGGCAATGTGATCAGTTTTGCGATAGGCATTTGACTTTTAGTTCCAGGAGCTTCTAAAGGACAAGTGCCTCAAACGCCCTCCCATTGACCGTCATGTTAAAAAGTCTAAAAAAAATTCCTGCAAAACACACAAAGACGCTCTTTTCTAAATCGCTGACATGGCCACTTTTTTAAGTTTATCAACATAAATTTCATATCGATGCGTTCACAAAAGCCTTGTGTTTCAAATGGTGTAGTCGCTGTATCGATCGCATGTACGGTTGTGGATTTATTACGTTTTGTTTGAAGGCTACGATAACTGATTTTGCGTGTGGATGAAAGCGTTTCTAATGGTATTTTGATTCCCTAAATAGCTTTCCTTACCTCAGTGCAGTCCTCCTCCCCACCTCATGTGGAGAAAGAGGGGGGAGGGGCGACCAGGCAAGTCAGGACACTCTCTATATTGCAGATAGAGAAAGGAGCTGTGTGATATTAGGCTTTATAAGTACTGAAGGAACACTGCTTGTATGTCCTAAATATACTGTAGTGGTTATGGTGAATGGCTTTGGTGCGGGCTCAGCAATTCAGCATTCCCACTCGCATTTTCCTCAGGAAATGCATTGTCTAGTTACCATCCATTCTTTTGGGTGTTGTCCCTTAAGCGCTGTTAGACCACTTTGCAATTGGGGTCCAACCCTTTGGTAAGTGGCTGTGTGGATCGTCGGTGGCTGGTGCACAGTGGCATTGTCCTTTCAGAAGAATCAGGTGGAGTTTGGATATGTTTTGGGACTTTTATGGTTCTTTACAATTTGTTCACTTAGATTGTTTGTGTCATATTTTTGTTATTGAGTAAGGTTTATATGAACCACTTAAAGCGGAGTTTTACCCAAAACACAACACTGTCTCCACCGCAGCAGTGTACATGTAGGATATAAAATCGGCCGTTTTGTAATTGTAATTTTCATGAATCACACTCCCGCGGGAGTAGGCGTCTCCCCAGTGCCGCAGTGTTCTCTGGGAGTTACGTGGTCACGTGATGGGGGGGCGTAGCTGTAATCGCCATGATGCTCTGTCCCCGTTCTGTTCCGCTGTGAATTTTGCATGCCATCACAATGGGGCGTATACTTTCTATGATGCCGCTCGTTGTGATGGCAACCAGGAAGTGTTGGCGGCGCTTTCCGTCAACGCTGCTCATGCGCGAGAAGGAGCGGTGAATGCCGGGAGGCGTGCATTCACCGCTTCCAGAAAGTCAGTGCTTGTGGGCTTCACAATGCCCACAAGCAAAATGGGAAATCCCTAAATAGATTTTTAAAAGTTAATCTTTTAAACGAAAACGGACTGGGGATGGTTTTATTCGTCAAACAAGTGAGTACTAACTTGTGATGTAAACCCACATTGAATGCACAGGGAAAAAAAAAACAATCGGCCGCAGAACCTCCGCTTTATAGTGATTGTAAACCTCAGACATGAAATATGAACAAAGCATATCCCTCTATAGTGTTTATTTGTCTCAATTAAAGCGGAGTTACGCCCAAAAATGGAACTTCCCTTACATGCCACATTTGGCATGTAATATTTTTTTTTTGTACTCTGAGATCACTTTGTCACATTTTGTCCTCTGCGGGGGATTTATTTGTTTTGCATGCATATCCCGTCGTGTTCTCCTCCATATTTTTCCATTTTTCCAATACAAAATATTGTACCAGAAAAAAAAGGTGAAAAATGTAAAAAAAAAAAGAACATGACAACTGCTTATGATACACAATATTTTACAAAGCCAATCGTCATCCAGTTAGGGGGTTCCATCCACTGTAATAGGATTATGAGATGTTCCTATTCCATGCTGGAAGCCCAAGGCTGGAGGAGGACTTGATGGGACGGAGTCCTGTTACAGCCGCATTAGATGGCCATAAAGAAACCATCTCGGCCTCTTCCTCATCTCCTGATTGGGTTTGTGGTAAATAAAATAACGATTCCCGGGAGAGACGGTGAACTCGGGTCGTTACACACAAAGGCCACCGGGCTCCAGCCAACACACATACAATGAGCACAATGTGCGACGCTCAGCACCGGCCTACCTGATCCCTACACTGACCTACCTGATTCCTACACTGACCACTGCACTGACCTACCCGATTCCTACACTGACCTACCTGATTCCTACATTGACCTACCTGATTCCTACATTGACCTACCCGATTCCTACATTGACCTACCCGATTCCTACACTGACCTACCTGATTCCTACATTGACCTACCTGATTCCTACACTGACCTACCTGATTCCTATACTGACCTACCTGATTCCTACACTGACCTACCTGATTCCTATACTGACCTACCTGATTCCTACATTGACCTACCCGATTCCTACATTGACCTACCCGATTCCTACATTGACCTACCTGATTCCTACATTGACCTACCCGATTCCTACATTGACCTACCTGATTCCTACACTGACCTACCTGATTCCTACATTGACCACTACACTGACCTACCCGATTCCTACACTGACCACTACACTGACCTACCTGATTCCTACACTGACCTACCTGATTCCCACACTGACCAACCTAATTCCTACACTGAACTACCTGATTCCTACACTGACCTACATGATTCCCACATTGACCACTACACTGACCTACCTGATTCCTACACTGACCTACCTGATTCCCGCACTGACCACTACACTGACCTACCTGATTCCTACACTGACCTACCTGATTCCCACACTGACCAACCTAATTCCTACACTGAACTACCTGATTCCTACACTGACCTACATGATTCCCACATTGACCACTACACTGACCTACCTGATTCCTACACTGACCTACCTGATTCCTACATTGACCACTACACTGACCTACCCGATTCCTACACTGACCACTACACTGACCTACCTGATTCCTACACTGACCTACCTGATTCCCACACTGACCAACCTAATTCCTACACTGAACTACCTGATTCCTACACTGACCTACATGATTCCCACATTGACCACTACACTGACCTACCTGATTCCTACACTGACCTACCTGATTCCCGCACTGACCACTACACTGACCTACCTGATTCCTACACTGACCTACCTGATTCCCACACTGACCAACCTAATTCCTACACTGAACTACCTGATTCCTACACTGACCTACATGATTCCCACATTGACCACTACACTGACCTACCTGATTCCTACACTGACCTACCTGATTCCCACACTGACCACTACACTGACCTACCTGATTCCCACACTGACCACTACACTTACCTACCTGATTCCTACACTGACCTACCTGATTCCTATACTGACCACTACACTTACCTACCTGATTCCCACACTAACCTACCTGATTCCTATACTGACCACTACACTTACCTACCTGATTCCTACACTGACCACTGCACTGGCCTACCTGATTCCTGCACTGACCACTACACTGTCCTACCTGATTCCCACACTGACCTACCTGATTCCTACCATGACACTATACTAACCTACCTGATTCCTACACCGACCTACCTTATTTCTACACTAAGGTACCTGATTCCAACACTGACCTACCTGATTCCTACCATGACCACTACACTAACCTACCTGATTTCTACACTAACCTACCCGATTCCAACACTGACCAACCTGATTCCTGAGTACTCCAGTGCACTATTTTCCTGGGAACAGCGTATCGTCTCACTGCATGTACTGATATTTGAGCGCCATCTGGTGGAGGATTTGCCAAATTTAGAACATGAAGACACTTAAAAGTAAAACTAAAGGACCTGGCTTGTGGCAATGGCACAGTCAATCACAGCAGGACACTGCTGGATCTGCTAGGTAGGTACACTGCCAAAAGTATTGGGACACCCCGCCTTTACACACAGATGAACTTTAATGGCATCCCAGTCTTAGTCTGTAGGGTTCAATATTGAGTTGCCCACCCTTTGCAGCTATAACAGCTTCAACTCTTCTGGGAAGGCCGTCCCACAAGGTTTAGGAGTGTGTCTATGGAAATGTTGTGAGGTCAGGCACTGATGTTGGACGAGAAGGCCTGTCTCCATTCTTATTTATCCCAAAAGCATTTTATCAGGTTGAGGTCAGGACTCTGTGCAGGCCAGTTAAGTTCCTCCACCCGAAACTCGCTCACCCATGTCAATATGGACCTTGCCTTGTGCACTGGTCCAAATCATTTGGTGGAGGAGGGGTTATGGTGTGGGGTTGTTTTTCAGGGGTTGGGCTTGATCCCTTCATTCTAGTGAAGGGAACCCTTAAGGCCCGTACACACGATACGAAAATCGGACAATGATGATCACCTAAGCACATGATGACGTCTGAAACAAAATATGTAGAAGAATACATATCGGCCTGAATTGAGAAAAAAAATTATTTATTTTTTTAAATCTTTTTTTGGGGATATTTATTATAGCAAAAAGTAAAAAATATTCGGGGTTATTTAGGAAAGGCAAATCCACTTTGCACTACAAGTGCAATCGCTGTAAATCTGAGGGGTAGATCTGAAATGAGGGGAAGCTCTGCTGATTTTATTATCCAATCATGTGCAAGCTAAAATGCTGTTTTTATTTTTTCCTTGCCCATCCCCCTCGGATCCACAGCGACTGCATTTCCAAGTGCAATTTCAAGAGCACTTTGCACTTGTAGTGCAAAGTGGATTTGCCTTTTCGTAAACAACCCCCATTGTGTTTTTTTTTTTAAACTTGTCACTCTTCTTTTGTAAGAAATAAAAACCGCAGGAGGTGATCAAATACCACCAAAAGAAAGCTCTTTTTGGGTACAGTGTTGCACGACCGCGCAATTGTCATTCAAAGTGCGACAGCGCTGAAAGCTGAAAAATGGCCTGGGCAGGAAGGGGGTTTAAGTGCCCGGTATTGAGGTGGTTATAAGAGCATGTCCACTCTACTGAGGACACTAGAAAAGGCATGACGGTTATACAGTGCTGGCCAATAGCTTTCTTTGTTGCAAGTGTCCATTTTTCTTTTAGACCCCTTTCACACTGAGGAGTTTTTCAGGCGGTACAGCGCTAAAAATAGCGCTGCTATACCGCCTGAAAAACTCCTTCACTGCCTACTCAATGTGAAAGCCCGAGGGCTTTCACACTGAGGCGATGCGCTGGCGGGAGAGAAAAAAAAAGGATTTTTGTACTCACCGTAAAATCCATTTCTCTGAGTTCATAGACGGACACAGCCTTCATTGACCTTAGGGTTATGCTTCTATCTCCTGGTAGGAAGAAGCATAACCCTAAGGTCAATGAAGACTGTGTCCGTCTATGAACAAAAGAGAAAATGGGATTTTTGTACTCACCGTAAAATCCATTTCTCCGAGTTCATAGACGGACACAGCATCCTTTGACAGTAGGGTTATATCCGCTTCCCTTTAGGAGAGTAACTCTCCTAGAAGGAAGGTGCATAACCCTACTGTCAAAGGATGCCGTGTCCGTCCATGTACTCACCGTAAAATCCATTTCTCTGACGTTCATGGACGGACACAGCATCCTTTGACAGTAGGGTTATGCACCTTCCTTCTAGGAGAGTTACTCTCCTAAAGGGAAGCGGATATAACCCTACTGTCAAAGGATGCTGTGTCCATTTATGAACGGAAGAGAAACTCTCCTGTCAGCGGCATCTTTGGAGCGGTGAGAGGAGCGGCATGTATACCGCTCCTTCCCATTGAAAACAATGGGAAACCGCGGCAATACGCCTCTATAGAGGCGCATTGCGGGCGGTATTAACCCTTTATCGGCCGCTAGCGGCGGTTAATACCGCACCGCTAGCGGATGATTCCCGCGGCAATCCCAGCGGTATAGCGCCGCTATTTTTAGCGGCGATATACCGCCAGCGTGGCTCCCGCCCCAGTCTGAAAGGGGCCGTAGGTGACAGTATGACCCAACAGTGCGAGAATTCTAAAAATTCCTGTGTCCCTCAATGGACGATGAAGACAACAGTTTTGCAACAAATCGGAGGCATAAGACACCTGTGTGCACTTTTTTTTTTTTTTTTTAACTGCTAAGCATTGGCACCGCGCCCTTGGCAACGCCGGTGACTTTCTTCCCGAGTTCAGTCTTTATCAGTAAGCAGCGCAAGTCAACAAGCCCCGGAGTCTATTTCTGCCTTCTTATTTGACATGATTTCAATATCAAGTAATGAGCTCACACTTTCGTACTAGGAATTCCTAGCAAACTGGGTAATGATGCCAAGAGTCTTTTTTTTTTTTCCCCCCTGCTTGTGCCAGGCAACCCGCTTATGTTTAAGTACAAGCTGATCTGGCTGAAGGGTTGAGCAATCTTCCGGCTCGGGGTTTAGTACATTCCAGAGGCGACGCACATCAATACTATCATGTGCTACAGCTGGGACAACAGAACGAGGACATTAAACGTTATAACAGAGTTTGTTGCAGTGCCAACTATACCCAGCCCTTAGATGTGCCAACTGGGTTGGTTCTCTTTTTCCACCTGTCGCTCCTACCAGTAAACGCATTTCCTGTGCTACAGTGACAACAGTTCTGTATCTATGGAGGAGCAGTGTTGTCACCCTAGGATGGGACTACAGAACACCTCGTCCTCTCTATTACCGTATTTATCGGCGTATACCGCGCACTATTTTGCCCTAAAAATCAGGGCAAAATCGTGGGTGCGCGGTATACGCCAATACCCGCTTTCCCGCGCTGAATTTGAATACTGCGCCGGCATATACCGAGCGCAGTACACTCGTGTATCTTCGGGCAGTTTCGGCGACTCTCGCCCTGATGTCACCACGAGAGTAGCCGAGCCTGCCCGACGATACACGAGTGTACTGCGCTCGGTATATGTCGGTGCAGTATTCAAACTCGGCGCGGGAAACGAGCGGGGAGGACGCGAGGATGCCGGACCCGACGAAGAGGACACCCGAAGCCGCAGATGGACGCCGGACCCATGGAGGCCGCTGATGGACGCCGCGGAAGACACCAAAACTGTAAGTACAAAAAATCTTTTTTTCACAGGAATCCGGGTCAAGTTTAGGGGTGCGCGCTATACGCGGGAGCGCGCTATACCCCGGTAAATACAGTACATATCAGATCACGGGAAGGGTCAACGGGTCTATTTTGCACTTATCAGATATAATAAAACATTTTCAATGGTTTATCAATAATAATAATGTACATAACAGACCCAAAAGGGAGAAAAGAGGAGACATTTCTATGCACTGCAGCAGAGCAGTGATGCTGCATTTTTCCGCACCTCTTGGCTCCATTGTGGTGTGAAGCGGGCACATAGACAGTGCCATCTTAATGACATCATGGGCCCCTAAGCAAAGTAATGCACTGTGTGCCCATCACAGCGTTTCCATACATCATGTGTCCTTGTCACAGTGTCCGCATACATCAGGAACCCCCCTCACAAAAAAAACAAAAAACGCAATAAGCGTTTATTGATCCGTTTGCGCAAAAGTTATAGCGTCTACAAAATAGGGGATCGTTTTATGGCATTTTTATTAATATATTTTTTTTACACTACTAATGGCGGTCGATCAGCGATTTTTTTCGTGACTGCGATATTATGGGGGACAGATCGGACACTTTTAACATATTTTTGGGACCATTGCCATTTTTACAGCGACCAGTGCTATTAAAATGCACCGATTACTGTGAAAATGACAGTGAAGGCGTTAACCTGTAGGGGGCGCTGTAGGGGTTAAGTGTGCCCTAGTGTTTTTCTTACTGTAGGGGGGCGTGGCTGGACGTGTTCCATCACTGATCATCGTTCCCTATGACAGAAAACAGACGATCACTGACAAGCCACTAGGAATAACGGGGAAAGGTTTGTTTACACTCTCCCCGTTCTTCAGCTCTGTGACACCGGCGGCGATCGGGCCCGCGGGTCCCACGGCTGGGTTCTTAAAGGGGACGTACCTGTATGCCAATGCCATTCTGTGGACGTATATCGTCGTGCGGCGGTCCCCAAGTGGTTAACCACTTGCCTACCAGGCACTTTCACCCCCTTCCTGCCCAGGCCAATTTTCAGCTTTCACCGCTCTCCCACTTTGAATAACAATTGCGCGGTCATACAACACTGCACCCATTTGAAATTTTCAGCATTTTTTTCACACAAAGAGAGCTTTCTTTTGGTGGTATTTAAAGAGGAGGTCTGGGGGAAAAAAAATATTAAAAGCCAGCAGCTACACATACTGCAGCTGCTGGCTTTTAATAAATGGACACTTAGCTGTCCTGGAGTCCAGTGATGTCGGCAGTAAGGTTCCCGGCGTGAAGCCGAAAGGATACACTGCTGCCTCCATTGCGGGTAAGGCCTCATTCACACGGACGGACCGTTCAGGTCCGCCTGTCAGTTGACATGTGAGGTATCACTGCGATCGTTAGAGCGAGAGCAATAATTCTAGCCCTAGACATCCTCTGTAACTCAAAACATGCAACCTGTAGAATTAGTTCAACGTCGCCTATGGAGATTTTAAAGGGTAAAAGTTTGTCGCCATTCCATTTTGAAGCGTGACATGTTGGGTATCAATTTACTTGGCGTAACATTATCTTTCACAGTATAAAAAAAAATAAAAAAAATTTAATTAACATAAGTGCGCTTGCAAGACCACTGCACAAATACGGTGTAACAGAAAGTATTGCAACGACCGCCATTTTATTCTCTAGGGCAGGCATGTCCAAAGTCCGGCCCGGGGGCCAATTGCAGCCCCCGTTCCAGTTTAATGTGGCCCCCCTGGGAATTTGGATATATACTGAGGGGACAGGGAGAGGGGGAACGAGTGCTGTCAAATTACATACAGGAGAATCTTCTGTTTACATCTGTAATAGAAAGTCCCGTCTTCTGGGCTGCCATTGGATGACTCCTCTGTCTATCATAGGAGGTGGGAGAAAATGTATTAAAGAGGCTGCTGTGTAAACAGGAGATTCTCCTGTATGTAATCTGTTGGTGCTCATCCCGCCCCCCTCCCTCCGAAGCTGCAAATGGACATCGATCAGGCTGCATTCATGGCAATGGAGAGGCTGCATGCATGGGCAATGGAGAGGCTGCATGCATGGGCAATGGAGAGGCTGCATGCATGGGCAATGACCCTTATTTTGCTTCACAGTTTTTTATTTACATTTTTTTTCCACCTAAAGTCCACCTGTGTGTTATACGCAGATAAATACGGTATATCCAAATAACACGCCCAGGCTTATCTCTTCACCTCACACAGCCACAAAGGCAAGAGAATTTGTGTTGGGCAGTGTATTGGCGCTCGAACGAACACACTTAGACCACATTTTAATAGGTTAAAAAAATGTCAGGCAAAATGGTCGGCCCTCACGCATATTCACTTCATCACATCTGGCCCTCTTTGAAAAAAGTTTGGACACCCCTGCTCTAGGGTGTTAGAATAAAAAAAAAATCGATATATATATATATATATATATATATATATAATGTTTGGGGGTTCTAAAAGAAGGAGATTGTTGGGCAATGAAAACAGGCAGGGAAGCTCCATTAGCACTGCTGGTTGTCTTGTCATACCAACAGACACTACAAGAGGGCGCCAGATTCCAGAAAGTAGTATGCGCGCGGAGGCAGGGTACCCCAGCTGTGCCGCGCCAGGTCGCTAATTCTAGTCGCAATTGCGACCTGGCGCCCGGGTTTGTCGAGCCCTGCCTTCGCGCTATATCAAGATACCTCTCAACTCAACACAGGCTGCTTCTTCAAACCATCTTAGAAAAAGATTTTTTTTCGATAAAACAACAAATGTATTCTTTCTTATCCAGGATACACTTTTTTACAGCCCGGTCTGTATACTCACATTGCTTTGCCGCTCTTTGTCAGTCATCCACATTTTAGTACACTGGAAGGCCTCTTGCTTTTTTTTGTTTTAATCTTTAATAGAAGGAGTAGTCTGGATGGTATTGCAGGACAACAGCTGAACACGGTATGATGAGCCATTTAATAGCTAGTTGACCTATGGAACTTTTGATGCTGGGATTGAACATGGACCCAGCTACCGCATAAATATACAATACCACCCTCAAAGTCAGAATCTCAGTTGGTTAAATAAAAATTAAAAAGGGGGAGCTTCAATAGTTTTTTTGGGGGGCTTTAGATGCTCGGGGTGGAGGGTAAAGGACAAACTAGGGTATAGGGGGGGGAAGCTTTTTTCTCTTCTTACTGGGGAAGGGACGATAAGGGATTTGGGGGGGGGGGGGTGACGCAGAAAAACTCTGCCTAGTCCACACAGTACAGTCTCAAAGAAGATTCGTTCTGTCAGTAATGGACGACCAAATGGAAACGGATGAAGGTGAAGTCCCAATTGTGCCAGTTGGAAAAAGTCGAGCGGCTGTAAGAAAGTTATGACTTCTTGGGGTCCTGTGTGCTTCTCCTCTTCAGGTCGTTCAGATCAACTGGTTTGAAAGCTAATGGAGAGAACAGAAAGGAAATCCGGTAAATGCAAATCCAGAAAGAGCGATAACAAATGTATTCTCCCAACTACAACTGACATCTGTGCACTAATATGGGGGAGTATTCGCTATTTGTCTTATTTATAGGAGGACCAACATACAAAAAACTGGGTTTTAAAGAGAACAATAATCCCATTCACATTAGTTTCTACCATTAAAGCAGAAGTAAACTCAGCCGCCAGGATCCTTTTTTAATCACAAGATCGAGATCTTCAAGCAGAGTTCCAGACGTTTTTTTTTTTTTTTTAAGTCAGCAGCTACAAAAAAAATTGTAGTTGCTGGCTTTTAATAAAACACACAATTACCTGTCCCAGGTACCCGTGATGCGGCCGCCCGAAGCCTCGCTTCTCTCCCCCGCACTGGGATCACTACTGTGGGCGCCCGGCTGCGACAGCCTGTGGCTTCACAGCCGGTTGCGCACTGCGAATGCACGAGTCACGCTGCACCTCCTGAATGGCCGGCAATTTTCTGGGGGTCTGAGAGGAGAACTTCTACTCAAGTTGCCTAGGTGGGCCAAGTGGGAGCTGGGTACCTGTCAAAACTAGGTACCCCCCAAAAAAATGACAGACCAAATGTGGTATTTGAGGGGTAAGTGATATTAAAAGTTTTAAAAGGTCACTAAAGGCAAAAAAATATATATATTTTTTAAATAACAAACATGTTATACTTACCTCCACTGTGCAGCTCATTTTGCACAGAGTGTACCCTAACCCTGTCTTCTGGGGTTCCTCGGCGGCTGTCTCGGCTCCTCCTCGCAAAAGCTTTCTACCTTCATGCGAGCGAGCGAGCATGGTAGAAAGCTTTTGCGAGCGCGCTCCTGTGATACAGCGGCGGGCATAACCGCCGACTGTATCACTCGGCCCCGCCCCATCCGCTGTGATTGACAGCAGCGCCAGCCAATGGCTGCGCTGCTATCAATCCGTCCAGCCTAGCCAATCAACGGCCAGGCTGGGAACCGAAGAGGATCACATGGACACGCCCGGGACTTTCGAAGGGTCAGGTAAGTAAAACGGGGGCTCGGGGGGGGGGACCATCGGATGTTTTTTCACCTTAATGCATAGGATGCATTAGGGTGAAAAGATATTTACCTTTACAACCCCTTTAAGTTTTTTATTTTTTATAAATAACAAACATGTCACTTATCTCCACTGTGCAGTTCATTTTGCACAGAGTGGCCCCGATTGTCCTCTTCTGGGGTCCCACGGTGGCTCTCGCGGCTCCTCCCCGCAATAGCCAACCCCCTCTGGGTCGCTCTCTCCCGAAGGGGTTACCTTCCGGGCGCGCTCCTGTGTCATACACTCGGCGTCCATAGACGCCGAGTGTATGACTCGGCACCGCCCCTGCGTCATTGGATTTGATTGACAGCAGCATGAGCCAATGGCTGCGTTACTATCAATCTTTGCACTGAATAGCCGAGAAGATAGCAACGCGGGATCGTGCCCACGTTAATTCGGGGCTCAGGAGCCATCTCTGATTTTATTACACCATCTCTGAACATGAAAATATTCCTTAAAAACTCTCTGCTTTCAAGCCGGTCATTTTCCCGTCATCTGTAACCTCAGCCACTCCACATACCATACAATGGACACACCATTCCATTCTCTCCACACTCCATCTGTTTATTGGTTACACATCTATTATCATTCTTCCTTTTAGATGTCCCTGATTCACTTCTGTAGGACCTGTTGTGTTTTCCGATATCTTATAAAAAAAACACTTACAAGAATATTTATATGTCAAAGAATAGATAGGCTGCCATTGCTGACCTTTTTTTTTTTGAACATGCTAGTTGCCAGGCTGGTTCTAAAGCTTTGAGTCACTGACCTGAAACAATAGGGCAGATAGTTAATAACAGAAATCAGAACTTCTGATCTGCATACTTGGACGGCTAGTGACTCTGGAAATACTGAACAAGATCAGGCGTCACTAAATGGTGGACCGCGGTCTGGATCCGGACTGAGTGACTGCCCCATCAAAACTACTGCAGTCACGCCACTTCAGAGCCAGTTCTTCCCCCCCAGGCACTGCTGTCATTTTCACAGAGCAGACATCGGGAGGCTGTACATGGAAGGCAGGAGTTGCCCGACTTTATTTCTTTTAAAAGAGTAACACCACTTTTGTTGAGAAAAAAAAAAAAACATTCCCCTCTGGGTGATCTGTTGTAGGGATTATAACAAAATGTGATGCCTATTCCTTTTGTTATACTGAAGAAATCCATGCATGTGTCTCTGTGCCCATGTGCAGAAGTGAGTCTAACGGCAGTTGTTTCATAATTATCAATCAGCTGCTGCACCTGCAGGCCTCTAATGTGGAAAACTGCTAGGCCTGCATCCCTTTAGGGCTCATTCACACGGGAGGCCCGTTCAGGTCCGCCTGCCAGTTTTTTAGGCGGACCTGAACGGGCGCTGCGTGCTCCTCTATGGAGCGGCGGATGTCAGCGGTGACATGCCCGCTGACATCCGACCCGCCAAAGTGTGACGGAGGAAAAACCTACTTTTCCATCCGTCTGGCAGATCGGATTGGGTGAACACGGACAGACGGTTCGTGTTCATCCGATCCCCCCATAGGGGAGAGTGGAGAAAAGACGGGGCGGTCCCTGCACAGTGTGCGGGGACCGCCCTGTCATCCGCCGGCTCAGCGGGGATCAACAGAGCGATCCCCATGGGGCGGATCATTACTGATCTTCCCCGTGTGAAAGGGGCCTTAGATTTCCTATTGGGAGCATCTCACCAAAAAAAAAAAATAATAATTTGGTTGCAGGGGATGCTCAAATTCTGATTTGCATCTTAGTGCAGACTTCTGGAAAAATCAGTGAGCCAACCATACAAGCAGGAAATTACATATCTGGGGGAGGTTCTGTGTACAGAACGCCTCCAGGTTGCCATATTGCATTTCACAGAAAATTACAGAGCTGCAGCTTGAAAAGGAAAGGTCATTTTTAATAACCTTCAATTACAATATCAATTGTGTTGCAATTGTATATGCTATATTATTTTTCCTACAAAAGTGGAGTTACCCTTTAAGTTGACCAGTGGGTGCTTGGATGCTAAGATAGGGGGGCCAAGGACAGTAATGTGGGGGGGACCGAGGACACCACTGAAGGATTTGCAGAAGGGGGGTGATGTGAAGGGGGGGCTTAGAACACTACTGTGAAGGAAGAACTGTGATGTGAAGGGGGGGCTGAGAACACTACTGTGAAGGAAGAACTGTGATGTGAAGGGGGGGGCTGAGAACACGACTGTGAAGGAAGAAAACTGCGATGTGAAGGGGGGGGCTGAGAACACAACTGTGAAGGAAGAACTGTGATGTGAAGGGGGGGGCTGAGAACACGACTGTGAAGGAAGAACTGTATTGTGAAGGGGGGGCTGAGAACACTACTGTGAAGGAAGAACTGTGATGTGAAGGGGGGCTGAGAACACTACTGTGAAGGAAAAACTGTGATGTGAAAGGGGGGCTGAGAACACTACTGTGAAGGAAAAACTGTTATGTGAAGGGGGGGGGGCTCAGAACACTACTGTGAAAGAAGACCTGTGATGTGAAGTGGGGGCTGAGAACACTACTGTGAAGGAAGAACTGTGATGTGAAGGGGGGGCTGAGAACACTACTGTGAAGGAAGAACTGTGATGTGAAGGGGGGCTGAGAACACTACTGTGAAGGAAAAACTGTGATGTGAAAGGGGGGCTGAGAACACTACTGTGAAGGAAAAACTGTTATGTGAAGGGGGGGGGGGGCTCAGAACACTACTGTGAAGGAAGAATTGTGATGTAAAGGGGGGGCTGAGAACACTACTGTGAAAGAAGACCTGTAATGTGAAGGGGGGGGCTGAGAACACTACTGTGAAGGAAGAACTGTGATGTGAAGGGGGGGCTGAGAACACTACTGTGAAGGAAGAACTGTGATGTGAAGGGGGGGCTGAGAACACTACTGTGAAGGAAGAACTGTGATGTGAAGGGGGGACTGAGAACACACCTGTGATGTGAAGTGGGGCTAAGGACACTGATACAAAAGACAAGATTGTGATAAAAGAGGGGTGCTTTGATATAAAATAAGGGAGCTGAGATCTGAAGGATCAGATTCTTCGCATAAACATGGGATTTGGACCGCTGCTGGAAGAAAATGTTACTAACAGCTCCTATATTTCTTTAAAAGACAGGTACCCTTGAACTTATGTTAGTCCATTTTTAACGGGTGAGCATATAACTACCTATATGCAGGTTGGGCTACATAAAATGAAAGGACTTGGGATGTCATGAAATAGCAAGACTTACATTTCAGGTTGTTGCTTGGTTGCTTCTCCACATATTCTTCCACAAATCCACGTTCCCCACCAGACACTTGGTTCCTCAGGTCCCGCTCCACACTCTGCCATGCTGATGAAGAATGAGAACATAAAGCAATGCGTGACTGGTCATCACTGAAGCCTGGCACACATCAAAACCAAAAAGAGGCAACTTCTTGAGCCAGACTGGGTGCAACGAGCATTTTGCAGCAGTTTTAAAGAAATTCTGCCAAATGCAACTGGCCCATACAGCACTGTATGTACAATATATATATACACACACACACATACACACACACACACACACACACACAACTTTTTTCTTTTATAAGTGATCACAAAACCTCTGTTCTCAGCTTACAGCAGGGATCTTCAAACTACGGCCCTCCAGCAATTGCGGAACTATCCATCCCATGAGGCATTGTAAAACTCTGACATTCACAGACGTGACTGGGCATGATGGGAATTGTAGTTCCTAAACAACTGGAGGGCCGTAGTTTGAGGACCCCTGGCTTAGAGAGATAGGGGTGGAGAAACAATTACACTGAACCTCCCAGTGACTGGTGATGCGGGGGGGGTGGGGGGTGCTAGCACAAGTCTTTGCCATTGGAGGACAGGCAGGCTGTGATAGATGCAACACATACAGAGCATGGCTCAGCCCTGCCCCCCACTTCTCATCACTGGCTCTAAATGACATGACAGCAGGGGGAGCCAGTAACCTATGCATCCGAGCCAATGAGGTGCGAGAGAGCCTTGGCTCTTGTGCACATCGCTGGATCAAAATCCGGCTCAGTTATGTATTTAGGGGGGAGCTGCATGCAAAAGTTTAATGGATAGAATGCAATAGGATAAAAAAACCTTGTGCCCTTTAAGAGTAAAAAGTGATAAGGTCCCACTGATGGGCTTTCTCACCTTCGTAAATGAACCGTACATTCTCCTCATGAGCTGGTGTGAATATCTCGCTGCTGCTTGGAGAGCGCGTGCTGCTTGTGGGGCGCTTGCCGTTATAAACTACACGGGGCACCGTAGAGCTATTAAAAAAAAAAAAAAAAGAGAAAAAAAAAATAACTTTTTTTAGACACACCACTCCACTGTGTATTCCAACAACCATTGGCCACAACTTTTTTTTTTTTTCAACCAGATTTCTCTTTAACCATTCAGGATGACAGGTTCTCTTTATAGGTCTCTTCCCCTGCGCCAATGCATATAAATGAACACCACTTTCTTCAAATGTCAGAAAGTAAAGCAGGATCCTCCTTCACTGGATCATCTCTAAGACTCCGGATCACTTTTTCAGCTACGACATGCAGTTAACCAGTTAACAACCGCCCTATAGACGAAATACGTCTACAAGGCGGTTGCTTAACTCTGGGAGGATGTCCATGGACGTCCTCCCAGAATTGCGCTCCTGCGCGCCCTCTGGGGCGCGCGGACGGGAATGTCCGTGACCGCCGGGGGATCATGGTAAATCGCCGCTGATAGCGGCGGTTTACCACGTGATCGCTCCGTCCAATGACGGAGCGATCACTTGTAAACAAACCGGCGTCATGTGATGACGCCTGTTCCTCCCTCCCCTCTCTGTACCGAACGGTACAGTGTGAGAGGAGAGGGGAGGGAGCGGATGCAGCAGCAGCAGCAGCTGCTGTGGGCTGGATCTGTGACAAATGCAGTCACAGATCCAGCCATCCATCCCTGCCCCAACTCTGCAATACCCCACAATACTCTGCAATACCCCACAATACTCTGCAATACCCCCACACTACTCTGCAATAACCCCCACACTACTCTGCAATAACCCCCACACTACTCTGCAATAACCCCCACACTACTCTGCAATAACCCCCACACTACTCTGCAATAACCCCCACACTACTCTGCAATAACCCCCACACTACTCTGCAATAACCCCCACACTACTCTGCAATAACCCCCACACTACTCTGCAATAACCCCCACACTACTCTGCAATAACCCCCACACTACTCTGCAATACCCCCACACTACTCTGCAATACCCCCACACTACTCTGCAATACCCCCACACTACTCTGCAATACCCCACAATACCCTGCAACGTCGCCTATGGGGATTTTTAAGTAGCGAAGTTTGGCGCCATTCCACGAGCGTGTGCAATTTTGAAGGGTGACATGTTGGGTATCTATTTACTCGGCGTAACTTCATCTTTCACATATATGCAAAAGAATGAAGAAAAAAATACTAAATTTGCTAAATTTTATAACAGAAACAAAGAAAAATTCTTTTTTTTTTTACAGAATTTTCAGTCTTTTTTCTCTTATAGCGCAAAAAATAAAAAACCCAACAGTGATTAAATACCACCAAACATTGGGTACAATGTTGTATGACTGAGTAATTGTCATTCAAATTGTGAGAGCACCAAAAGCTGAAAATTGGTCTGGTTATTAAGTGGGTTTACGTGCCCAGTGGTCAAGTGGTTAAATAACGAATACCAACAATAATCTGGCAACACAGTTCATACAAAGCATTAATATTCTCACCTGCTCATTGCTGGTCTGTCAGAGGAATGCCAGGAAAACGATTGTCCTGGAAAGTCTAACAGGAGAAAATTTTGAGAAAGAGAGAGAAAGGGAGTCAGATACTTATTAGCAGAGTCCATACATAGCATAGAAAGCGCTGGCCGGCCCGTCCATACACACAGCATTGTGGGAAGGCAAAGAGATATCGAGTGTCCCCAATCTGCAATGCTTGAGGCCTGCGCCTGCCAAATCCTGGAAGAACAACCTAGAGATCCCTGAGAAACCCTAGACACGTCATGCTGGTATGAGAGGCTGTGTAAGAAGAGACCAAAACATTGAGGAGTGTGTGGGGTGGATCAGACATATCGCTGTATGCAGCTGGTTTAGGGGGGGTGGGGGAAAAAAAATTGTAGGGCGCCAGAGAAAAGTTTAGGAGGTGACTAGGGTTGCCACCTCATCCCTTTAAAACAGAACACATATGAATTACACAGGTTCTGTGGCTGATTAAGGTGGTCATTGAACTCAAGTGGAGCCTTATCTAAATCAGCCCCAGAACCTGTGTAATTCATATGTGTTCTGTTTTAAAGGGATGAGGTGGCAACCCTAGAGGTGACATCACTAATTTATAAGTTTACACCCCCAAAAGACAGGTCAGTGCATGCTGCAGAAAACAAGGCGGTCATTCTGCTTTCAGTCCTTAAAGGGGTTGAAAACCCCCGTTCTTTTTAAATAACAAACTTACCTCCACTGTGCAGTTCATTTTGCACAGTGGCCCCAATCCGCCTCTTCAGGGGTCCCCCGGCGGCGCTAGTGGCTCCTACCCACGTTTGAGAAAGCTCCCCTAAGGTGGACACCCGTGCAGGTGCACTCCCTGCGTCATTGGATTTGACTGGCAGCAGCGGGAGCCAATGGCTGCATTGCTATCAATCTAGCCAAGCTATTTGTAGCTGCTGGCTTTTAATATTTTTTTTTCAGCGGACATCCGCTTTAACCACTAGAGGGCCGCGTTATAGACGAAAGACGTCCACAGCGCGGCTCTCAAGTGCCGAGTGGACGTCTTTGGACGTCCTATTGTTGTCATTCCCAGTGCGCGCCGCTGGGGGCGCGCAGCGGGGAAACAACGTGTCCGGCGCATCGCTCGGGAGCCGATGCGTGTGCCTGGTGGCCGTGATGTCCGCCAGGTACACGCGATCGTCGGGAACACAGCAGGGACGTGGAGCTCTGTGTGTAAACACAGAGCTCCACGTCCTGTCAGAGGAGACTGATGCTGTGTCCCTTGTACATAGGGACACAGCATTGGTCACCTCCCCCAGTCAGTCCCCACACAGTTAGAACACACCCAGGGAATACATTTAACCCCTTCCTCTCCCCCCTAGTGTTAACCTCTTCACTGCCCGTCACATTTATACAGTAATTAGTGCATTTTTATAGCACTGATCGCTGTATAAATGTGAATGGTCCCAAAATTGTGTCAAAAGTGTCCGATATGTCTGCCGCAATATCGCAGGCCTGACAAAAAAAAAAAAAAAAAAAAAAAAAAAAAAATAAAATCGCAAATCGCAGCCATTACTAGTAAAAAAAACAAAAAAAAAAAAACAAATATTAAATCTATTCCCTATTTTGTAGGCGCTATAACTTTTGCGCAAAACAATCAATATACGCTTATTGCGATTTTTTTTTTTAACAAAAATATGTAAAAGAATACGTATCGCCCTAAACCGAGGGAAATTTTTTTTTTTTTTTTTTTTTTTTTATAAATTGGGATATTATTATAACAAAAAGTAAAAAATATTGGGTTTTTTTTTCAAAATGTTCTGTTTTTTTATGTTTATAGCGCAAAAAAAAAAAAAAATCGCAGAGGTGATCAAATACCACCAAAAGAAAGCTCCATTTGTGGGAAAAAAATTATAAAAATATAATTTGGGTGCAGTGTTGTATGACCGCGCAATTGTCATTCAAAATGCGCCAGCGCTGAAAGCTGAAAATTGGTCTGGGCACGAAGGGGGTTTAAGTGCCCAGTAATGAAGTGGTTAAAAGGCGCCAGTTTAAAAATAAAATAAAAAAAATATTCAAAAACTATGGGCCAGATTCACAAAAGGGATACGACGGCGTTTCTCCTGATACGCCGTCGTATCTCTGTTTCTATCTATGCGACTGATTCATAGAATCAGTTACGCATAGATATCCCTAAGATCCGACAGGTGTAATTGTTTTACACTGTCGGATCTTAAGATGCAGTACCGCGGCCGCCGCTGGGGGGAGTTCGCGTCGTAAACCATCGTCGGGTATGCAAATTAGGAGTTACGGCGGATCCACAACGGTTTTTCGCGTTCGCTACGTCGCTGCTAGTCTTGTTTCCCGTCGCAAATTTAGTCGTTGTTTTGGGTGCCCTAACTTTACACAGCAATCGTATTGCTGTATAAAGTATGGCCGTCGTTCCCGCGTCAAAATTTAAAAATTTACGTCTTTTGCGTAAGACGTCTGGGAATACGGAAGTGCGCGTCGCCGTTCAAAAAAATGACGTCACGGCGCGCAAAGCACAGCGGGAGTTAAGAAACGGAGCATGCGCAGTAGGTCCGGCGCGGGAGCGCGCCTAATTTAAATGGCACACGCCCATTTGAATTGGCCCGCCTTGCGCCGGAGGCCGCCGGTGTAGTTTTCATCGCAAGTGCTTGGTGAATCAGGCACTTGCGATGAAAAATTGCGGCGGTGTAATGTATCTAGGATACGTTACGCCGCCGCGATTCTACGTGAATCTGGCCCATTGATCTTGATGTTTTGAATACTTTGAAGTGTAGAGGGGTTTGGGGGTCTTGTAGACCGCTGATATTTCCATAAAGAGGACCTGTCACTGCCTAATACTGTCACAAGGGATGTTTACATTCCTAGTGACAGCAATAACAGTCATAAAAAAAACAAAGAAAAACACATTTTAAATGTAGAAAATATCAGCGATCGGCAGGAGAGGTGGCCGAATTATCGGAATCGTATCGGCACCAAAAAATAAATAAAAAATTAAAACGATATCGGTCGATCCCTAGTTAACAGTTTCAAAACGATCCTACAAGTTGCAAATATTTGCATCCCGCTTCCAGATTTTCAATAAACATGGGCGGTTTTATCCTGCAAATACTGGCCCAGATTCAAAGAGATTTGCTCTTTTTTTGCGGAGGCACAGCGCAACGATTTTGCCCTGCGCCCCCGCAAATTTGCGCCGCTGCCCTCGATTCACGGAGCAGTAGCTCCCTAAATTGCGAGGGCGCGCCGGCAAAATTGCCCGTCGTAAGCGCAAACAATGTAAATGATCCCGCCGGGGGCGGGAATCATTTAAATTAGGCGCGCTCCCGCGCCGAGCGCATGCTCCGTCGGGAAACTTTCCCGACGTGCATTGCGGCAAATGACGTTGCAAGGACGTCATTTGCTTCAAAGTGAACGTGAATGGCGTCCAGCGCCATTCACGAATCACTTACGCAAACTACGTAAAATTTGAACGTTGCGACGCGGGAAGGGCGGGTATACTTTAGCATTGGCTGCCCCTATTAGAAGGGGCAGCCTTACGCTAAATACGCCGTACGGAAACTCCGTACCTTGCGTACGCAGGGCCCGCGCAACATTGTGAATCGGTGTTAGTATGCAATTTGCATACTATACGCTGAGCACAATGGGAGCGCCCCCTATCGGTCAACGCAAGAATGCAGCCTAAAATCAGCGTGGCATAAGAGCCTTATGCCACGCAGATTTTAGGCTGCAGTCGGCGTTATGATGTTCCTGAATCAGGAGCATTCGTAATGCCGGGGCAAGTAAGCAATTGCGCTGCGTAACCTATGGTTACGCAGGCGCAATTGCTTACTGAATCTGGGCCACTATTATTATTATTATACTGGATTTATATAGCGCCAACAGTTTGCGCGGCGCTGTATAATATGCGGACAGACATTAGACACAGGAGGAATCATTTCCATGGAGGGGATTGGAGGTCCGGCGCTGATCCTGCAAATGAAAGCCGGGTGACGGCTCCTCTCCTCCATCAACCTTCTAAGGTTATCCAACCTACAGGGCACAGGATGACGTTGCCCTTAGCAACCAGGCTCCATCTCTCCAGCACTCTCTTGGTGGTTGCTATGGAGATCAGCAACACAAAAGAACCACAGACTGAGGTAAGCCATTTGGCTACACTGTCTATAGCAACCAATCAGGAGTCCTCTCTGTGGAAACCGGGGCCAATAATGTGGCAGGTTGCCAGGGGCAACAGCTCACTACCCACACAGGACCCATTACACTGAGAGAAAGGGAGATAATGGGGGCCTTTATACACACACAGCCCGACGCCCCCTTCCACGCCCACACATACTACCGAACACCACTAGGGAATCCCAGGCGACTAGGCAACCGTCATCTTCCGGTTTACTGGCCGCTACTTCCGGCGCCTTACCACTGTTGCTGTTTCTCCGGTTCCCAGCTGGCAGGCCCGGAGAGGAAGTGACGTCACGTCAAGGCAGGCGCGCCCACGGGAGGCAGTGCATATGGGGGCGCGCGCGCGCGCTCCAGGGAAAAGCTCCAACCTGTCAAAAAGTCCGATCGCGTGCACTGCGCATGAGCGAGCGACGTCGGGAGAGGGAGGGGGGCGTGGTTATATAGTGCCAGTCATCTCTATGGAGATATGGATGACTGTGACAACCAAGAGTCCCTTTGTATGTTTTTTTCCCTGCTGGTGACACACACACAAGTGTCAGGATATATATATATATATTTGTAGCTTTTTATTAAAATAGACCCTTTTATCAATAAATAAAAAGTGCTGGTAAAAGCAGAAAAAAAAAATGGAATTGTTTCCTTCCAGTAAGATTAAATTACAATACTTGCGCTGTAAGGTGTAGGACAGGGAGTAGGTGATGGACAGTAATAATTTGTGAGTGACTGGTGAAAATATTATTAGTGAAAACAATATTATAAAACATATAACAGTGAGACCAATACAGGGACAGTCCTTGATGAGCAGGTCTACACTCCAGGAAGGTCCGGATCCAGTGCAGTTCTGCCGTGCAGTAATGTGCTCCAAACGGAGATAAATCCTAATCTCCAGTGTAAGAATAAAAATAAAAATGCAATCAAAAAGTAAATAAAGATACGAAAAATACACGGAAAACAGTCCTGAAGGAAATATATATATGAGACCCTTAGATCCGTAATATAGGTGGGAATAGGATAGTTGAGCCAACACCAAAGTTATATGTAAACACCTTTGGTGAACCCAGCTGCTCACCTCGAGTTAACCACAATATGTCCAGGTTAAAATGGTCTAGATGGTTGCAATCCACAAATAACACATGTAAGTCTCCATCCGATATTTAACATGAAAAAACAGAGTAAAAAAGACAAAGAAAGGCTGATGGTGAAATACCGTCACAAAAAAGATATTGGCAAATGGGATCTTGACGAATGGAAATGCACTCACATGTGAGTGAGAGATCTCAGACTCATATCCACGAGTACCGCACTCGTCGGTCCCTCTATCTTTCCTCTGCTTTTTTCCCCTAATTCTCGTGGTTCAGATGCTGGCTGTTTAGATCTCCCCGGGGTTTCTCAGTGTGTGACACTGTCTCAGCTGATATGGGCTTGTAGTAACTCCTATCCCTCTCTCATTAGCTCAGATGGAGCGCTCAGATGGCGTTTGCAATGTGAAAAGGGGTGAGAGAAACATATCCATAGTATAGCCCAGTCAGCAATATAAACCGAGTTTATTAAAAGCAACAGTTAAAAAACTCACATAACAATGCGGGAACTCAGCAACAATCCTTACGAGCGGCGAACTCGTATGTCCGTTCGTCAGATGTTTGTGGTGTGTCCTGCCTACCAATCCCCTGATGAAGTCACGTGACTGTGACGATACGCGTCGGGATTGGTAGGCAGGACACACCACAAACATCTGACGAACGGACATACGAGTTCGCCGCTCGTAAGGATTGTTGCTGAGTTCCCGCATTGTTATGTGAGTTTTTTAACTGTTGCTTTTAATAAACTCGGTTTATATTGCTGACTGGGCTATACTATGGATATGTTTCTCTCACCCCTTTTCACATTGCAAACGCCATCTGAGCGCTCCATCTGAGCTAATGAGAGAGGGATAGGAGTTACTACAAGCCCATATCAGCTGAGACAGTGTCACACACTGAGAAACCCCGGGGAGATCTAAACAGCCAGCATCTGAACCACGAGAATTAGGGGAAAAAAGCAGAGGAAAGATAGAGGGACCGACGAGTGCGGTACTCGTGGATATGAGTCTGAGATCTCTCACTCACATGTGAGTGCATTTCCATTCGTCAAGATCCCATTTGCCAATATCTTTTTTGTGACGGTATTTCACCATCAGCCTTTCTTTGTCTTTTTTACTCTGTTTTTTCATGTTAAATATCGGATGGAGACTTACATGTGTTATTTGTGGATTGCAACCATCTAGACCATTTTAACCTGGACATATTGTGGTTAACTCGAGGTGAGCAGCTGGGTTCACCAAAGGTGTTTACATATAACTTTGGTGTTGGCTCAACTATCCTATTCCCACCTATATTACGGATCTAAGGGTCTCATATATATATTTCCTTCAGGACTGTTTTCCGTGTATTTTTCGTATCTTTATTTACTTTTTGATTGCATTTTTATTTTTATTCTTACACTGGAGATTAGGATTTATCTCCGTTTGGAGCACATTACTGCACGGCAGAACTGCACTGGATCCGGACCTTCCTGGAGTGTAGACCTGCTCATCAAGGACTGTCCCTGTATTGGTCTCACTGTTATATGTTTTATAATATTGTTTTCACTAATAATATTTTCACCAGTCACTCACAAATTATTACTGTCCATCACCTACTCCCTGTCCTACACCTTACAGCGCAAGTATTGTAATTTAATCTTTCTGCTTCATTTCAGTCTATCGAGGTAGACTTTTATATTTGCAGCAGTATTTTTAGTTTGTCCTTTCCCTTCACTTTTCAGACAGCGCAGGAGCTTACCCTATTTATGTTTCCTTCCAGTGTTTTTCTTCTATAAATTGATTTTTAATGGAAGTTTCTATAGAAGTGACCTCTTCAGGAAGAGTCAGTTCTCCACACAGCCCCCTCCTTCCATACATGTCACAGCCCTCTCCTCTTCCTGATAAGCGTCTTATTACCATCTGTGCTGGCCCAGCTACACTGCCCCCACCTTCCATACATGTCACAGCCCTCTCCTCTTCCTGATAAGCGTCTTATTACCATCTGTGCTGGCCCAGCTACACTGCCCCCACCTTCCATACATGTCACAGCCCTCTCCTCTTCCTGATAAGCGTCTTATTACCATCTGTGCTGGCCCAGCTACACTGCCCCCACCTTCCATACATGTCACAGCCCTCTCCTCTTCCTGATAAGCGTCTTATTACCATCTGTGCTGGCCCAGCTACACAGCCCCCTCCTTCCATATATGTCATAGCCCTCTCCTCTTCCTGGGAGTGTCTTATTACCATCTGTGCTGGCCCAGCTACACAGCCCCCTCCTTCCATACATGTCACAGCCCTCTCCTCTTCCTGATAAGTGTCTTATTACCATCTGTGCTGGCCCAGCTACACTGCCCCCCACCTCCCTGCGTGACCTTTAATGTGTGAAAGGGGCCAGTTCTGAGGCTGCTGACATCACACCCAAGATGGCGGCACCCAACAACCACCTCGGGGCTTATAGATATCTACACTAGCAAAGTTTTCCAGGTAAAAACGATGAAGAAAATGATTAACCACTTCCATACCGGGCACTTACGCACCTTCCCGCCCAAGCCAATTTTCAGCTTTCAGCGCTGTCGCACTTTGAATGGCAATTGCGCGATCGGCTCTCCTCTACTCGCGTCTGTCAGACATGAGTGAGGAAGAGCCATCAACGGCTCTTCCTGTTTACATCGTGATCAGCCGTGATTGGACACGGCTGATCACGTGGTAAAGAGCCTCCGCCGGAGACTCTTTACCGAGATTGGAGATGCAGGGTGTCAGACTGACACCCCGCATCACCGATCGCCGCGCTGCGCGCCCCCACGGGCGCGTGTGGGCATGAAATCCTCAATAGATGTCCAGTCAGGATTTCAGAACCACTTCCCGGATGTAAATCTGTTATTGACCGGGTGGGAAGTGGTTAAATACAAACACTCACTGACCACTTTATTAGGTACACCTGTTCAGTTGCTTGGCAACACAAATTGCTAATCAGCCAATCATATGGTAGCAACTCCTTGCATATAGGCATCTAGACGTGGTGAAGACGACTTGCTGAAATTCAAACCGAGCATCAGAATGGGGAAAAAAGAGGGTTTAAGTGACTTTGAACGTGGCATGGTTGTTGGTGCCAGACGACTGCTCTGAGTATTTCAGAAACGGCTGATCTACTGGGATTTTCACACACACAACCATCTCTCGGGTTTACAGAGAAGGGTCCGAAAAAGAGAAAATATCCAGTGAGCGGAGGTTGTGTGGAGGAAAAATGCCTTGTTGATATCAGAGGAGAATGGGAAGACTGGATCCAGATCAATGTTGTATCCTGGCCTACGCCAACAAGGCCCAGGCCTAGGGCAGCACTTCGCAGGGGGGGGGCAGCACGGAAAGAGTCCCCGCCGGCTTGCGCTACACTGTTAGAGTAGCGCCAGTCTTATGGGGCGGACTGGGCTGAGGGGCAAATTAGTCCAGCGCCCCCATAAAGTGGCCGCACTGCTTCTGGTATGTGGGCAGCCAACATTCTGCAACTGTTTGGGGGGTGAGGGGGGGACGCCGCTTCTAATTTTGACTGTTCAATCATCCTGGACCACAAACCTTCCTCACTGTGCTATGTTTTCTGCTGAACCACTGACATGTTATATTTTCTTAGTCCTCTCCATAAAATTATCAGAAATTTGTGCTTAAAGGGGTTGTAAAGGTATTTTTTTCCTAAATAGCTTCCTTTCCCTTAGTGCAGTCCTCCTTCACCTACCTCATCCTTCCATTTTGCTTTTAAATGTCCTTATTTCTTCTGCGAAATCCTCACTTCCTGTTCTTCTGTCTGTAACTCCACACAGTAATGCGAGGCTTTCTCCCTGGTGTGGAGTGCGCCGTCGTAAGTCCTAATCTGGCCCGGCCTATCTATGCGACTGATTCTTATAATCAGTTACGCATAGATATCCCTTAGACCTGACAGGCGTAAGGCTCTTACGCTGTCAGATCTTAAATGCATTTTTTTTCCCCGCCGCTAGGTGTCGCCTCGTCGTTTTCCCCGTCGTCTATGCAAATGAGCTATTTACGCGACATTCCCGAACGTACACACGGACGACGCAGTGAATTTACGACGTTTACGTAAGCGTAAACTTGCCCCTGCTATATGAGGGGTAAGTTTACGTAGGTCCGTCGTATGCCATGTTAAGTATGGCGTCGGGTCAGCGTCGTCTTTTTCCGTCGTTTTCCTAAGTCGTCCGCGAAGACGACTTTACGTCAATGACGCTCACGTCGGCGTCATTGACGTTTTCCGTCGTGAGCTGGAGCATGCGCACTGGGCTATTTTTCCGCCCGGCGCATGCGCAGTTCATTCGGCGCGGGGGCGCGCTTAATTTAAATACAAGCCGCCCCCTTTGAATTACGCGGCCTTACGCCGGGACATTTACACTACGCCGCCGCAAATTACGGAGCAAGTGCTTGGAGAATACGGCACTTGCTCCAGTAATTTGCGGCGGCGTAGTGTAAATGGCTTACACTACGCCAATTCTATGAGAATCTGGCCCTTAGAAGGCAAATTGAAGGAAAAGGTAAGTGCACCAACAATGCACTAGCTTAAAGGAACCTATTTAGAAAATTAAAAACAAACCTTTACAACCCCTTTAAACTTGTAAACAACAAATGTTAGAAAAAGGCCTGGTACTTAAAGGGGTTGTAAAGAAAATTAAATTTCCCCCCTAAATGACTTCCTTTACCTTAGTGCAGTCCTCCTTCACTTACCTCATCCTTCCATTTTGCTTTTAAATGTCCTTATTTCTTCTGAGAAATCCTCACTTCCTGTTCTTCTGTCTGTAACTCCACACAGAAATGCGAGGCTTTCTCCCTGGTGTGGCGAAAGCCTCTTGAGGGGGCGAGCAGGAGTGTCAGGACGCCCACTTACACACAGCTCCTTTCTCTATCTGCAAAGTAGAGAGTGTCCTGACTTACCTGCTCGCCCCCTCAAGAGGCTTTCTCCACACCAGGGAGAAAGCCTCCCATTACTGTGTGGAGTTACAGACAGAAGAACAGGAAGTGAGGATTTCTCAGAAGAAATAAGGACATTTAAAAGCAAAATGGAAGGATGAGGTAAGTGAAGGAGGACTGCACTGAGGTAAAGGAAGATATTTAGGAAAAACATTTTTTTCCTTTACAACCCCTTTAACTGGGTACTGATTGTGGCGCCCTGAAAGCCCCTATCCTCTCACTGTTTGTTACCCTCCATTGCAGCAATGCAAACGCGCATTTTACCTCACCTTACTGCCATGCATAGCTGTGAATGCGCTCGCCTGAGACCCCAGCGTGATCCCCACATGTAGCCGTGTTTCATCCTTGTGCTGGGATCCAAGAACTCGGAGACAAAGGAGCGAGTGTCTCATTCCTGGGTCAGTGTTGTTAGATCTAATTACATTGCTTTCTAGTGTACACAGCTGCGGTCCACATGGATTCCAGTCCCTGGGAAGTCCTCACATCCTGATTAGGCAAAGATCTCCAGGGTGCTGATGCTGGGCTCTATTGGCCATCGTCAGAAGGGAACTTCAGGCACTTCCTGTTATGGGGTGACAACGCTCTTGTATAGTCATCCCATGGGGAGATTACAAGCAGCTGGGCGTTTGTTTCATTTAACTCCTTGAGCACAATAAAATAAACATTCCCCAGTAAAAAAAAAATGTAATTCTTATCCCACCGCTCGCCATTTCCAACTTTCCATGCGGCTGGCTTCTGCATTCTCAGTGCTGCTTCCCTGAACTTCCAGTCTTCACAGGAAAGGTCTAACCATGGACAGTGTAGTCACATAGCGCCAAACTGTCCCTGATTTCAAGGGTCCGCCCTGATTTGGAGCAACGTCCCTCATTCCTCCTCATTTTTCCTTCATTTCGGTCTGATCAATATAGAGTTATAAGTAAAATTATAAAATGCACTTTTTGGCCCAGATTCACAACCGAGATACGACGGCGTATCTCCAGATACGTTGTCGTATCTCTGCGTTGCGCCGTCGTATCTATGCGACTGATTCTTAGAATCAGTCACGCATAGATATCCATTAGATCCGACAGGCGTAAGTCTCTTACGCCGTCGGATCTAAACTGCATTTTTTTTTTACCGCTAGGTGGCGCTTCCATCGAATTCCGCGTCGAGTATGCAAATTAGCTAGATACGCAAATTCCCGAACGTACGCGCGGCCGACGCAGTAAAGTTACGACGTTTACGTTAGGCTTTTCCCGGCGTAAAGTTGCCCCTGCTATATGAGGCGCAGCCAATGTTAAGTATGGCCGTCGTTCCCGCGTCGAAATTTTAAAAAGTTACGTCGTTTGCGTAAGTCGTCCGTGAATGGTGCTGGACGTCATTTACGTTCACGTCGAAACCAATGACGTCCTTGCGACGTCATTTGGAGCAATGCACACTGGGATATTTTACGGACGGCGCATACGCAGTTCGTTCGGTGCGGGGACGCGCTTGATTTAAATGATACACGCCCCCTACCCGCCGAATTTGAATTCCGCCGGGTGATTTACGCTACGCCGCCGCAACTTACGGAGCAAGTGCGGATACGTTACGCCCGCACAACAGATCAAGAGCCGCACAGCTGTGAACCGAGCCTTAACGTGACTTACGCATGCGCCTTTGATGTTTTGCGACTTTGGCCAATGATAACAATACAGAGTGCGACACATATTATTGATCTTACAAAACCCTCTGAAGTCGAAGCCAAAGTCGCAAAGATAAGACAAAGAAACGACGTCCTTGCAACTTTTGTGATCCTCAACATTGCATTTTTTTTTTTTTATGTCGCTGCGACTTGAGGTCCAGCAATTAAGACGGCACCCATTGAAACAAATGTGTTTTGACTTTGTCATGAGACTGCGTCGCAGCAAGTCGCATGAGAAGTCGCAGCAGTGTGAACCAGGGCTTAGTCGCTGATTTTTTTTCTTTCTTTTTATAGGACCATTGGGTGAATACACAGGGAAGGCAGGAGAGAAGCGAAATTATACCCCAGCTCCATTGCCAATATGGTGAACCGTGGACCGGCGCTCTAACCAGGACGTTCAGGCCCCAAAATGCGATGCTTGAATCAGAAAAAGGGCTAGCGACTTGGATGTTCTTGAATTAAAGTCCTTTATTTCGTTACATGGGTACAGGCTACACTGACGCTTTCGGCTAAGAAGCCTTCATCAAAAATGCGTGTAATCCAAAGCACTTGTATATCAAAGCGAGTTTCCTCATAGGAATCAATGGAAACTCAGATAATTCGTTCCATAGTGACTGGTGTATGCAGTACTTAACCACTTAAGCCCCGGACCAATATGCTGCTAAATGCCCAAAGGCGTTTTTACAATTTGGCACTGCGTAGCTTTAACAGACAATTGCGCGCTCGTGCGACGTGGCTCCCAAACAAAATTGGCGTCCTTTTTTCCCCACAAATAGAGCTTTCTTTTGGTGGTATTTGATCACCTCTGCGGTTTTCTATTTTTTGCGCTATAAACAAAAATTTTGAAAAAAATGCAATATTTTTTACTTTTTGCTGTAATAAATATCCCCCAAAAATATATATAAAATGTATTTTTTTTCCTCAGTTTAGGCCGATACGTATTCTTCTACCTATTTTTGGTTAAAAAAATCGCAATAAGCGTTTATCGGTTGGTTTGCGCAAAATTTATAGCGTTTACAAAATAGGGGATAGTTTTATTGCATTTTTATTATTTTTATTTTTTTTTTACTACTATTGGCGGCGATCAGCGATTTTTTTCGTGACTGCGACATTATGGCGGACACTTCGGACAATTTTGACACATTTTTGGGACCATTGTCATTTTCACAGCAAAAAATGCATTTAAATTGCATTCTTTATTGTGAAAATGACAGTTGCAGTTTGGGAGTTAATCACAGGGGGCGCTGTAGGAGTTAGGGTTCACCTAGTGTGTGTTTACAACTGTAGGGGGGTGTGGCTGTAGGTCTGATGTCATCGATCGAGTCTCCCTATAAAAGGGATCACTCGATCGATGCAGCCGCCACAGTGAAGCACGGGGAAGCCGTGTTTACATACTGCTCTCCCCGTTCTTCAGCTCCGGGGAGCGATCGCGACGGAGCGCCTATAAACGAATAGCCGCGCCGTCGTCCCGGAATGCTCCCCGTGGGAATCCGACCGCCGCATGTAGCGGGGAGGGGGGGGGTCCCGATCGGACCCCCCACCCGCTAGAAGGCAAGGACGTACATGTACGCCCATTTGCCTGTACGTGCCATTCTGTGGACGTACATATACATGCGGCGGTCGGGAAGTGGTTAATGTGGCCAGAGGTGCTGGGGCTTTGATGAAGGCTTTTTAGCCGAAACGCGTCGGTGTAGCCTGTACCCATGTAACGAAATAGGACTTTTAGGACTTTTTAGGACTTTTTTTCAAGAGCATGCGAGTCGCCAGCCCTTTTCTGATTCAAGCATTGCATTTTGGGGTCTGGAGCACCGGTCCACAGTTCGTAGATCACCATATTGGCAGTGGGGTAGATTCAGTGCGCAATTGCGTCTGCGTATCCATAGATACGCAGCGCAATTGCTTAGGTGCGCCGGCGTATCGACTTTTCTGTATTCAGAAAGCTGGATACGCCGACTGCAGCCTAAGATATGACTGGCATAAGGCTCTTATGCGGTCGTATCGCAGGCTGCATTCTTACGATGGCCGCTAGGTGGCGTTCCCGTAGTGGTCAGCGTAGAGTATGCAAATTGCATACTCACGCCGATTCACAACCGTACGCACGCCCTGCATTCGCATTTTACGTCGTTTGCGTTCGTCGGTTTCTGCGTAAGGCTGCCCATGCTATTAGCAGGGGCAGCCAATGCTACGTATACCCGTCGTTCCCGCGTCGCGATTTTTAAAAATGACGTCGTTTGCGTAAGTGAATTGTGAATGGCGCTGGACGCCATTTACGTTCACGTTGAAGCAAATGACATCCTTGCGACGTCATTTACCGCAATGCACGTCAGGAAAGTTTCCCGACGGAGCATGCGCACTACGTTCGGCGCGGCAACGCGCCTAATTTAAATGATCCACGCCCCCTACAGGATCATTTAAATTACGCGCGCTTGCGCCGGGCAGTTTTACGGAGCGCACACGCAAATTACGGAGCTACTGCTTTGTGAATGAAGCGAAGCGCAAGTAATTTACGGAGGCGTAGCGTAAAAACGGTACGCTGCGCCTCCGTAGTAGTGGGCGCCCCTACCTGAATCCACCCCAGTGGAGCTGGGGTATCATTTTGCTTCTTAGCCGAAACGCGTCGGTGTAGCCTGTGCCCATGTAACGAAATAAAGGACTTTTATTCAAGAGCATGCGAGTCGCCGGGCCCTTTTCTGATTCAAGCGAAGGCAGGAGAACCATCTTGTTAACTGAAATACAAACATAAAAGAAACTCTTCTTCATTCTTCAGAACAGCATTTTATTACAATGGACGTCCAGGAGGAAGAACGCACAGGTGTGCTGATTGGTGACATTTCATCGGAAACATACTGGATGTGTTACATTGTTACACCTGCTGGGATCCTGTTACATTGTTACTCTTCACATAAAAGCAATTTACATCGGTCTGTATCACATAAAATAAATAAATTAATGCATGTCAAAGCGTACTTTACATATATTCAAATGCGTTTTATGGTATGTACAGGAGTACCCTGGATTACGAGCATAATCCATTCCAGAAAAATGCGTGTCATCCAAAGCACTTGTATATCAAAGCGAGTATGCAAAGGTATGGACGACGGAACAGCCGTCGTATTTTACGCCGTTTACGCAAGTCGTACGTGAATGGGGCTGGGCGTAGGTTAGGTTCACGACGTAGGCATTGAGCCGTCGTATCTTAGGGAGTATACGCGACGTGATTCTGAGCATGCGCCGTTCGTTCAGCCCTTCATTTGCATGGGGTCACGCTTCATTTTAATAGATCACGCCCACTTACTTCGTATTTTGATATAGGCGGGCTTACGCCTGGCCAATTTACGTTACGCCGGCGCAACAAAGGGAGCAAGTGCTTTGTAAATACTGGCCCAGATTCAAGTAGAATTGCGCGATATTTGCGGGGGAGCAGGGCAACGATTTTGCCCTGCGCCCCCGCAAATATTTTGCGCTGCCCTCGATTCACGGAGCAGTAGCTCCGTGAATTGCGAGGGCGCGCCGGCAAATTTGCCCGGCGTAAGCGCGCGCAAGTTAAATGATCCCGCCGGGGGCGGGAATCATTTAAATTAGGCGCGCTCCCGCGCCGAGCGTACAGCGCATGCTCCGTCGGGAAACTTTCCCGACGTGCACTGCGGCAAATGACGTCGCAAGGACGTCATTTGCTTCTAAGTGAACGTGAATGGCGTCCAGCGCCATTCACGTTTCACTTACGCAAACGCCGTGAAATTCAAATTTCACGGCGCGGGAAGGCCGGCTATACTTTAGCATTGGCTGCCCCTACTATTAGAAGGGGCAGCCTTGCGCTAAAAGTAGCCTGGGGCTCGCGCAACATTGTGAATCAGTGGTAGTATGTAATTTGCATACTACACGCTGATACACAATGGGAGCGCCCCCTAGCGGCCCCCACAAGAATGCAGCCTGAAATCTGCGAGGCATAAGAGCCTTATGCCGCGCAGATTTTAGCCTGCAGTCGGTGTAACGAGGTTCCTGAATCAGGAGCACTCGTTACACCGAAGCAAGTAAGCACTTGCGCTGCGTAACCTATGGTTGCGCGGGCGCAAGTGCTTCTTGAATCTGGGCCACTGTTCTTGCCTCTCTATGTTACGTCGGCGTAGCGCATATGAGATGCGCTACGCCGCTCTAAAGAAACGCCGCTCTACGTAAATCCGGGCCAGAGTCTGCAGGTGAGTCACCTGTGCACAACAATAGGGCAGAGCTGGGCTATCAGGACACAGCACTGAACTAAAACCTCAGTTTAAAATGGGAGAGTTGGCAAGTATGGGGCAGCTGCTTTTGGGCCCCTCAATGATGACAGGGCCCAGGGCAGCATTAAAGACGGCCCTGGCACTTATTGCGATTTTTTTTTTTTTTTTTATCAGTAATATGTAGAGGAATAGATATTGGCCTAAACTGATGAAGACATTTTTTTATTTATTTTTTTTTACATTTTTTGGGGAAATATTTATTATAGCAAAATATAAAAGAACGGGACCCATAGGAGATCATGCTAATAGGACTGTAGTACGTTTCTGCAAAAGCATAGATGCGAACCTAGCCTAAAACCAAGTAAGCTCATCCAGGGCCAGATCCACGTAGATCGGCGTAATTTTAAGCAGGCGTAGCGTATCGTAGTTACGCTACACCGCTGCTACTTTGAGAGGCAAGTGCTGTATTCACAAAGCACTTGCGTCTAAAGTTACGGCTGCGTATCGTAAATGTTTCGGCGTAAAGGCGCGGAATTCAAATGACAAAGATGTGGGCGTGTTTTATGTCAATTCAACTTGACCCCACGTAAATGAAATTTTTTTTTTTTTAACGGAGCATGCGCCGTCCGTGGGGGTGTCCCAGTGCGCATGCTCGAAATCACGTCGCAAATAGTCAATGCTTTCGACGTGAACGTAATTTACGCAAAGCCCTATTCGCGAATGTTTTACGCAAACGACGTACGCGGCGGAAAAATCGACGCTGGCCAGACGAACATACTTAACATTGCGTACGCCTCATAGACCCAGGGGTAACGTTATGCCGAAAAAAGCCTTACGTAAACGACGTAAAAAAATGCGCCGACCGGACGTACGTTCTGAGAATCGGAGTATTTAGCTAATTTGCATACTCTACGCGGAACACAACGGAAGCGCCACCTAGCGGCCAGCGTAAATATGCACCTAAGATCCGACGGCGTACTAAGACGTACGTCAGTCGGATCTATCTAACAAAGATACGACAGGGCATCCTAGAAGTTACGCGGCGTATCAATAGATACGCCGACGTAACTTCTTCGTGGATCTGGCCCCCAAAGTCTAGCGTGTAGTAACTGCACAAAAATTGGCACCACCAATAGATAAAATACAGAGGCCCAGATTCAGGTAGCAATTGCGCCTGCGTAACCATAGTTACGCAGCGCAATTGCTGACTTGCACCGGCGTTACGAATGCTCCTGATTCAGAGAACTCGTTACGCCGACTGCAGCCTAAAATCTGCGTGGCATAAGCCTCTTATGCCACGCAGATTTTAGGCTGCATTCTAGCGATGACCGCTAGGGGGCGCTCCCATTGTGATCTGTGTATAGTATGCAAATTGCATACTAACACCGATTCACAACGTTGCGCGAGCCCTGCGTACGCAAATTACGTAGTTTGCGTACGTCGGGTTTCGCGTAAGGTTACACATCCTAATAGCAGGCGCAGCCAATACTATAGGATACCCGGCGTTCCCGCGTCGCGACGTTCGAATTTTACGTCGTTTGCGTAAGTGAATCGTGAATGGCGCTGGACGCCACTCACGTTCACTTTGAAGCAAATGACGTCCTTGCGACGTCATTTTCCGCAATGCACGTCGGGAAAGTTTCCCGACGGAGCATGCGCTGTATGTTCGGCGCGGGAGCGCGCCTAATTTAAATGATTCCCGCCCCCCGGCGGGATCATTTACATTGCGCGCGCTTACGCCGGGCAATTTTGCCGGGGCGCGCCCTCGCAATTTACGGAGCTACTGCTCCGTGAATCGAGGGCAGCGCAAATTATTTGCGGGGGCGTAGGGCAAAATCGTTGCCCTGTGCCAAATAATGCGCAAGTCGTACCTGAATCCGGGCCAATAAATAAAATAAGTGTCCCATATGCACAAAAAGCACCATTTTAGTCAGCAATTATATTTAAATTATTTTTTTTTTTTTGTTTTATCATTTTTTTTTTTATCTTTATGCTTTTTTTGTCTAACAAAAGCTGTTCTGTTAATGTGGAGTTATAAAAGAATACACTGCTTAGTACACCCACAATTTTGTATAAAGATATGTACATTCTAAAAAAACGAAAAAAAAAAAAAAAACATAGTAGACAAAACTACATTGCCCCGTGTATAGGAAAATCAGGTAACGCGTTTCCCTTCCTTGGTAATGTATTGTCCTCTTGACTGCACAGTCACAACCCAGTTATACCAGTGAATGGGTCACTGGCGGCGGCCATAATGAATCCAAACATGCTTTATTTAATTAAAGACCTCTTGAAGACCTTTGAGACACGCGCTCTTGCTGCCGGGTCACCTTGCCCATCCTAGGTGGCACGATGTGTCTGCTTGGGAGTGAGTTGGGTTAAGTGGGCAAGAGCTCTGGAAGAAATCCGCTGCAGTCTGTGTTGCTCAACCAGCTCCCACCAGGGGGCAGCACGTGTCAAAAAAAAAAAAATGCACCTCTGCTGGGGTTGGTAGTCAATTGTTAAGGGTTCATCAGTCGCCCTTCTTCGTGGAGAAGATCTGAACTAACTCCTCGCAGTCAGAGTCTATAAGCTCGGATGGCGTCTCCCCTTCGCTGTTCACAACATCCTTTTGCGCTCCAAGAGCTAGAAGATACCTGGGTTCAGAGGGAGAAAAAAAAATTGGATTAACGCCAGTGTTGCCAACCTACCAGATTGAAATTTACTGGCACGACACCCGAAATTTACTGGCCCAGCCACATTTTTACTGGCATTTCACAAAAGTTACTAAATTACATTTTTAGGTGCAAGTTTCAGTATTTAGGCTACAAACAAGTAGGTTTGGCAAATAGCAATGTGATTTAAGGTAGATATTAAGGTAAAAAAACATATTTTTGTTATTTTCGATATAAAAAGGGCAAATTATTTAGTCACGACACCCCCTGCCTCCATCCCCCTCTGCCACCGACACCCCCTGCCTCCATCCCCCTCTGCCACCGACACCCCCTGCCTCCATCCCCCTCTGCCACCACCACCGACACCCCCTGCCTCCATCCCCCTCTGCCACCACCACCGACACCCCCTGTCTTCACCCCCCTCTGCGGTGCCACAATCTCCCCCTGCCTCCAATCACCCCCTGCCTCCATCCCCCTCTGTGGTGCCACCAACAACCCCTGTCTCCATCCCCCACCCTCTGCGGTGCCACCAACACCTCCAATCACCTCCAATCGGCTTTTCCTCACTCACGTCTGTCAGACGTGAGTAGAGGAGAGCCGATCGGCTGCTCCTGTGACAGGGGGGGGGGGGTTTGTGCTAATCGATCATCAGCACAGCCCCCCCCCCCCCCGAGGATGCCCACTGGACCACCAGGGATGCCCACTGGACCACCAGGAATTCAAAAAATAAAAATAAAGGATGCCACCCTAGACCACCAGGGATGAGGAGGACACAGAAAATGGATGCCAATCAGTGCCGCAATGAATGCCAATCAGTGCCCACAATGGGCATCACTGATTGGCAGGCATTGTTTGGCACTGATTGGCATCCATTAGTACAACACATACAATAGTGCCCATCTATGCCCATCCGTGCCACCTATCAGTGCCCATCCATGCCGCCTATCTGTGCCCATCCGTGCCGCCTATCTGTGCCCGTCCGTGCCGCCTATCCGTGCCCGTCCGTGCCCAGCCGTGCCGCCTATCTGTGCCAATCTGTGCCACCTATCCATGCCCATGCGTGCCGCCTATCCTAGCCCATCCATGCCGCCTATCCATGCCGCTTATCAGTGGCCATCCGTGCCGCCCATCAGTGCCACATATTAGTGCCCATCAATGCCACCTTATCGGTGCCCATCAGTGCCGCCTTATCAGTGCCCGTCAGTGCAGTACCATCAGTGCCCATCAGTGAAGGAGAAAACGTACTTATTTACAATGTTTTATAACAGAAACAAAAAAAAACTTTTTTTTTTCAAAATGTTCGGTCATTTTTTATTTTTTTTTGCAGAAAATAAATATCCCAGAGGTGATCAAATACCACCAAAAGAAAGCTCTATTTGTGGGTACAAAATGATAAAAATGTAGTTTGGGTGCAGTGTAGCATGACCGCGCAATTGTCATTCAAAGTGCAACAGCGCTGAAAGCTAAAAATTGGTCTGGGCAGGAAGGTGTATAAGTGCCCTGTATGGAAGTGGTTAAAGCAAAATCAGGACCTGCATGCTCGCACCTTGCTAATTTATGAAAACCATTAGCTCATCAGCATAACAGCCAGGCAACTTGCATTTTCAGAAGAAAAGGTCCACCGTGGTCTAAAACCTAAAAGGAGTTCCAACCCTCTAAAAAAACAAAGTTTTGTCTCATTCATAGGGACGTAGTAACATGTAGACTTCTCATGTGCGAAGCTGGGATGACCGCGGTAAGCTGCTGGGGGAGAAAAGGCTAAACTGGTCCCAACACATGTCTTGGGAATGTGACTTGCCCTCTCCTCCCCCAGCACTAAATGGCAAGGCACTGCCCAAGATCAACTTGAAAGGGATTGTCTTAAATGCCAGTCGAAGCTTTTCACAGCATTCATACAGCCAGGGACAAGGGGCGGAGGGCTCCATGCCATCGCGTACCACCCAACATGGCAAAGAAGGGTGCAAAGTCCAAATATATCAACGTAAGGGCATGCCCTTGCTGCAACCCCAATCCTACATCTGTCATTTCACGTGCGATACAAACACAGACCGCCAAGGCTACATGGGCAAAAGAGATTGGCACAACAATTGGCATCAGAACACCACGGTATTAAAATAATAATAAATGTATACATTTTCTATACTACAGTAATATTTTATGAATATTAAAAATGATCTAAACCCAAAAACCAAAATGTAATAATTTGCAGCTTACCCACTTGCTGACCGCAGTATACAGTGCCTTGCAAAAGTATTCACCCCCCTTGGCTATTTTGTTACATTACAGCCTTTAGTTCAATGTTTTTTTAATCTGAATTATATGTGATGGAGCAGAACACAATAGTCTAAGTTGGTGAAGTAAAATTAGAAAAATATAAACATAAAACTATTTTTTTTTTCATAAAAATCTCTGGTGCAACCAATTACCATATATACTCGAGTATAAGCCGACCCGAATATAAGCCGAGGCACCTAATTTTACCACAAAAAAATGGGAAAATGTATTGACTCGAGTATAAGCCTAGGGTGTCCATCTGCAAGCCTCACTGTGCCTCACTTTGCCTCACTGTGTCCATGTGCATGTCTCACTGTGCCCATGCCTCACTGTGCCCATGCCTCACTGTGTCCATGCCTCACTGTGCCCATGCCTCACTGTGTCCATGCCTCACTGTGTCCATGCCTCACTGTATCCATGCCTCACTGTGTCCATGCCTCACTGTGTCCATGCCTCACTGTGTCCATGCCTTACTGTGTCAATGTGCATGCCTCGCTGTGCCCATGCCTCACTGTGTCCATGCCTCACTGTATCCATGCCTCACTGTATCCATGCCTCACTGTGTCCATGCCTCACTGTGTCCATGCCTCACTGTGCCCATGCCTCACTGTGTCCATGCCTCACTGTGCCCATGCCTCACTGCCCATGACTAGACTGACGTTTAACATGGGAGTCTATGTAAGGGGTGCTCGGCTTTGAAAAATCGGTGCTCCCCAGCCGTAGGTCCCCCAGACAACAAACACTTGTACAGGAAGTAGAGGAAGAGTGTGGCTACATGTGTGCCAAGTTTGGGGTCCAGGGGACCTACGGCCGGCAAAATAGCACGGACAGGCAGAACGACGTGCCCGTCGCTGCCTTTCCGCGGGTCGGGGGTCCGATCGGGACCCCCCCGGTACAGGCGCGGCTATTCGTTTCTAGCCACCCCCTCGCAATCGCTCCCGGAGCTGAAGAACGGGGAGAGCCGTATGTAAACACGGCTTCCCCGTGCTTCACTGTGGCGGCGCATCGATCGAGTCATCCCTTTTATAGGGAGACTTGATCGATGACATCAGACCTACAGCCACACCCCCCTACAGTTGTAAACACACACTAGGTGAACCCTAACTCCTACAGCGCCCCCTTGTGGTTAACTCCCAAACTGCAACTGTCATTTTCACAATAAACAATGCAATTTAAATGCATTTTTTGCTGTGAAAATGACAATGGTCCCAAAAATGTGTCAAAATTGTCCGAAGTGTCCGCCATAATGTCCCAGTCACGAAAAAAAATCGCTGATCGCCACCATTAGTAGTAAAAAAAATATAAAAATGCAATAAAACTATGCCCTATTTTGTAAACGCTATAAGTTTTGTGCAAAGCAAACCAATCGATAAACGCTTATTGCGATTTTTTTTTACCAAAAATAGGCAGAAGAATACGTATCGGCCTAAACTGAGAAAAAATATTTTTATATATGTTTTTTGGGGATATTTATCATAGCAAAAAGTAAAAAATATTGCATTTTTTTCAAAATTGTCGCTCTATTTTTGATTATAGCGCAAAAAAAAAAAAAAAAACGCAGATCAAATACCACCAAAAGAAAGCTCTATTTGTGGGAAAAAAAGGACGTCAATTTTGTTTGGGAGCCACGTCGCACGACCGCGCAATTGTCAGTTAAAGCGACGCAGTGCCGAATCGCAAAACCTGGCCTGGGCATTTAGCTGCCTAAAGGTCCGGGGCTTAAGTGGTTAAACAAAGTTCACTAGTATTAGAGGCATTAAGATCAGGTCTGAACTAATAATATAGTATTATTATAATAATCATATTTTGGGTACTGCAGCAGGAAAGTACTAATAAACGAATGGCGGATCTCTAACAAAATTGGGACTCCCCATTCATTTGTCCATCTCATCTCAGTAATTAATGTAACGGCCCAGGCTGCAGTTTTTTCATAGCACCCAACCGGCCTGGATGAGTTATAAACGTTCCTTTTTGGCTTCTTGCTTTCTCTAGTTGGGCAGTTCCTGTGTGGGGTTTTAGACGGATTAAGGGATTGCTTTATGGTTACACAGTGACATCGTTCCGATGTCCCGCATTGTTCACCCCGCGTTATTTTTAAAGGGGATTTCCATCTTCAGACAACTTTAATCTGATAGCTTGAGTAAGCTTTTCTGTAACTTTTAATACGTACGCCACTTCTTCTTTCCACCTTCTAGCTCCGCGCCCTATATTCTCAGACAACGGTCTTTTATTTTGGTTGCGGTGCGATGTGACACAGCGCTGAACGCAACAGACCGTCCACACAGTACCAGTCAACAGTAAGTGGATGCAAACATTTAGAAGGGAAATAGGAGGAAAAGGTAAGTGAACCAACAATGCACTAGCTCAGTGGTCTCCAAACTGCGGCCCGGGGGCCAGATGTGGCCCTTTGCTTGATTTCATCTGGCCCTTGGGGGGCTTTTTTATTCATTGGCACCAATGAAGGGCAGAATTCCTCCCAATGACACCAATGATAGGGCAGAATTTCTCCCGAAGTTTGGCGCCATTCCACGAGCGTGTGCAATTTTGAAGGGTGACATGTTGGGTATCTATTTACTCGGTGTAACTTCATCTTTCACATTTATCCAAAAGAATGAAGAAAAAATACAAAATGTGCTAAATTTTATAACAGAAACAAAGAAAAATTCATTTTTTTTTAAGGAATTTTCAGTCTTTTTTCTCTTATAGCGCAAAAAATAAAAAACCCAACGGTGATTAAATACCACCAAAAGAAAGCTCTATTTGTGTGAAATAAAAGAACGAAAATTTCATTTGGGTACAATGTTGTATGACTGAGTAATTGTCATTCAAATTGTGAGAGCACCGAAAGCTGAAAATTGGTCTGGTTATTAAGTGGGTTTACGTGCCCAGTGGTCAAGTGGTTAAAGCAGTTGTATACCCGCTGACACGTTGTCAGGGAAATGGCCGTGGAAGTACTGGCAATCTTGCCAGTAGAAGAAATGTCCGCCAGAGGCACATCAGATGACAGGTGGATCCCCCTGCTGGCCTATAAAAGGCTATGTCAGGGAAATGGCAGTGGAAGTACTGGCAATCTTGCCAGTAGAAGAATGTGAATGGAGGCGCAGAGGAGAGGAGCGGAGAGAGGAGCGACGCTCCGTGCGGCCGCATCGCTGGACCGTTGAACAGGTAAGTGTCTGTTTATTAAAAGTCATCAGCTATACTTTTTGTAGCTGCTGACCTTTAACCACTTCCCGACCGCCACATGTACATATATGTTGGCAGAATGGCACGTACAGGCACATTGGCGTACCTGTACGTCCCTGCCTAGACGTGGGTCGGGGGTCCGATCGGGGACCCCCCCTCCGCTACATGCGGCGGTCGGATTCCCGCGGGGAGCGATCCGGGACGACGGCGCGGCTATTCGTTTATAGCCGCTCCATCGCGATCGCTCCCCGGAGCTGAAGAACGGGGAGAGCCGTATGTAAACACAGCTTCCCCGTGCTTCACTGTGGCGGCTGCATCGATCGAGTGATCCCTTTTATAGGGAGACTCGATCGATGACGTCAGTCCTACAGCCACACCCCCCTACAGTTGTAAACACACACTAGGTGAACCCTAACTCCTACAGCGCCCCCTGTGGTTAACTCCCAAACTGCAACTGTCATTTTCACAGTAAACAATGCAATTTAAATGCATTTTTGTTGCTGTGAAAATGACAAAGGTCCCAAAATGTGTCAAAATTGTCCGAAGTGTCCGCCATAATGTCGCAGTCACGAAAAAAATCGCTGATCACCACCATTAGTAGTAAAAAAAATAAAAAAAATAAATAAATCTATCCCCTATTTTGTAAACGCTATAAATTTTGCCCAAACCAATCGATAAACGCTTATTGCGATATTTTTTTACCAAAAATAGGTAGAAGAATACGTATCGGCCTAAACTGAGGAAAAAAAAAATGTTATATATGTTTTTGGGGGATATTTATTATAGCAAAAAGTAAAAAATATTGAATTTTTTTCAAAATTGTCGCTCTATTTTTGTTTATAGCGCAAAAAATAAAAACCGCAGAGGTGATCAAATACCACCAAAAGAAAGCTCTATTTGTGGGGAAAAAAGGACGCCAATTTTGTTTGGGAGCCACGTCGCACGACCGCGCAATTGTCTGTTAAAGCGACGCAGTGCCGAATTGTAAAAACCCCTTGGTTTGGTCCGGTCCTTAAGTGGATGATAAACATTAAAAGGCTGGAGCTCCACTTTAACCATATATACAGGATATGAGATAACAGACAAGCTTGGGGGTGCCAAGACAAATGTACACTGATCCGTGTCTAAGCTTACAATAAATAAAATGCAAAGGTTAATCTGATAATAAAAAAGTCATGTAAAATATTTCTCATGTTAAGCTGTTATGGAGCTTCTCTTGAGTCTCTTACTTTTATTTCCTTCACTTGCAATCAAAGCACTCTTGTAAACCTTTCTAAGACACGATAATCAACTTATAATGGCTTAGAGGTGTGTTCCCGGGGGGGCAGAGGGCATGTTCAGTTGTTACTAATAGTAGGCGCCAATGCAAGAAAACATGACCAAGCAGAAACTGGAAACACCGCCATCCTCCTGAATTTGCCCATAAAACCGCCCAGCAGATGGAATGTGGAAGCTGATCTACTCTGTCCAGTATTCCGTGTCTTCCTCCCCAGTCACATTACAGAGGGAGGCAGTAGTAGAGGCCGTGTTACTGTTTCAATTTGGTTACTAGATAACAACACAGATCAGAAATTCGCAGCTGCTGATAGCGGAACCGAATACGTAAGAGCTGGAACTTTCTGTTTATGCCAAATCAAAGAGGAGCAAGAGAGCAACACGGTCAATCAATGGTGATGTCACTTACTTGGGTGAAGACAGCAATGGTAAAGGCTTTGCCTGAGGGTACCTGTAGGTACTGTATTACCGCGTTTCCCCCGAAAATAAGCCAGAGTCTAGTGGCGGTGCGTCCATAGTGGGCGCAGGAGCGTCGCCCCCTCTCTCTCCTGCACCCGTCACTCAAGTCAACAATACATAGATTCACGCATTGCATGAATCTATGTATTTTGCCGGCGCCGCTGCTGCCCACTATTCAGATGGCCGGCCCCCTGATGAGCGCCGGCTATCTGAATAACAGCAGTTGGTTGGTTTTGGAAGTGTCTATCAGAGCCAGCGGTAACCTGATTGGCTGAAGTGACATCGAGGGAGGGAGAAGACATCGAGTGAGCGTGGAGGGAGGATGGCTGACCCGAGAAAGGTAAGTGCCGGGTGGGGGGGCAATCTGGTGGCATTTTACGGGGCAAACTTGCGATTTTTGAGGGGGCAAACTGGTGGCAATTGATGGGCACAGTGGCGACAATTGATGGCACGGTGGTGGTGAAATGATACATTGTGGTGTTGAATGTCAAGTATAGTCATATATAAAGAGATACTTTGCCAATTCAGGGCAAAGTGATAAAGCCATCTGATGCCACCCATCAGTTTATACACCAGTCCATGCTCCCTCCCTGCTTCCCCCTTTCCATTGTTTTAATAGAGCTAGGTTTCCGCGGACGACTTACGCAAACGACTTTAAAAATTCGAACCTCGCGGCGGGAACGGCGGCCATACTTTAACAGTGTTATTCCACCTCATAGGAGTACGTTCGTGAATCGGCGTACAAGCTCATTTGCATAATCGACGCCGGCCGCAATGGAAGCGTCACCTAGCGGCCATCCAAAAAATTGCAATCTAAGATAGGACGGCGCAAGCCGGCCTATCTTAGATATGTTTAAGCGTATCTCTGTTTGAGCATACGCTTAAACATACGGCGGCGTAGATTCTGAGTTAGGTCGGCTTATCCACTGATAAGCCGGCCAAACTCTACCTGAATCTACCTATGTGAGTGGCCCAGCCAGAGCCCAGACTTGAACCCAATTGAACATCTCTGGAGAGATCTGAAAATGGCTGGGCACCGACACTCCCCATCCAACCTGATGGAGATTCAGAGGTCCTGCAAAGAAGAAGGGGAGAAACTGCCCAAAAATAGGAGTGCCAAGCTTGTAGCATCATACCAAAGTATTGAGCAAAGGCCGTGATACTTATACACATGGGATTTTTTTTTTTCGTTTTTAATTTTTAATACATTTCCAAAGATTTCAAACAAACTTCATTATGGGGAATTGTCTGTAGAATTTTGAGGAAAATAATGAATTTAACCACTTAAGCCCCGGACCTTTAGGCAACTAAATGCCCAGGCCAGGTTTTGCGATTCAGCACTGCGTCGCTTTAACAGACAATTGCGTGGTCGTGCGACGTGGCTCCCAAACAAAATTGGCGTCCTTTTTTCCCCACAAATAGAGCTTCCTTTTGGTGGTATTTGATCACCTCTGCGGTTTTTATTTTTTGCGCTATAAACAAAAATAGAGCGGCAATTTTGAAAAAAATGCAATATTTTTTACTTTTTGCTATAATAAATATCCCCCAAAAACATATATAAAAAAAAGTTTTTTCCTCAGTTTAGGCCGATACGTATTCTTCTACCTATTTTTGGTAAAAAAAATCGCAATAAGCGTTTATCGATTGGTTTGCGCAAAATTTATAGCGTTTACAAAATAGGGGATAGTTTTATTGCATTTTTATTAATTATTTTTTTTTTACTACTATTTGTGGCGATCAGTGATTTTTTTCGTGACTGCGACATTATGGCGGACACTTCGGACAATTTTGACACATTTTTGGGACCATTGTCATTTTCACAGCAAAAAATGCATTTAAATTGCATTGTTTATTGTGAAAATGACAGTTGCAGTTTGGGAATTAACCACAGGGGGCGCTGTAGGAGTTAGGGTTCACCTAGTGTGTGTTTACAACTGTAGGGGGGTGTGGCTGTAGGTCTGACGTCATCGATCGAGTCTCCCTTATAAAAAAGGATCACTCGATCGATACGCCGCCACAGTGAAGCACGGGGAAGCCGTGTTTACATACGGCTCTCCCCGTTCTTCAGCTCCGGGGAGCGATCGCGACTATAAACGAATAGCCGCGCCGTCGTCCCGGATCGCTCCCCGAGGGAATCCGCCCGCCGCACGCAGCGGAGGGGGTTCCGATCAGACCCCCCACCCGCTAGAAGGCAGGGACGTATATATACGCCCATCTGCCTGTCCGTGCCATTTTGCGGACGTAAATAGTCGTGCGGCGGGCGTTAAGGGGTTAATCCATTTTGAAATAAGGCTGTAACATGACAAAATGTGGAAAAAGCGAAGCGCTGTGAATACTTTCCCGGATGCATTGTAAAACGCTAAAACAGTCTTGCCGGCCGGCATTAAAAAGAAAGCAACCCACACTTCTGGTAACCGAGCCCTGCGACAACTTGGGTGCGTCGCTCTGCCCGTAGCAACTCCTAAGCCCCTGTAATCCCCATAAGTAGTCCCTATCTCTGACTCATCAGCTGTCACTCATACCTCTGCCGAAATTCCACTTTTAGTTCGTTTTTTGCTACTTGACTTTAAAGATTTTGAAGATATTAAAATAATTATAAACTTTTTGAACAAATTACCTAAAATAACTTTTTATCTGTCTTCTTGGGAATTGTATTTTTTGTTGTTTAATTTGGTCCCACGTGAAGACATCTGTCATCTGCCGGGTTCACGAGAAGTCCTCCGGCCTCATCCAAAAAGGTGACCTGCTGTTGTTCTTGAGTGATCACTTGGAAAAAATGTGACAGTGATCTTATGTCAAGACGTGACAGGCCAGTCTCCTTCAGGAGAACACATGGCTGCTGTCACAGGCAGACCCTTATCCACTTGCCCTCTGTAAGATTTACCCCCCCCCCACCTTCATGACCAGACCATTTATTGCGATACGGCACTGTGTTACTTTACATGACAATTGCGCGGTCATGCAACACTGTACTCAAATAAATAAATGTACCGTATATACTCGAGCATAAGCCGACCCGTATATAAGCCGAGGCACCTAATTTTACCACAAAAAACTGGGAAAACGTATTGACTCGATTATAAGCCTAGGGTGTCCATGTGCATGCCTCACTGTATCCATGTGCATGCCTTAGGGCCCTTTCACAAATACGGACAAACGGTCCGTTTATTACAAGTCCGTTTACGGACTTGTAATGAAGCCCTATGGGATTGCAGACGTTAGCGCATGATGCATCCGCTAACGTCCGCAACCATCCGCGTCCGCAAAGATCCGCTTTTGCGGACGGAAGAAAACCCTATTTTTCTTCCGTCCGGCGGAACGGATCGGATGAATACGGACACACGGCCCGTATTCATCCGATTCCCCATAGGGGAGAGCGGAGGAGAGACAGGGCGGTCTCTGCACTGTGTGCGGGGACCGCCCTGTCCGCCGACAGCTCAGCGGAGATTTACGGAGGAATCCCCGCTGAGCCAAACGGGCTAACAGAGCGGATCAATTACGGATCCACTCCGTGTGAAAGAGCCCTTACTATGTCCATGTCCATGCCTCATTGTGTCCATGCCTCACTGTGTACATGCCCCACTGTGCCCATGCCTCACTGTGCCCATGCCTCACTGTGTCCATGCCTTACTGTGTCCATGTCCATGCCTCATTGTGTCCATGCCTCACTGTGTCCATGCCTCACTGTATCCATGCCTCACTGTGTCCATGCCTCACTGTGTCCATGCCTCACTGTGCCCATGCCTCACTGTGCCCATGCCTCACTGTGCCCATGCCTCACTGTGTCCATGCCTTAGGCCTCGTACAGACGAGAGGATATCCGCCGGACCGTTTCCAGCGGACATTCCTCCTCCGGATTTTGATCTGATGGCTTGTACACACCATCAGATCAAAATCCCCGCGGAAAACATACGCGGTGACGTGCGCGACCCTGGAAGGTAAATACTTCCACGCATGCATCGAATCACTTTCGACGCATGCGAGGGATGGGGATCGGGCGGACTTATCCGGTGAGTCTGTACAGACGACCGGATAAGTCCGAGGGACAGGATTCCAGCGGAGAGATTTCTTAGCATGCTAAGAAATTTTTATCCGCTGGAAATCCATCGGCTGGATTTTTATCCGCTGGAAAATGTCCGCTCGGGCCTACACACGACCGGATCTGTCTGCTGGAACTGATCCGCGGATCAATCCCAGCGGATAGATCTGGTCGTGTGTACGGGGCCTTACTGTGTCCCTGTCCATGCCTCACTGTGTCCATGCCTCACTGTGCCCATGCCTCACTGTGCCCATACCTCACTGTGCCCATGCCTCACTGTGCCCATGCCTCACTGTGTCCATGCCTCACTGTGCCCATGACTAGACTGACGTTTAACATGGGAGACAACAGGACTGTACAGTCGCAAACAATACATGGAGCAAAAGTAGGAACAGACAAAGATTATCGCTAATACCAAAAGTGCTTTATAGGATTATATTAGCTAAAAGGTGACTCATAATTAGATAACGAGGCACATAAAAAGGATATGTTTTAGTATCTGTTAGTGCAGCTGCAGCGCTTCCCAATTGTTTTTCAGACGCGGCAACCTATAAAAGTGAGTAAAATCTCAAGGCACCCCAGTTTAAAAATGAAAAAAATGTAAATGTTACTTATCAATGGGAAACCTGAGCCTGGGACGATGAACACAACAGCCTTGATTAAATTAACTTCACCCCATCACACCATAGACCCCCCCACCCCCCCATTACATCAGAGCCCCTCTTCACATGAAAGGACTTCCCCAACACATCAGAGGTCTCCCCATCATATCGGAGGTCCTCCCATCAGATCAGAGGTTCCCCCCATCCCTTTAGAAGTTCCCCCCATCACTTCAAAAGTTCCTCCCATTGCATCAGAGGTTCCCCCCCATCACATCAGAGGTTCCTTCCATCACCTCGGAGGTCCTTTCATCACATCAGAAGTCTCCCATCTTATTAGAGGTTCAGCCATCAAATCAGGGGTCTCCCATCAAATAAGAAGATCTCCCATCACATCAGCGGTTCCCCATCACATCAGAGGTCCTCCATCCCATCAAAGGTTCCCCCATCACATCAGAGGTCCCCCATCCCATCAAAGGTTCCCCCATTCCATCAAAGGTTCCCACATCACATCAAAGGTTCTCCCATCACATCAGAGGTCCCCATCCCATCAAAGGTTCCCCCATCACATCAGAGGTCCCCCATCCCATCAAAGGTTCCCCCATTCAATCAAAGGTTCCCACATCACATCAAAGGTTCCCACATCACATCAAAGGTTCTCCCATCACATCAGAGGTCCCCCATCACATCAGAGGTCCCCCATCCCATCAAAGGTTCTCCCATCACATCAGAGCCCTCTTCACATGAAAGGACTTCCTCATCACATCAGAGGTTCCCCCCCCATCACATCAGAGGTTCCTCCCATCACCTCGGAGGTCCTTTTATCACATCAGAAGTCTCCAATCTTATTAGAGGTTCAACCATCAAATCAGGGGTCTCCCATCAAATAAGAAGATCTCCCATCACATCAGAGGTCCCCCATCACATCAGCGGTTCCCCATCACATCAGAGGTCCCCCATTACATCAGAGGTTCTCCCATCACATCAGAGGTCCCCCATCCCATCAAAGGTTCCCCATCACATCAAAGGTTCTCCCATCCCATCAAAGGTTCTCCCATCACATCAGAGGCCCCCCAACCCATCAAAGGTCCCCCCATCCCATCAAAGGTTCTCCCATCACATCAGAGCCCTCCTTCACATGAAAGAACTCCCTCATCACATCAGTGGTCTCCCCATCACATCAGAAGTCCTCCCATCACATCAGAGGTCCTCCCATTACATCAGAGTTCTTCCCATAACCTCAGAGGTTCCCCCCATCACACCAGAGGTCCCCCCCATCACATCAGAGGTCCTTTCAACACATCAGACGTCTCCCCATCCCATTGCTGTTACTTATAGGGGTGTGCACAGGGTGTTCCGGATGTGCCTGGGCACACCCTAGTCACATAGTGCGCAGCACTACTCTTTCACTATGCCAGCAGGGAGATCTGTGTGCTATATACAGTATATATAGACACACACGTGTGTTTGAGCTTTGGGGTGCAAACCCTAATGCAATAGGCTTTTTGGGTATATGGTTGTTGTTCACTTGTATCATCACATTTGCTTGCTTCGCTTTGCTGGTGTGTGGATGCTCTTTGTTTTAATTACTAATAATAAATTTACTATATATAGTCTAATCTCAATTTCTAAGCGTAGCCACACAGATCTGGTGTTGACTCCTGACAAGTGTTTTTGATACTGATACTTATTCCAATTCTGCGATTGACCCAGCTTTCACCTGACCTCACTTTCGGATTACCCTTGTCAGCTTTGTTTGCTGTCTATCTCTGCTACTGACCTCTACCTGGATTACCGACTTCGTCCTGTCTAGTGAATTCATACCTCACTGCCCCTTTGTTGCTAACCTTTGACTGTCCCTGACTCTGATCCTGCCTACAACTTGGTGCCATCCCACTTGGAGGTTACCAGACCAGGCTTGGGATGTGACTTTAACTTAACTAAGCTCATCCTCAGTGTACTACCAAGTACAAGTTCCAGTCCACAGTGTCAACACCCTAGCACTTGTGACTTTCCACCTCCCTTGCAGATCCTTTCTCAACTTCTAGGGGGCTTGAGTGGAAACTGCTCTGCATCAGGCAATGTCAGGGTCCAGAATTGAACCAGTGACATCTGTGGTGCCTGGCTGTGGTTCTTCTTGCTGTGCCACCTGAGATGCTAGACAGCGGTCTGTCTGACCTACTGACTATGCTTCTGCTTGATCCCAGCCTGCTAGATCTGCTACTAGACCTCAGCTTGCTCACTTCCTGGTGGGGCAATCCTGAGGACCGCGACCTGGTACTAACACACAGCAAAACTCATCTTCACCCTCGGGAGCTCTGGTGAATACCAGTTAGCAGGGGTGTATTTAGGTTTTGTGCTGCCCTAGGCCTGGTGAAACTCACGCACCCCCTACTTTATATATGACGCACCCCTTCCTTTTTAAGACTCGTCCTGTCATTTTCATGGGATGAGGACAGAGGGACAGGGTGGGATGAGCACAGGGGGACAGGGTGGGATGAGCACAGGGGGACAGGGTGGGATGAGCACAGGGGGACAGGGTGGGATGGGGACAGGGTGAGATAAGCACAGAGGGACAGGGTGGGATGAGCACAGGGGGACAGAGCATCTTTCCCCTCTCCTCTCCCATCACTTCATTCGTTCACCTCGTATCTGCTCCCCCCCCCCTTACCTCCTGGTTACTGTGCAGCACGGCTCTCTCGGTTGTGTCTCTCCTCGGCTCCTCCTCCTGGCTGTGTACCTGCTTTTTCGCCGCCCCCCACAAAGAGCCGCCCTAGGCCTGGGCCTTGTTGGCCTAGGCCATAATACATCTCTGCCAGTTAGTACTTGAACCCTCAACCTCAGATGAGCCCGCTTCATCTTCCAGGCTGACCTGCTTCTGTGCTGGTTGGTGGGAGCCTTTCTACTGCTATAGCTACTGTTCTCCGAGCCTGCCCCCTTACCATGAAAGGTATGTGACACCAGTCCTTCAAGTTTCTCGCCTCTAAGTAGAATGGTATCTGAAGCCCTAAATAAGGAGGATTTGGAAACTCCCATAACATGTTGGTTACTGCCTATTAATAAAAAAGAATAATTTATATCTAGCCACTTTATCGACTTATCTTTCTGCACTCCACGCCCATTCTTACAACACATACAGTAAGAAGTTCGATTTCATACCATCACAGAGCTCACCTGGCAATGTGCGGATGTGCGTCACTACATGCCATGTGCAGAGGGGTCCAGCCGTTTTCATCTCTCTGTTCGATGTCCGCTCCGTATTTCACCAACAACTTGACGCAGTCCAGATTCCCAGAGAGGACAGCTTCATGCAAAGCACCCATGCCTGGGAGACACAATATAGGGATCGCAATTAATATTTCCTTTCCCTACTCTGTTTCCACTTTCTTGTTGGACATTTCAGGATTTCCCTATTTCTGCCTTTTAAACAAGGATTTAAACAAGGGACGGTGCTTGGAGGTAGGTAGGGAGTGGAAACAAGGGATGGTGCATGGAGGTGGGTACGGGATGCTAACAAGGGATGGTGCTTGGATATGGGTAAGGGGTGAAAACAAGGGACGGTGCTTGGAGGTGGGTAGGGGGTGGAAACAAGGGGATGACTTGGGAGAGGGGAGTTCCTGCACCTATTCTCTGAGAAAAAAACCCTGCTTAATGCTATTGTTATTTTCAGGCAATCAAGCCACTGTTTTTTAATGATAAGTTGGCCATGCATTCAGCACCTCTCCATACAGTTAGTGGTCAACAAAGTCAACTTGGTGCTTTGAGGTGGGTAGGGGGGTGGAAACAAGGGATGGTGCTGGGATTTGGGTAAGGGGGTGGAAACAAGGGACGATGCTTGGAGGTGGGTAGTGAGTGGAAACAAGGGATGGTGATTGGAGGTGGGTAGGGAGTGGAAACAAGGGACGATGCTTGGAGGTGGGTAGAGGGTGGAAACAAGGGACGGTGATTGGAGGTGGGCAGGGGGTGGTAACAAGGGACAGTAATTGGAAGTGAGTAGGTGGTGGAAACAAGGGACGGTGCTTGGATGTGGGTAGGGGGTGTAAACCAAGGGACGGTGCTTTGAGGTGGGTAGGGGTGGAAACAAGGGACAGTGCTTGGAGGTGGGTAGGGGGTGGAAACAAGGGACAGTGCTTGGAGGTGGGTAGTGAGTGGAAACAAGGGATGGTGATTGGAGGTGGGTAGGGAGTGGAAACAAGGGACGATGCTTGGAGGTGGGTAGAGGGTGGAAACAAGGGACGGTGATTGGAGGTGGGCAGGGGGTGGTAACAAGGGACAGTAATTGGAAGTGAGTAGGTGGTGGAAACAAGGGACGGTGCTTGGATGTGGGTAGGGGGTGTAAACCAAGGGACGGTGCTTTGAGGTGGGTAGGGGTGGAAACAAGGGACAGTGCTTGGAGGTGGGTAGGGGGTGGAAACAAGGGACAGTGCTTGGAGGTGGGTAGTGAGTGGAAACAAGGGATGGTGATTGGAGGTGGGTAGGGAGTGGAAACAAGGGACGATGCTTGGAGGTGGGTAGAGGGTGGAAACAAGGGACGGTGATTGGAGGTGGGCAGGGGGTGGTAACAAGGGACAGTAATTGGAAGTGAGTAGGTGGTGGAAACAAGGGACGGTGCTTGGATGTGGGTAGGGGGTGTAAACCAAGGGACGGTGCTTTGAGGTGGGTAGGGGTGGAAACAAGGGACCGTGCTTGGAGGTGGGTAGGGGGTGGAAACAAGGGACAGTGCTTGGAGGTGGGTAGGGGGTGGAAACAAGGGACAGTGCTTGGAGGTGGGTAGGGGGTGGAAACAAGGGACAGTTCTTGGAGGTGGGTAGGGGGGTGGAAACAAGGGACAGTGCTTTGAAGTGGGTAGGGGTGGAAACAAGGGACTGTGATTGGAGGTGGGTAGGGGACGGAGACAAGGGGGTGACTTGGGAGAGGTGAGTTCCTGCACCTATTCTCTGAGAAAAAAGCCCAGCTTAACTCTATTGTTATTTTCAGGCAACCAAGCCACTGTTTTTAAAATGCTGAGTTGGCTGTGCATCCAGCACCTCTCCATAGAGTTAGTGGTCAACAAAGTGAACTTTAATATTTTTGAATAGACGTAAATAAGGAAGAAAAAGAAGGCCAGGTGTATTTTGTCCCCATAGACCAAAGAAAATTATACTTCACAAATTGACTAAAGAATTGTAGAAAATGTTATTGAATAAAAGCTTATATAGGGTGTGACAAAACCAGATTAATAAACAAAATTGGGCATATTGAGCCTTGGAATATAAACTCATCAAGTGAAGAATAAAATAATCTCATATATGTAAAACTGATATTATCATGTCTATATCTTTCCAGATATGTCTTATACAGACATATAGAAATACCTCAATCTCTCAATATATAGACAATGCCCAAGTTGTACATTATTTTGGTTATATTACACCTTATTTGAGACTTATAGAATAATTGAGTACAATTATTTTTAATTCTTAGTCAATATATATAAAAATTGATATAATCATATCTATATCTCTGCAGATACATCTTATGCAGACATATACAAAAACATTAAATACGTCAATCTCTCAACATTCAGACAATATATAGAAATATATAGTATATAGAAATACCACAATATCTCAATATGTAGACAATAATATATAGACAATGCCCAAGTCGTACATTCTTCTGGTTATATTACACCTTATTTGGGCTCATAGAATTGTTGAATACAATTTTCTACAATTTTTAGTCAATGAATATATTCACTGAAATTATCAAATCTATTGATTTTCGTTTAGTCAGTATAGTTGTCGTCCGAAAAGCCAATACAAACACATTACAACACATGACCACTTCCGATTTTTTTTTTCTGTCGTACGGGAATTTTCGTGACTTTAGTAACCTATTTAATTTCTACTTGTGACTATTAAGCGAAAAAAGTCGTACGATATTTGGACCGTGTGTACGGGCCATGAGTTGTACATTTTTCTGGCTATATTACATCCCTTTTTTGGGCATTTAGAATTATTGAACACAATATTTTCTCAATTTTATGTCAATAATTATAATGACTGATATAATCATATCTATATCTCTCTAGATAGGTCTTATACAGAAATATAGAATCTCAATATATAGACAGTGCTTAAGTTGTACATTCTTCTGGCTATATTACACCCCTTTTTGGGCTTTTATAATTATTGAACACAATTTTCTCCAATTTAAGTCAATAAATATAATGACATATTATCGCGTCTATATCTTTCCTATACAGACATAGAAATTTGCCAATCTCTCAACATATAGATAATGTATATAGACATATAGACAATGCACAAGTCTCTACATGTGTCTGGCTTTATTACACTTGATAGGTTTTTACAATTATTGAACACAATTTTCTCCCAATTTTATGTCAATAATTATAATGACTGATATAATCATATCTATATCTCTCTAGATAGGTCTTATACAGACTTATATAATCTCAATATATAGACAGTGTTTAAGTTGTGCATTATTCTGGCTATATTATACCCCTTTTTGGGCTTTTAGAATTATTCAACACAATTTCCTCCAATTTAAGTCAATAAATATAATGACATATTATTGCGTCTATATCTTTCCTATACAGACATATAGAAATATGTCAATCTCTTAACATATAGACAATGGGCGAGATCCACATACAAATAGATCAGCGCAGCGTATCAGAGATACGCTACGCCGCTGTACCTTACCTGGCGTAATTTCGAATCCTTAAAGATTTTGCGCCGTAAGTTACGGCGGCGTAGTGTATCTCTGGCGGCGGAATTCAAGTCAGCGATTAGGGGGCGTGTTTCATTTAAATGAAGCGCGTCCCACGCGCCGAATGAACTGTGCATGCTCCGTTTCTAAATTTCCCGCCGTGCATTGCCCTAAATGACGTTTTCCGCGTCGGGTATGCAAATTAGCTATTTCCGACGATCCACGAACGTACGCGCGGCCGTCGCATTTTCTAACGTCGTAAGTCGTCCGTGAATAGGGATGGACGTAACTCACGTCTAAGTTAAAAAAATGACGTCCTAGCGACGTCATTTAGCGCAATGCACGGCGGGAAATTTCGGGACGACGCATGCGCAGTTCATTCGGCGCGGGGACGCGCTTCATTTGAAATCCGCCACCAGAAATACACTATGTAGCCGTAACTTACGGCGCGAACTCGCTGAGGATTCGAATATACGCCAGGTAAGGTACGGCGGCGTAGTGTATCTCTGATACGCTGCGCCGATCCAATTCTCTCTGGATCTGGCCCTCGGAATCTCAATATATAGACAGTGCTTAAGTTGTACATTCTTTTGGCTATATTACACCCCTTTTTGGGCTTTTATAATTATTGAACACAATTTTCGTTAATTTAAGTCAATAAATATAATGACATATTATCACGTCTATATCTTTCCTATACAGAAATATGTCAATCTCTTAACATATAGACAATATATACAGACATATAGACAATGCACACGTTTCTACATTTGCCTGGCTTTATTACACCTGATAGGTTTTTAGAATTATTGAACACAATTTTACAAAATTTGTAGAAAATATTTTTCTTTGAGCAGATTAAAACAAGACTCTACTTTTCTTTATCCCTTTATCACATCGTATTGGTTGAGGTTGTCCCCAGATCAATTATCATCACTTAATATATTAAGAGTTTTTTTGGTGGTATAGAATATTCACAAATTTTGGTCAACCCCAACAAAAATAGTGGCTAGTATTTTTGAATAGCTGTCTACAGAAATGCTTTATTTGGCACCGTGTGCCATCAGCCTTTTTGGGTCAACATCTACAGATGTTCCGTATCACAATTAAAAAAAAAAAAAAATTGTCGTAAAACGCACGTTTTGCATTCGTTTTTGTACCTCTGAAAAGTAAACATTATCAACTCCCGAGCAGCAAACAAACAAGTGCCACCTACAAACGCATGTCATTGGTGGAGAGGGTCCAGCTTGTTGGAGCTCACAATTATGACCAAGAGTGGGCAAACCCCTGGAGGCAGGGAGCCATGGTGCGCAACATTGGTGGCTATTTTTAAAGATGGTCAGCAAGGCTTCCTTTACCTGCTGGAACAGTTTGACCGAATCCCCCCCCCCCCCAAAAAAACGTCCTTATTCTGTTAGCTCCATATCTATCGACTATCGATGCCCCTCACCTGTTAGGTAGATTTTATCCAGCGTCACTTTTCTAGCGCGTATAAACCTCCCAACTTGCTCCAGGTCACCCTGACGAATGTGATCCAGGAAGACGACTTCGTTTGGAAAATGCACCGACCGCGTCGACCTCAGGCTCCGCGACCGCCGGGTGGGATACAACTTCATCTTGAGGATGCCGTGATCGGGGGTGGCGGAAGGTGAACTTAGCGCCAGCGCTGTCTGATAGGTCGTCTCCACAAAAGGTAGAAACGGGTTTTTGGGTACTGCCCCACCGATCGTGGCAAATCTTTCGCCCACTTTTTTTCTTTCTTTTTGAATTTTGTTTTTTTAAGGTCCGTTGCCCCCGAGACACAGATCCGAAAAGGCTGATGACCAATTCCTACACGAGCAGAAGCGGCACACAAAACCCCCCTTTTTATAGCTCTGCCTTCCCCATCTATTTAAGGGACACTCATCTCATCTCACTGTAAGGCGAACGACCGATGCGGACGCCCACTGCAGTTCATGGAAAGGCTCATCTTACCAGGTCAACTGATCGAGAGAGCAGCTGCTACTCGGAGCTTTGCAGGGTCACAAGCAAGAAACAAAAATTGGCTGCAAGTTTGAGGGTTGGGGAACGAGCGCTCGCAAACGGCGAAACCCTGACAAGCCCTGTCGACGTGATCAGACAGCTATCTGTCCACACACAGGAGGAGGAGGAGGATGCTAGGACACGACTCGCTAAATGGGGGTCAGCCATGCTAGGTCAGGCTGTCTAGCCGGGTCCAAAAATGATCGGAGAGCGCAAAAAGGAAGGCTTTAATGCTATAGAAAAATGGCTACTCTGATGCCAAGAAAATAGATCCCCCCCTCTCTCTTTTCTCAGAGCTACATGGTTTCAATTGCAAGACAGATTAAGAAAAGAATTAAAAGACTTTAGCACGTATGGCTTGCAAGGAGAAGGCTGCGTTACCAAACAAGTGGAAAAGCTATCCTACAGCAGTACTGTACTGCATAAAGAAATATGGATATTATTAGAGGATTACGGGTTATATAAAAAAAAAAATAGCATATGATACAGTCAGGCCCAGATTCTCGTATCTGGGCGTAAAACTTACGCAAAGCCCTGTTCGCGAACGACTTACGCAAACGCCGTAAAATTTTAAAAACTTGGCGCGGGAACGACGTCCATACTGAACATTAGCTACGCCTCATATAGCAGGGGTAACTTTACGCCGGAAAAAGCCTAACGTAAACGACGTAAAAAAAATGCGCCGGCCGGACGTACGTTTCTGAATCGGCGTAAATACCTAATTAGCATATTCCTCGCGTAACTATACGGAAGCGCCACCTAGCGGCCAGCGTAAATATGCAGCCTAAGATACGACGGCGTAAGACACTTACGCCGGTCGGATCTTAGGGAAATCTATGCGTAACTGATTCTCTGAATCAGGCGCATAGATACGACGGCCCGCACTCAGAGATACGACGTCGTATCTCGTATCTGAATCCGGCCCCATGTGGGTGAAGGCAGGCGTCCCAATACTTTTGGCAAAATTGTGTATCCTTTAACCACTTGAGATCCGCGCTATAGACAAAATACGTCCGCAGCGCGGCTCTCAAGTGCCAAGTGGGCGTTTAAACACGGCCTTTTATGTGCATTACCCGCGCGCGCCACTGGGTGGCGCGCGGCGAGTAAAAACTGTCCCGGCGCATCGCCGAAGACCCGATGCTTGTACCTGGCGGCCGCGATGTCCGCCGGGTACACGCGATCGTCGGTGACACGGCAGGTGACAGCAGGGACGTGGAGCTCTGTGTGTAAACACAGAGCTCCACGTCCTGTCAGCGAGAGAGGAGACCGATCTGTGTCTCTTGTACATAGAGACACAGCATCAGTCACCTCCCCCAGTCAGCCCCTCCCCCCACACAGTTAGAACACACCCAGGCTACACAGTTAACCCCTTCCTCACCCCCTAGTGTTAACCCCTTCACTGCCAGTCACATTTATACAGTAATTCGTGCATTTTTATAGCACTGATCGCTGTATAAATGTGAATGGCGCCAAATTTGTGTAAAAAGTGTCCGATACGTCCGCCGCAATATCCCAGTCCCAATAAAAATCGCAGATCGCCGCCATTACTAGTAAAAAAAAAAATAATAAAAAAAATCATAATTCTGTTCCCCATTTTGTAGGCGCTATAACTTTTGCGCAAACCAGTCGCTTATTGCGATTTTTTTTTTTTTTTTACAAAAATACGTCGAAAAATACGTATCGGCCTTAACTGAGAAAAAAAAGAGTTTTTTAAAAAAAAAATTGGGATATTTATTATAGCAACAAGTAAAAAAAAATATATATTTTTTTTTAATTGTCGCTCTTTTTTTGTTTATAGCGCAAAAAATAAAAACCGCAGAGGTGATCAAATACCACCAAAAGAAAGCTCTATTTGTGGGGAAAAAAGGACGCCAATTTTGTTTGGGAGCCACGTCGCACGACCGCGCAATTGTCAGTTAAAGCGACGCAGTGCCGGACGCTGAGATTTCGCCTGGGAACGAAGGGGGTTTATGTGCCCAGTAAGCAAGTGGTTAATGACTTGAGATTGTGTTGACCATATCTACCCCCAAGGGTTCCTGACTAGACAAGATGCTGACGTAGGAGACCAGTGACCTCAGCAACTGCAGAATGACATGGAAGCAGAGGTCACATTTCTATGGAGGAGTATCCGACGCCATACCCAAGTGGATTATACCAGTGGTATGCCACTTGACCTCCGGAAAGGTTTTACCCCCTTCATGGCCAGACCATTTTTTTGCTATTCAGCACCGCTATTTTACCTGACGATTGCGCGGTCATGCAACACAACATAACATTTTTATCATTATTTTTTCACCTCTGGGTTTTTTTTATTTTTTTGTGATTTAACCACTTCCATACCGGGCACTTGCGCACCTTCCTGCCCAAGCCAATTTTCAGCTTTCAGCGCTGTCGCACTTTGAATGACAATTGCGCGGTCATGCTACACTGTACCCAAACAATTTTTTTTTATCATTTTGTTCCCACAAATAGAGCTTTCTTTTGGTGGTATTTGATCACCTCTGCAATTTTTTTTTTGCGCAAAAACTAAAAAAAGACAGAAAATTTGGAAAAAAAAATGTAGTTTTTATTTTTTTCTGTTAATTTTTTTGTAAAGAAGTAAGTTTTCTACTTTGATTACGGGCACCGATGAGGTGGCACTGATAGGCAGCACTGGTATGCAGCACTGATGGGCACTCATGGGTGGCATTGATCCATACTGAACATTAGCTACGCCTCATATAGCAGGGGTAACTTTATGGACGTCGTTCCCGCGCCGAGTTTTTAAAATTTTACGGCGTTTGCGCAAGTCGTTCGCGAATAGGGCTTTGCGTAAGTTACGTTCACGTCAAAACCAATGAGGCTTTGCGGCGTAATTTTCGAGCATGCGCACTGGGATTCTTTCACGAACGGCGCATGCGCCGTTCACAAAAAAAACGTAAAATACGCAGGGTCATCTTAAATTTAAATAAAACACGCCCACAACATCCCCATTTGAATTAGGCGGGCTTACGCCGCCACACATACGTTACGCCCTCCATAACTAAGGGCGCAAGTTCTTTCTGCATACGGAACTTGCGCCCAAAGTTACGGCGGCGTAACTTATCTGACATACGTTGCGCCGGCAGATACTGCAATGTATCTGAATCTGTTGATCAACAATTGTCAGAAGGAGTGTTCTAACAGTCAGATTTTAGGACAAACCCCTGCCAACAATCGTACCGTGCGTACGAGACTTTAGTCCGTAGGGTTCAATATTGAGTTGGCCCCGCCCTTTGCAGCTATAACAGCTTCAACTCTTCTGGGAAGGCCGTCCACAAGGTTTAGGAGTGTGTCTATGGGAATGTTTGACCGTTCTTCCAGAAGAGCATTTGTGAGGTCAGGTACTGATGTTAGATAAGATGACCTGGCTCACGGTCTGCACTCTAATTCATCCCAAAGGTGTTCTATCGGGTTGAAGTCAGGACTCTGCAGGCCAGTCAAGTTCCTCCACCCCAATCTCACTTGTCCGTGTCTTTATGGAGCTTGTGTCAAACACAAGGCCCACAGGCAAAAAAAAATCTAGCCCACCAAGCCAATTCATGTGGCCCTTGCACCTCTCCTGCAGCTGCGGCACCCCCTCTTCTCCGCCCAACCTTGTCTTAGCAGTTGGTAGCAGAAAGGAGGACAGAACGCCTCTGCCAGATCCTGCCTTAGCAGTAAGCAGAGAGGATGACAGAACACTTTCTACAGATTCTCCACCTTTGCAGCACCCTCTCCAGTGCCACTGGTCTCAGCATTCAGCAGCCCTCCTTCAGACGCCCACACTTTTTGCTTTCCATCACCAGCACAGGGTAAGGGGTCCCCAGAGCTGAAGAACGGGGTGAGCCGTATGTAAACACGGCTTCCCCGTGCTTCACTGTGGCGGCTGCATCGATCGAGTGATCCCTTTTATAGGTAGACACGATCGACGACATCAGACCTACAGCCACACCCCCTACAGTTGTAAACACACTAGGTGAAGCATAACTCCTAAAGTGCCCCCTGTGGTTAACTCCCAAACTGCAACTGTCATTTTCACAATAAACAATGCAATTTAAATGCATTTTTTGCTGTGACAATGGTCCCAAAATTGTCCGAAGTGTCCACCATAATGTCACAGTCACAAAAAAACAGCTTTCTTTTGGTGGTATTTAATCACCTCTGCGATTTTTAGCACAACTAAAAGTCATTTTTGAAAAAAAAAATCATTTATTTTGTTAATTTTTTTGTAAATAATAGGTAAGTTTTCTTCTTCAATTATGGGCACTAAGAGGTGGCACTGATGGACACTAATGGCATTGCTGGGCATCATTTTAGCCAGTGCCCCTGTTACCAGTCAGTGCCCATTTGTGGGCACCAATTGTGTTTTTTGCTCTATTGGGCATTCCCTGGTGGTCCAATGGTGGCATCTGAGGGAGGGCTGCGCTGATTGTTTATAAACAATCAGCGCAAACCTCCCGTGTCAGGAGAGCCGCCGATCGGCTCTCCTTGCGACTGTCAAGACGCGAGTGAGAGAGAGCCGATCAACGGCTCTTCCCGTTTACATCGTAATCAGCCGTGATTGATCACGTGGTAAAGAGCCTGCGCCAGAGATGCAGGGTGTCAGACTGACACCCCCGCATCACCGATCACTGCGCACCCCCACTGGCACACGCCGGCATGAAATCCTGCAGGACGTCAATAGATGTCCAGTCAGGATTTCACAACCACTTCCCAGACGTCAATTGCCTATTGACCGGGCGGGAAGTGGTTACGCCACAGCAGATGTGTATCGCTACATTCACCCGACATCTAATGGAGTTAAATGAAAAATCAGAGGGGAAAGCCTCGTACACACGATCGGATTTTTATTGGACAAAGCGTAGGACTTTTGTCCGAAGGGCATTGGCCGAGAACTTGTATTGCATACAAACAGCAAAGAATCGTTGGCCATCAAACTAGGTTTAGCTCTTTAGCACCACCCTTTGGTCAATTTCTGCCAATGCTGCGGTTTGGTAAGCATGCATGTTTGTACTTTTTTTTTGCCGACAGACTTGTACACACAATTGGAAAAAACCAACATGACACATTTGTTGTTGGAAAATTTGAAAGCATGCTATCCAACATTTGTTGGACAATCCAACAATTATCTGACAGATCAAACAGTCATATTTTCTGGCAACGGCCTGTCACAATTCCTGTCAGAAAATTTGACTGCGTGTACGATGCTTAAAGCCTTGTACACGGGTTGCTTGTTGGAAAGGGATTGTCCATCCTAAATCCTTACTGTTGGTATGCCCCTTTAACCTCTTGGCCACCACCTGCCGTAAAATGACAGCCGGAGGAAGACCCCATTGTTCTGGACGGACGTCATGCCTTTCAAAGCCACTAGGGCATGCGCCGCATCACTGTCAGGCAGACGAGACCTATGGCCTGTCCCTTGTACATAGAGACACACCATCAGTCACCTCCCCCACAGTAAGAATCACTCCCAGGAACACATTAACCCTTGATTGTCCCTAGTGTTAACCCCTGACAGTCATATTTTTACAGTAATAAATGTTTTTATAGCAGGTATCGCTGTATAAATGCGAATGGTTACAATAATGTGTCAAGTGTCCGCCGCAATATTGCAGTCACCATAAAAAATTGCTGCTCGCTGCCATTACTAGTAAAGATAAAAATGCTATAAAACTATCCCCTATTTTGTAGCCGCTATAAAATTTGCGCAAATCAATACATGCTTATTGCGATTGTTTACCAGAAATATATACAATACATATTAGCCTAAATTGAGGAAAAATTTGTTCAAATTGATTATAGCAAAAAAAAAAAAAAGTGTTTTCAAAATTGTCCCTCTTGTTTTTAGCGCAATAAATAAAAACCGCAGAGGTGATCAAATACCACCGAAATAAAGCTCTATTGGGGGGGGGGTAAAAATGTAATTTGGGTACATTGTTGCATGACTGTGCAATTGTCATTCATAATGCGACAGCGCTGAAAAATGGGCAGAAAAGGGGGTGAAAGTGCCATGTAGGCAAGTGGTTAAACAATTGTTTTCCCCAATTTATGGCTAACAAATATTGATCAGGCTAGTAAATGTTTGGCGGACAAAGGCTCCCATGTCAGATTTTTTGTATGGTCAGTACACCTCATAATTGAAATCAATGCTAAAACCCCACAAAATTGGCAGAAGAGGCCAAAAGGGTGGCGCTCAAGAGCTGAAATTCATTGTAGTACATTACTATGTTTGTGGCACGAAAATTGTGTAACGTTGGTATGCAAGACAAGATCCTGGCACACACCCTTTTGACAAAAAGCAGACACTTAGTTGTCCAACAACCAAACTGTTCACAAGGCTCTATGGGCAGGGATATGCAAGAGGCATGACACCCAGAGGCATGACACCCAGAGGCATGACACCCAGAGGCATGACACCCAGAGGCATGACACCCAGAGGCATGACACCCAGAGGCATGACACCCAGAGGCATGACACCCAGAGGCATGACACCCCTTGTAGTTTTGCAACAGCTGGCGGTGCGCCAACTGCATATTCCCTGCTCTATGGTTTATAGAAGAAATCCATGCCCTGAATGGCTCTAGTGTTCACCAGCAATCGCAGCTTATAGGACTTTCCATTCAAATTTTAGAAGTAGAAAAAGATAACCACACACTTTATTAAAATTATTTATTTGGCCAACACGTCCCAAATTAAATATGATGGAATGCTTTCAGAATTAAATGTTCAAAATTGCCCGTGTGACGTGACAAAACAAAAAAAAAAGTGTCATATGTTGCAATCTCAGAGGCTGGGTCCTGACGGGCAGGACATAACTGCAATACAGGGCTGCGTGTCACTGGAGGGACTGCCGTCCATTGGGAGCCATCAGTCCAGGGAGACTGTACTCTGCATGAAATACTGAAAGCCACTGGAGGGCAATGTGATAAAGAGATGCTGGAAAGTTGCTGTTCGAGACCCATTACTGCAATTACAGCTTTTAAATCGCATCTAATCTAAGAGTGGCCAAGACAAGGAGGAAGATGACAGCCCTTAAGGACACCAGCCATGCAATGGTTCTTTCCATCTAGAGTAAGTCATTCACAATAAAAACATAAAAGACAGGACAACACAATACAGGAAGCAGCAACAAGTGCCAAACTTTACATTAGGGCAGATTACTGAAAGTGTTAAAAAAAAAAAATAACGCATCACAGTGAAAAAAAAAAAAATGACAACCATATAAAAAAATAACCTCAAGCTCCCTTTACCCAAAACAAGAAAAACGTACAGACTGATGGCATTTTCCCTGGCTGCTTTTCAGAGCTCCAACAACGTAATACATTCCCAGACATCATTCCTCCCCCTCCACTCTTAGTGTCTTCTGGCTGTTGCAGTTTCAATCTTTCTTTATCTTTTATAATTCATCTTTTTTGTGTTGGTCATCATCTTCATCTTCTAATTCAGGCTCATCGGCTTCTTCCAAGTCCTCCAAATCCTACGAGGCAAAAGGTGCATTTGTTACATGGCTCATAATATAAAATAAAGATATAATAAATAAAAAATAAAGTCTTATGTGTAACCCCCCTACATGAACAGCAAGAACCATACATTTTTTTGTGTTAAAGCGGAGCTTCATCTTAGAGTGGAACTTCCGCTCATCGGAACCCTCCCCACCTCCGGTGTCACATTTGACACCTTTGGGGGGGGGGGGGGGGGTTGCAGATACCTTTCAAAGACAGGCATTTGCACCCACTGTGGGTAGTGCGTCACTTCCCGCCCCCACCCTGTTTTGTGAAACACTCGGCTCCCAGAACACAACAGGGACCAGTGAGGACGGCGCTGCGCGACTCGTGCATGCACCGTAGGGAATCAAGCAGTGAAGCCAGAGCGTTGCACTTAGATTCCCCCACCGAGGATGGCGGTGGGGGCAGCAGAGTGACCGCTCGTCCTCTGCTGCAGACAGCGCTGGACTCCAGGACAGGTAAGTGTCCTAATATTAAGTCAGCAGCTGCAGTATTTGTAGCTGCTGGCTTTAATATTTTTTTTCGGTGGAGATCCGCTTTAAGCATGATTAGAACTGTATGGCACAACTAAATCTAAGCACTATTGAAATTTGTATGCAAGAGTTGTACCCCCAGATGGGCACACGGCATGTACAGGGCACACCAGCCAGCATGCAGATTATATAGCGCCAACAATTTGCACAGCGCTATATAAAGGCAGACATTAGTTACATTACAATTTGGTACAAGAGGAATCAGAGGGCAGCCTATCAGGATACTCCCGATAGCCAGTCAATCCCAACCGATGGCCCAAACTGATTCAGCCAGAGGAAGTCCCATATTCATGGACAGCACCTCACTTTCTTTGAATGGCTGAGCACAGATCAGACCATGGGCGCTCAACCTGTAACCCTCCAGCTGTTGCAGACCAACAAGTGCCAAGAGGCATTGCAAGCAGCCGACAGTCAGTTTTTAGAAGATATGCATTTTGATAAAAATTACTGTACAGTATCAAGTATATATTTTAGTGTACAAAAAATTGCCTTAGTAGGCATTTGTTAAGGTTGCCTCACCTCCTCCGTTGCTGCTCCTTCCTGTCCTCCGCTTTCCAAGAACTTTGTTAATCCATCTAGTGTTCGCTCTCCATTATAATCAACCATCTAAAAATATAACAAGTATATTAGCATCTACAAGATGTCAAGACCAAGTTGCCGAAATGCAAGTAAACTTAGGATTATAGTTTTATTAATCACTTTACAACCGGACACACACACACGTCTAGTGATAGAATTGTTATTGCACACGCTTTAACGCACGCGACCATACCTCACTTGTGGGGTTTGAATGGTGTTTACATATGTGGGCGGGACTTGCATGCGTGTTTGCTTCTGCGCACGAGCTACCGGGGCATTGTGTTTTTTTACATTTTTTTATCACTTTTATTCCTATTACAAATGTAAACATCCCTTGTAATAGGAATCACTGTGACAGGTCCTCTTTATGGAGAGACGTGGGGTCAATAAGACCTCACATCTCTCCTCCAGGCTTACAAGCAAGAGATTGTGAAAAAATAGCCCGGAGAAGCACCGGGAGGGGGACGTCACCTCCCGCTGCCTACAAGAACAATCAAACGGCGGAACTGCCACTTTGATCGTTTATCGTGCAGATAACTGTGTGGGGAGGGGCTTGTGCAGCGCGCCGCTGTCTCCTATGGAGAGATTTGATGAAAAAAATAAACGGACAGCATGTCAGTTTATCAGATCTCACCCGATCTGCCATGAACGGATGGGGACGTATCACCATACGTCTGATTTTGGCGGATTGGATGTCAGTGGACATGTCTCCACTGACATCTGACGCTCCATTGGACTGCATGGAGTGGCCATTCAGGTCCGCCTGTCAAAACTGACAGGCAGACTTGAACGGTCAGATTGTGTGAAAGGGGCCTTAGAGGAGCCTCTTCTACTCTGTAGCTGCTGCAGGATTTTACTTCTAATCCCCTTGTGGATGGACTTATGGTTACACAACTTATCACATGGCTACAATCTTTTTATAATAAATGGTTGTGGAACTAATCATTTGAGTTTCCATTATTTGCGTTGATATACAAGTATGTAGGGTTGTGTCCCCTAAAAGAAAAAGTCCCCCCCACCCCCGCCGCCATTTAGATTAGCGCGGGGGGGGGGGAACATAACAGCTTTCATTTGAATAGCTGTGTGTTCCCCGCTATGCCTCGTCATGTATAGACACTCCCCCTTGCCCAGGCACTTTGATAGACAGATCACCCGTCCAATCCTGGGACAGGTGATCTGTCTATCAAAGTTTCTGGGCAAGGGGGAGTGTCTATACATGACGAGGCGCGGAACACATAGCTATTCAAATGAAAGCTGTTGTGTTCCAAGCGCAAATTAACTAGATGTCGGCAGCGTCAGGGGGGGGGGGGGACTTGGCTTTGTCTTAGGGGACTAGGCAGCAGCTCTCCTCCATACAAGGACTGCTCTGCTCTCCACCCCCTCTCGGGTCAGGCATCGAGAGCATTTGCGCGAGTAAAAATACTTGCGCAAATGCTCAGTATCAGTCCCGATACTAGTATCGGGACAACCCTACAAGTAAGCTTCTGGAACAAGGTTTTACTGTATAGAGATTGGAGACAATTGTGCAATTCACGAAGGGGTATTGAAGACAAAAAATAAAATAAAAATTGCTTTGAAAGGGTTGTAGATTTCACAGGCTGACCCAGTTGTCAAAGTAAACATGTTCCAGAAGTATAGTCGCTTAAGCAGCCTGGTGATGACCTTTGAAATTCTTGTTACCGTTTCTCTCAAAAGAACTTGTGTGGAAGTATACCCGAGAACTAGAGACATAACACTGGGACACTTTATAGGAACTAGGTCACCTAATTTGTAAGTGAAAAGAAACCAGTGCAGATATGAGGATAAGCATCTGGTTCATTTGAAACTTTATAATACCTTTTTATCTGCTCCAGCTGGGAAGTATTTCAAGGTGGGGAAGCTGTGGATCTTTACAGTTTCAATTTCATTTGCTGTGGAGTCCATCTTGGCAATGACAATGCTTTCATGGTCCTTATACTTTTCTGCCAGTTGGTCCCAGATTGGTGCCAGCTGCTTGCAGTGAAAACACCATGGAGCATCTAAAAACACATAATACACAATGACACTGTAGACCGAGTCATACAAGTAGGAAAAAAAAAAATTTTTTTTTAATATTTACTTACAGAACTCTATAAACACATCTTTGCTCTCATCAAAGGCCACTTCCTCAAAGTTCTTTCCAACAAGTACTTTAACTGGGTTCTTGTCCCAGTCTTCAGGCACATCCTGGCTCATCAGGTGAGGCTAAATGAAAAAATAAAAAATGTAATGAGGTCATGTTCTGCCTGGTTACACGTCGGCATTTACTTTCAGATTAATATGAACAAGCTCAAAAGGCAGCTTTGCATTTCTTCGGACATGCTCTCCCATACATTAAGATGCATTTGCATTCCAGGCAAAGCAGTGTTTAACCGCTTGCAGTTCTACAGCGGCAGGTTGGCTCCCCTGCGCGAGAGCCCATAGCTCTACGTCTGCTCTCGCAGCGGCCACTAGGGGCACCTGCGCCCCCCGCTCATCCGACTCCCGTGCACGGTTGCCGCCAGGCACACGCGATTGTTACAGAGCGAGGACTGGGAGCTGTGTGTGTAAACACACAGCTCCCGGTCCTGTCAGGGGAGAAATGTTTGACCGTCTGTTCATACAATGTATGAACAGCGATCAGTCATTTCCCCTAGTGAGTCCCCCCCCAGTTAAAACACACCCAGGGAACATACATAACCCCTTTCCCTGCCAGTGGCATTTTTATAGTAATCCCAATGCATTTTTATAGCACTGATCGCTATAAAAATGCCAATGGTCCCAAAAATGTGTCAAAAGCTTGCCATAAGACAACATTGGCAGAAGTTGCCCAAAGGGTGGCACTAAAGAGCTGAAAAACCACAGTTGTGTTGGCTGAACTTTTATTGCATGCAAACACCCTTCGGACAAGTCCTATGCTTTGCCTGCAGAAAATCCGATCGTGTGTACCAGGATAATAGACTGCAGTTGATCAAGGAAGGTTTTCGTTGTTAGAAGTATTACTTGGTCCAGAAGTGCTGTATAACATTTGTGGAGAAGATTTTGGCCAATTGAACTTTTGCCCATGTTCTATGACTTTGGCAGTTGTGTGCCATGTGGACTGTTAACCTTCACCACGTGAAAAGGTTTTTACCCGCTTGCCTTCTATGCATTAAATGACCTGTCAGGATAACACCAGATGTAAACGGCCTTCATATAAAACTAAAACTAGGGGTGCAACCAGCCCCTAGTTTAGCGACCACTGGAATAGAGCATACAAGTACTTTTTATACCATCAGATCAGGAAGCCTGTTTTCTTGAAATTCTTACAACATGCAGATTCCAGGTCTGTCACTGAAGCCAGATACTGGAAGGCACCTTGTGTTGGAACAAACAAATGTAATTGCCAATAATGCATGAAAAAATAAAATGGCAATGAGCCTTTGTTTTCAGATTGTAAGAGTGCCATCAATGTAGCCTCCTCATGATTTCAGTGGTATTAGATGCAATCTGAAAGGCATAGTGTAGCACGTCATCTGAAAATACATAGTTTTATGTGAAGGCCATTTACATCTGGTGTGATCCTCTGGCCCAGGCTGGTTAATGCATAGAAGGCAAGCGGGTAAAAACCTTCAGCCTTAGACATGTGAAAAGGTTAACAGTCCACATAGCACACAACTGCCAGAGTCATAGAACATGGGCAAAAAAAAAAAAAAAAAAAAAGTTCAATTGGCCAAAATCTTCTCCACAGATGTTATATGGCACTTGTGGACCAAGTAATACTTCTAAACAATGAAAACCTCTTGATCAACTGCAGTCTAAATCCTGGCACACAAGATTGGATTTTCTGCAGGCAAAGCATAGGACTTGTCCGAAGGGTGTTTGCATGCAATACAAGTTCACAGCCAACACAAAGCTACGTGTTTTTTCAGCCCTTTAGTGCCACCCTTTGGGCAACTTCTGCCAATGTTGTGTTATGGTAAGCATTGCTTCCGAGCATGTGCTTTTGGATTTTTGTCCGGACTTGTGTTGGATTTTCTGATTGTGTACACAATTTTGTTGAAAAATCTTAAAGCATGCCAACAAACAATTGTCCACAGAAAATCAGACAATTGATGAAGCATACAAATGGTGGGATTTTCCCCAGCAACAGCCTGTCACAATTCCTGTCAAAAAATCTGATTGTGTGCGAGGCTTAACGACCGGCGCATGTACATATACGTCCACAGAATGGCACGTACAGGCAGATGGGTGTACCCGTATGTCCCTGCCTTTCCGGGGGTCCGATCGGGACCCCCGGTACATGCGGCGGTCGGAAATTGTGCAGGAGCGATCCGGGATGAGGGCGCGGCTATTCGTTTCTAGCCGCCCCTCGCGATCGCTCCCCGGAGCTGAAGAACGGGGAGAGCTGTATGTAAACACGGCTTCCACGTGCTTTACTGTGGCGGCTGCATCGAATGTGTCATCTTTTATAGGGAGACTTGATTGATGACGTCAGACCTACAGCCACACCCCCTACAGTTGTAAACACACACTAGGTGAAATTTAGCTGCCTAAAGGTCTGGGGCTTAAGTGGTTAAATCGACCTCCTTACCTTCACTTTGCCGTCCAGGAAACTTTCACAGAACTCGGTGATCTTCTCAGCAGACAGATCATCACTTTGTGGCTTGTATTTGGTCATTTCCTCCTCCAATGTGATCAGTCTGACAGATGGGCATTCTTCCTTCTTCAGACCAAAGAACTCCAAGATACGCTGGTTGTCTGCATGGTCGCTGTCAATGAAGATGAACAGGATCTAGAATAGAAAAAAGCCAGATTTAGAATGGGTGAGATTTGTAGAGGTCACAACATACCCGCTTGTGTAAAATCTACACCATTCTGTATAAAATGAGAATCACGATTTTTGCCAAGATAAACGATTCTCACGGCGCAAAATCTTTCATACAAAAATTTGTCCAACTTTACTGGCTAGTTTTATTATAGTAAATTTCTCAAAAAATCCATTTGAATGACTGCTGTGCAAATAGAGCAACATAAAGGTTGCAACCACCATTATTTTTTCTCTAGGGTCTTTACTAAAATAGATAATGTTTAGGGTTCCAAGTAAACTTTCGAGCAAAAACGATTCTGGCATTTGATTTCAAGTTAGGGTTTAAAGGGGAGGTTCACCCTAAAAACGACTTGGTATTACAATGGCCCCCCACATTACAATACAATTATGCCTATTATGTTTTTTTTATGCTGTACATAACTTGGTACAGCCAATTCACCCGCGGCTTCCGGGTTGCGAGTCCCACGGGAGTGGGCGTTCCCAACTTGCTGGTGATTGACGTGATGACCAAAAACGAGCTCCCCCCGTCGCGTCACGATTGGCGAAAGGACCCGAACGGCGAGTCAGCGCTATACTGCGCACCGCCTTTCGGCAATCATGCCGCAGCTTACGCAACGGGGAGGGAGCTCATTTTTGGTCATCACGTCAATCACCAGCAAGTTAGGAACGCCCACTCCCGCGGGACTCGGAAGCCATGGGTGAATTAGCTGTACCGAGGCATGTACAGCATAAAAAAAACATAATAGGCATAATTGTATTGTAATGTGGGGGGCCATTGTAATACTAGAAAGTCATTTTTAGGGTGAACCTCCCCTTTAAGTGGTTAAACTTTCCTCATTGATGCATTTAGCAAGCAAACCTGCATGATGCCGTCTTCCTCATCTATGGTTCATGTGTGCCTTCCCTATGCCACCCACACTGTCATCCTTGTACCCACTTACACCTTGTAACCTGGAGCTCTGGGGGACCTAGTTTAAGTTTAGCACTTTGCATATTCTCTCCAATCATACTCCCATGCCATAGCCTTCCTGCACCCCCACTGCCAATTGGGAGGGTGAAGTTCTGCAAAGGCAAGCAGTCACTTGAACAGAATTGTTCCCTGTATATCGGTGATATGCAATTAGCGGACCTCCAGCTGTTGCAGAACTACAATTCCCATGAGGCATAGCAAGACTGACAGCCACAGGCATGACACCAGAGTCAGAAGCATGATGGGACTTGTAGTTTTGCAACAGCTGGAGGTCTGCAAATTGCATATCCCTGCTGTATATGAAACAGAAAAAGCCTGGATTTTCATAAATTTACTATGCAAACCAGTTACCTCAATCTCACTTTTAGATGTTTTAAACCACGGGTCTTCAAACTATGGCCCTCCAGTTGTTCAGGAACTACAATTCCCATCATGCCTAGTCATGTCTGAATGTCAGTGTGTTACAATGCCTCATGGGATGTGTAGTTCCACAACAGCTGGAGGGCCGTAGTTTGAGGATCCCTGTTTTAAACAGTAGGCAGAGCTCCATTTGTAAAGAAAGCAGCATCTGCATCCATATAACATTCTCCCCACTTCTGAAGCATCAGTACAGAAGAAATTAGAAATAGTGTCTATGCTCTCTACAGAAAGTATTTAACTGCACCCCCCCCCCCCCCCCTGCATTTCAAAGTCCAAAAAGTGTTCCCTGCATCACAAAGTAAAACTTCAGAAAACTACATTTTGTCCATTACAGATGGTGCCAGCAGACCATCCAAAACAGACCTGGGCAAACTACGGCCCGGCGGACCCTTTAATCCGGCCCCCGGGCAGTGTTGCCAACCGTCCGTAGAATTACGGACAGTACGTAAATAAAAGGCACTTTTTCCCTGTTCGTAAAAGTCCGTAATAAGGGAAATGTGCCCGTAAAAAGACCCAAATGTGAGCCGCAGCGCAGGCAGCGTCTAGTCCTACATTATGCATAGCCTCGCCCTCTGACCGCCCAGCCCACCACCACCCGCGCAGCCAATTATCAAAGCGCATTTTCGCGCTAACACTGCTGCCAGCCTATTCAAAAGAGCAGCGTGGGGAAACTGAGGAACATCGTAGAATGTGTGGACTCTAGAGAGCGGCACTGGCGGGATAGCACACAGCAGCAGATGTAGTGGACACACTGCAGACGCACCCCCACTGTGATGGAGTGGACTGAGTAAAGGCAGACGGAGACCGACCAGTGCGCCTGCCTGCTCTGCCCGCCCGACTGACTGTAGCAGTCGGCCAGCCGCCATGCTGGTGCCCGGACCTGGAGTGGACCCTGGTCTCCACTCTCTTCGTTCGAGTAGGACTCGCGACGCCTGCCCTCAGTGCCACTGCCCTTGTCTGGCGAGTCCTCCTCAGTCTGGCAGCAGAGTGTGAAGTGCTATCCTACCTAGACATCAGTATGCTGTGTCCTCCTCCTGTGCCCCTTTCACCTCTCCACAGGTCAGATCTGTGGAGAGGTGAAAGGGGCACAGGAGGAAGACACAGCATACTGATGTGAAGAAGTGATATGATAACTTGCAGCCTCTGTGTCATGTCCCCAGCCTCTGTCCCCCTCCTGTGTCATGTCCCCAGCCTCTGTCCCCCTCCTGTGTCATGTCTATAACAAGTACTCGTACCAGTTGTCCAACAATGATATTTACTGCTTTTTATAAAGAAATACAATTGATTTTATGCAGTATTGAGTTTAGCCTTTTGGCCCGGCCCTCCAAAATATTTTTAGTTTCTCATGTGGCCCCATCGAAAAAATAATTGCCCACCCCTGATCCAAAAGAAACATTTTTAGCACCAAAGACAAATTTCCCTCATCCACACAAAGTGACCACTCACCTTTCCCTTGAAGCCAGTGGCTGCCTTCTTGAAGTTGTCCAGCTTGTCTTTGAAGTCAGTGGAACTTTTTGGCAGGAATAAAAGAATGTGCGTCTTCATCTCCCCACCAAAGATCTTTGGTGCCGTCTGGAAAAAGCAAAAAATAGTTAGACATGGCCCATCAATGAAGTACAAACACCACCCTAACTCAGTCTACCAAGGTACATTTATAAATGCCCCAATAAGTTCAAGCCATGAGCTTGGTAGATTTACAGCCATAAGTTTAAACCACTAGACTACTGCCTGCCAAATGACGGCGGGACGATAAGCCTCTCGTTCTGGGAGGATGTCATGACATCCTTGCCTTCCCGAGCCACTAGGGGGTATGCATGCCCTGGCACGCACCTGCCGCGTCACTGGGAACCCGATGCGCGTGCCTGGCAGCCTTGATTGTCCAATAACTGAGTAGGACACTGGATCTGTGTGTAAACAGATCATTTGTCAGGGAGAAGAGACTGATGGTGTGTCCTTTATGTACTGGACACCGATTGGTCACCTCCGCCAGTCAGTCCCCTGCAATGCAGTTAGAATCACTCCTTAGGGTACACATTTAACCCCTTGATTACCCCCTAGTGTTAACCCTTTCCTGTCAGTCACATTTAAACAGTAATCAGTGCATATTTATAGCGCTGTATAAATGAATGGTCCCAAAATAATGTCAAAAATGTCCAATATATCCACCGCAATATTGCAATCACGATAAATAAAAAAAGCCGCCATTACTAGTAAAAAAAATAAAGGTTATAAATCTAGCCCCTATTTTGTAGCCACTATAACAGGACCCCGGCTGTGGAACGCGCTACCAACATCTGAATGGAAGAAAATCGGGCCTTCAGAAAACTCAAGACCCACTTCTTCTGAAGGATAAGGAAGGAAATTGATACCAAGCACCTTGAGGCGATTTAGTTGGCATTTGTAGCGCTATACAAGTTATTCACTCAACAGTACATTTGCGTTTTTTTTTTGCAAAAGGCATGTACACTTTTTTGGCGGGGGTAAAAAGTTGGTAAAAAAAGCGCCATACACTGAATTTTAAAGCCATTCATGCTGGGAGAAATCCGATTGCTAGCAGCCGCTTGCAATAATCAGAAGCCAATCCGGCAGGCTAGTTGAACCCAAGTTGGTACATTCACACTGTCCATTAAGGCTCAGTTCACACTAGTGCAATGCAGTAACCCTGCGAATCCACTTCCCGCCTTGCACGGCAGTTCACTCTGCAATAAGCGAACTGCTGGGGAGTGTCAATACATTGTTAATGACACCCCCATTTCAGCTCGCATATCACTGCAAACTGCAAGTTCAGACATGAATCGGATTGCACAGGTGCGGACCAAAAAAAGTCCTGTGCGATGCGATTTCAGCCATAAAGTGAACCATTTAAGGCCCATCACCCCATGATGGATGCAGCATAGCATCTAAAGTATTTTACAGTCTTTCATGGGAGGTGCAATATCAGGGGTACTTACAGTCGAGACTGCAGATCAGTGTGTCTGAATGGCAAATGTAAAGCATAAATCAAGCACATGGACTTTGACATCTGCCATTAGCTTGGAGTCAGATCCAAAATGTTGCAATATGAACAAAGACTTACCTGCTCAGTGAATTCAACGACCAAAGGCAGCTGATTGGATTTAACAAAGTTAAGCACTTCATCCTTTGTTGCTTCCCCTTCAAACACATTCTTGCCTTCATCAAACTAAAAAAAAAAAAAAAACAGTTGGAGATTACAATCAAATCTATTTAAGGGTTAGAGTAAAGATCTGCATCCAATAGGAGCATCTAGAATGTTAGTTGTCCAAGTAGCAGCCTACAAAACACCTTTGTCTTAAAGCAGAGTGCCACCCAGAAGGGGAAGATCTGCTTGTTTGCCACTTTTGGGGGTACCTGGTTGGTGGGTACCACTCCCACTTTGACAATCTGAGCCAGAAGTTCACCCCTATTGCCCCAGTCTGGGACACATGTCCCAGAAGACTATAGGACCATTCACAAGGTACAGTGCGACTTGCACAGTAGGAAACCGGCTAAAGCCACAAGTCTTTACTTCCCATTTACACCTTAAGCCTGGTACACAATGATGGAACAAATAGTTTGTTGCATGCTAGTCGCACAACAAAAATGAAGGTGTGCTCAACTTAAAGGGGGTGCAAAATATGGCAAAGCTTGATATCTAATGGAGAAAAGATCTGCTGCAGACAATACTCGTGATGTGTTTGGTCCATGCTTTTAGCAAAAAAAAAAAAAAAAAAAAATTTATATATATATATATATATATATATATATATATATATATATATATATATATATATATATATATATATATATATATATATATAAATAAAATGTACAATACAGCATCTCTGGATGCATTATTTGCTACAGGGGAATTTGTACTCGACCCTTTAAGCCAGGGGTGCCCAACAGAGCCCTCCGATGTGGCCCACGACCTCCTGATAGAATGCAGTCATTAAAAGGTAATTTTATTTCTAAAAATCACAGGGTATAAATGGGCATATCTGTTCTGTAGTGGTTACTGGGCTGCTTGCAAACTGATCTGCAGATCAGTGCAGTGATCTGCATAAAAGGGACACTGCGTTGCACTCATGGTGCAGGACAAACAGCAGCAGATCAGTGTGAAAGCAGCCTTGGGCCCTTTTCACACAGTCAGGCCCACCCAATTCGACCCTCCATGCACCTCTAAGGAGTGGCAGACGTAAACCGATTTGCGCCCTACCTCCTGCTTTAAGCTGTAATAAAAGCAACAACACTGCAGTTTATGATCAAAAACTAGCAAGGCAAAGCTCAGCAGTTACAAGGTGCGATCTGGGATTAAACCTTGTCTGTTTACCTTAGATGAAAGGTAATTACATGTTAATTTGCCCTGGAGAGCACAAGCATGACAGATCATATGCTACTTTTAAACCATGGCTTATTAAATTAGTTCAGTTTTCTGTAAACAGTAGCAGAAATGATCATCCCATAAGTAAACAGTGAGCCGTGTTCTTTAGATCAGGACCTCTTCTGAAAGCAACCAGACTGGATTTCCCAGAAGGGTCCTGAAGTCGGTACAAGCCACAGGTAGAACACATGCAATTCCATTTACTTAAAGCAGCAAATCCTGCTGTAATTTTTACCTACATGCAAGCCTATAAAGTCTTACTGTAGGTATAATAAATATCTTCTAAAGGTGCACTGATGTCATTGTGTCTCCAGCCACTCACAGTGCCAGAGCACCTAGAAGAGAGGCCGTGAGAAGATGGAAGGCCCCTCAGCGCTCCTTTGTCAATACACCTCCAGTATTCCCCTTGTGTGCATGCTCCAAAACGCGTTGTCCTCACGCCAGTGACAACATCCGACGCCGCTCTCCAGCACTGACCAACTAGCTGAGTGCCAAGCCTCGCTGTGGATCCCGCTCGCAACCTGGAAGAGCCCTGCTGGACAGGATGGCGGCCAGACACACGGAAACACAGAACCAACAACCCTTGCTCATAGCGGAGACAGTGATTGAGCACACTGGACTTTGTGCCTGCACAAAGATACCCAAGGCCCCTTTCACACTGGGCATGTGAGGTGGTGGTTTAGCGGCATGATTCTTAGTGGCGCTACACCGCTGTATTTACCACAATAGTCGGCCGCTAGCAGCCGAAAAAGGGTTAATACCGCGGTTTCCCATTGATTTCAATGGGAAGGAGCGGTAAACACCCTGCTCCTATACCGAGCCAAAGATGCTGCTTGCAGGAGATTTTTCCTCCTGCCAGCGCATCGCTTCAGTGTGAAAGCCCTCGGGCTAGGGCAGGATTATTTATGCGCCATTTTTAGTGCTAAAACGCCTGAAATATGACTCAGTGTGAAAGAGGCCCAAATGCAATTTGAATGCACTTGTTGATTAAATGAAATACAGTCTTACGCAAGAGGCTTTCTGTACATGTTTGGAGTGGCTTCAGCTCCCATTGCAAGGCTGCCCTACCATAGACTATCCATCTCACACTAAAGCCAACCAAGCTCAAGGGACTACCTGTTGGACTTGCATTATACACCCCTATATACTATAACCTGCGTCACTATCCATTGCATTTTTCCCCCACATGATCACCCAACTGACAAGTCAATCTTTGTATCATTAAATAGCACCAAAACCGTTCCAATTATCAACTGCCCTTACCTTCTTGAACAGAACAATGCCATCCTTCCCAACTTCATATTTGGAGAAGGCGGCATCATCGGAAGTGATAGCAAACTGAAGGTCATCTACTGAATCTGCGGCCTGCAGGAAAGCCTTTGCCAGCTCAGATTCGGAATCCTGTTGGAAGACAAAACATTTTTAGAGGTGTAACCAGTGTTTATACTGATCCTGCAAATTTTTTGTTAGTTCTAAATAAAATAAAAACCTGCAGGTGGAGGAAATTGCCCTCCAAGATGTAAAGCAAGTACCTGCAGAAAGCATCTTTAGGTTTGGAATGAATTGAATTGAAGTGAAGTAAGGAATATTCCCTTCATTGTACATGCAGCTTGTGTCAAGATTGTTTTTTCCTTTTCAAAAAAATAACCCCCCCCCTCCCACAGGTTCTAACTGCACTCACCTCTGAGGGCGACGCGCTTTCAGTCCATGGATGAAGGTGTACGTATTGGTTCACTTTTTTTAAAGTGTTTTCAGAAATGAGCGCCCTTACAAAACACTGAATATTTCTCTCCTGCCAAGACCTTTAGTCTCAGCAGTACAGTGGAACCTCAGATGAGAGTAACGCAGTTAAGCATTTTGCAATATGCATTGCTGTATTTTGAAAAATCCTAACTCGGATTGCGTGTGGTCTCCCAATACGAGGATTCGGGCCAAAACGGTGTGCAGTACTGCGTCTGGCCTGAGGTGGGGCCAAATGGTGGTGATCGGAAAGACATGGAAATACTGTTCTGGAGGTCAGCTGAGCTGTCCTCGGGTATTTAAGCTCTCCGGCTCCCACCTCTGGCCGCATGTGGTATTGCATGCAATTGAAGTCAATGCAAAATGAATTTGTTTCCATTGACTTTAATGGGGAAACTCGCTTTGATATGCGAGTACTTTGGATTACGAGCGTTCTCCTGGAACGGATTATGCTTGTAAGCCGAGGTTCCACAGTAGTCAAAAACCACTGGCTAAAAAATTACAAGTGAGCCAATGGCCATTTTGTCAAAATTCTCTTAAAGCACCTTCACTAGCAAACAGGAAGTAAGTGAAAATAAAGGAATTCCCTCGCTTTTCTTCACTACAGGCTGCTGTATGCCAAGACTTTGTACATTTAAGTTAAGCAAATTATATGGCGAGTTTAAGCATAGCAACTGATAAAGGGAGAGATAGTGGTCATAGTGGTCAATTTAAATTTACTGCTAGGTTTCTCCAAGTACCACAGCTTACTGAAGCCTGCTAGCAGCTCGTTTAAAGTGTCAGGCCTCGTACACACGACAGAGATTCTCGGCAGAATTCGCCGAGAAACTCGGTCAAAACCCGGATTCTGCCGAGAATCTCTGTCGTCTGTACAGTTTTGGCTCGATGGAGCCGCCGAGGAACTCGACGAGAAAATAGAGAACATGTTCTCTATTTTCTCGTTGTCCTCGTTCTTCTATGGGAGAAGCCGGCCCGCCGAGCTCCTCGGCGGCTTCATCCCAAAACTCGACGAGGAACTCGACGTGCCAAGCACGTCGAGTTCCTCTGTCGTGTGTACGGGGCCTCAGACTGCATTTAAATCTCTAAACTGGAACACAATGTTTTAATGCCAAATCACTTCTGTTGATTAAATGAACCATCCATGCACTATGGTGCAAAGTCTTGAAACAGGTCTGGCGCGTTAAAGTGGGAGTTAACCCGAAAAACATTTTTTAACATTAGATTGAGGCTATTTAAGGGGAGCAGAAACTGGTATTTTTTTTAAAATCAATGCCATACTTACCGTTTTCGAGATAGATGTTCTCCCGCCGCTTCCGGGTATGATCTTCGGGACTGGGAGTTCCTATTTGATGGACAGCCTTCCGACCGTCGAATACATCGCGTCACCAGTTGCCGAAAGAAGCCGAACGTCGGTGCGGCTCTATATGGCGCCGGCGCACCGACGTTCGGCTACTTTCGGAAACTTGTGACGCGCTGTATGCGATGGTCGGAAGGCTGTCAAATAGGAACGCCCAGTCCCGCAGCCCATACCCGGAAGCGGCGGGAGAACATCTCGAAAACGGCAAGTACAGCATCGATTAAAAAAATAAAATAAATGTTTCTGCTCCCCTTAAATGGCCTCAATCTAATGTTAAATTTTTTTTTGGGGTGAACCTCCACTTTAAGATGGAGTGCCAGCACACAAAATGAATAGGCTTCCCCAACCATGCACACGAACATTGTGTTAACCCAACAGTCTGCTCTTCATCAAAGCATTGCAAAGCCTCCAGCAAGATTCCCACAGCTTTGAAGACTTTAAGGGCATGTTCAGTGTGTACAGTAAACTTTCACTAACTGATGTTTTTTTATACAAGCCCCCCCCCACACTAAGAAATACACAGGATGTGCTAGAACAGGGGCAGGCAACCTCAGCACCAAGGTGAAACTACAAGTCCCATCAAGCTTCTTTCCTTGGGAGTTATGCTTTGGAAGTCAGTCTTGCAATGCTTCATTCCACAACAGATAGGAGTTCTGAAGTTGCCTACCCCTGTGCTAGAGCAGTATACAATCTTAAAGCTGCCCAGACTGGGAAATAGTTACTGATCATTGTAGTACATCATACACACTCCTTTCCCCTTACCTTAAAGAAACCAACAACGGCAACTTCGTTTCCTTCAATGAAAGCTGTTACAGCCGCCTCATCGCTCAGGGTTGTTGCGGCTGGGCCAGTGCGCTTCTTCAGCCAGTTGACAATGTCTGCTGCATCCCTGCCAGCTGAAAGTAGATGAGAATACCTTTACTATCAGCAATATTGGTACAAGCCAACACCATTTTTGCCGTTTGTAAAATGTGGTAAGGAGTTAGAAATACTCATATGGTCATAGTCCGCTATCCCCACCGGAGAGATTTACAGCCATTTTCTGCTAGTGCCAGTAAGGGAATCCAGCTGGGAACATTATCCCAAAGACTAAAGTTAACTGGAGAGATTCCCTCACTTCATGCCCTGAAACATGCCCGTTCCAAATCATAAAAAGCTAGCATTTGAGGAATGGTTACTTAAAGTGGCGTTCCACCCAAAATCTGAACTTTTGCTTTAAGTGCAAGTGACCCCCTGACATGCTTCATTTGGCATGTCATTTTTTGGGGGGAAAACAGGTACCCTGTTTACACACCCAGCTCCACTGGCTCTGCAGCGCTGGAGGTTCACCTCCTGGCAATTTTATAGGACATGTCCCAGAAGATTGCCCAGCTGGGTGCCCCCAGTTAGCATGCTGGTGCCTTGGAGGGGGCTTCGTACTTCCACATTGCTGGACCATGGGACAGGCGAGCGTTTGATTATTATAAGCGTTCATGGGTAGCCGCCATTTTGTTTAACCCATTTAAAAGTCTACAGCTACAAAAAGTGTAGCTGCTGACTTAAATGAAACTCCACTTTAAACAAAATGGCGGCTACCCATGAACGCTTTATCATCCTAAAGCAGAGAGTCCAAAGCGCCTACTGATGCCTTGCATATTCACTGGGGAAAGGTGGAAATCTACATTACTTAAAACAAAGGCACATTATATTTCGGTGAATACTTGGGCTGCATTCACACCTTGGCGTACCTAATCGCAGCGTTTTGTACCGCGATTTGCTGTGACAAAACGCTGCGATTGTGAATGCAGCCTAACCCCCAGGCATCTCCTATGCCGAAAGCCGAAGCCGCCTGAAAAAAAAGGGTCCGGGACTTGTTTTGAGCTTCAGGCGTGCGGCGTTTCGTGTGGAGATGTAAAATCATCCCTCCAGCGTATTAGAGGCTTCTGCGGCGTCGCGCTTCAGGCGTATATATGCCTTAGACTTCTGAAAAAAATTCCAGCTTGCTTAGACCCTCAAAACTGAATTGCTGCCAGTCAATGCATTTCGCCAAGACACACAAACTTGAGTTCATTGCAGACTGGTGCAGGTATATGAAAAATGCCCAGCAGATTATATTATGCACAACTACTTTAAAACGCAGGATATCAAGTTGGGTTACCTGAGTATTCTTTTGGGGAAGATTTGTCTCCATTCTTAAACAGCTTTATTGTAGGGTATCCACGAACGCCAAATTGCTGAGCCAGCTCCGAGTCTTCTGTTGCGTCCACCTTTGCCAGACGGATATTTGAACCTTCATCGTGCAGCATCTTTGCAGCTTTGTCATATTCAGGAGCAAGGGCTTTGCAGTGTCCACACCACGGAGCATCTAGAAAGCAAAAACATTTACAAGTCATACAACATGCCAAACTGGGTAAGAGTTCAAACGCCAGCTTCAAGATCACAGGTTGGTTGCATGTTGGGCAGATAAAACCCTTAAAGTCTTAAAATGATGAACTTGATCTATGGCAGCATTTAGCTAAACTTGGATGCAGGAAGGGACCCAAAGAGCAAAGCCCTGGCAGGCAACGTTTATTAAAAAGCATTACAGAAAGAAGGCTTTGCCAGAGATGGATTTATTTTAATAGCGGACCCTAAAAAAGGCAAGGCAGCTGTGCTCAACCGAGTATTCTCATGGGAAGAGGCTTACTGCAAACCACAATGAATAGCGCAGCCGGCTGCCCAGTATAGCCCAAGCTGAGCAAAGTCTGTCATGGTCCTCCGGTGGAGACATGTCACTTTGTCCATTCATAGCAAATTGTCTATGTCACCCCCCTTTGCACCACCTTACTTACATCTGTCACTCCTTAACATCTAGCACAAGGATAGGCAATTAACAGACCTCCAGCTGTTGCAAAACTACAAGTCCCATCATGCCTCTGGGTGTCATGCCTGTGGCTGTCAGTTTTGCTATGCCTCAGGGCAGGAGTCAACAAAATCCGGGCGCCAGGTTGCAATTGCGACAAGAAATTGTGACCTGGTGCCCGCGGCGGCCAGCAATTGAGGCCGTGGCTTTGTGGCCTACAAGGCCTTAATTACCGGCGATTGCGCGGCGGGGGCACAGGATCCTGTGTCTGTGCGCCCCCGCTGCGCGATCGCGGCGGGCCTGCGACGGCCGGTAATTGAGGCCGCGGCTTTGTGAAGTCCCAAGCTCTTCCTTCTGTGAGCTGGTGGTGGCCGTTGGCATTACAAGTTAAACAGCTGTTCTAATGTGTAATCTTTCACCATTTTCACTGCCATCTCCTTCCCTCCAAGTAAAACCCCCAAACATACACACATTCATTTTTTTTTTATTCTAACACCCTAGAGCAGTGATGGTGAACCTTGGCACCCCAAATGTTTTGGAACTACATTTCCCATGATGCTCAACTACACTGCAGAGTGCATGAGCATCATGGGAAATGTAGTTCCAAAACATCTGGGGTGCCAAGGTTCGCCATCACTGCCCTAGAGAATAAAATGGTGACCGTTGCAATACTTTGTCACGCCGTATTTGTGCAGTGGTCTTACAAGCGCACTTTTTTGGGGGGGGGGGGGGAATTAACAGTAAAGTTATTGCAATTTTTTTTATTGGGAAAGATAATGTTACGCCGAGTAAATTCATACCCAACATGTCACGCTTCAAAATTGCCTCCGCTCGTGGAATGCCAACAAACTTTTACCCTTTAAAATCTTCATAGGCGACATTTAAAAAAAATCTACAGGTTGCATGTTTTGAGTTACAGAGGAGGTCTAGAGCTAGAATTATTGCTCTCGCTCCAACGATCAGGGCGATACCTCACATGTCTGGTTTGAATACCATTTACATATGCGGGCGCTACTCACGTATGCGTTCGCTTCTCCGCGCAAGTTGACGGGGCGCGTTCTCTGGCTCCTAACTTTAGCTGGCTCCTAGATTCCAAGCAAATTTGGCAAACCCTGCCTCAGGACCTAGCCTGATATTCCAGGAGGGCTGCAAGACCTTTACAACCCCTTTACAGATTTCTCCTTTAGTCCCACAAATAGTTTCCTGTTACTATCAGTTTTGATGACCATGGTCATGGATAGATAGCGCTTCAATCTCAATAGTGAGGACAGACTGCAATAAAATAAACGGATGGATGTTCTACACTCTGCATGTTTCTTTAGATACTTAAAATTCTCCTTTTAAACCCTCCACAGGTCATTAGCTACACTAGCAGCAAACAGAATTTACATCCATATATCCCCCCCCCCCCCCCCCCCCCAATGTTCCTAGACGATGGTAAATGACATGCAGAAAATAAAATGAACTTCTGCACACAATTCCTGCATTATATGGCTTCTCATTTGATTTTATGAGCCGTCGTTTGTCAGCGTCCTGACATCGCCCCGGGGGCTAAACAGAAATATGAATCTATAAATGAAGGCATAACCAAGCAGGGACAGAATAGAAAGAGCAGAGCATTTCATACATCAAGGTCCTTGACCCCACCAACCTGTGCCCTTACCATAGAAGGGTTAACCCCAGTATAGACCTGTGCCGAACACCATGCAATTAGAAGGTGGCCAGACAAGGACCATCATTCATTGTCAAGCTTAGAGAAGGGATATGAGCAAGGGAAGTTTAAAATGTGGTATGGGCACATAAATATCTTGATGTATGGGGAGCAGGGATGGACTGGCCATTGGGACTACAGGGAGTTTCCCGGTGGGCCGATGGCTCAGTGGGCCGGCTTCAGTGACAGCGTACCTCCGCCCCCCTCCGCTCCTCTGTCTCTCCCTCCCCACAGCACTCACCTGGGGGGAACAGAAGCAGGGGGAGGACCAGAGGAGCAGGGGGGCAACAGAGGAGCATGGGGGAGGGGACAGACAGCTGACTCAACAGCTATGGAGTGGGAGTTTCTCACTTCTGCCTAATCTTGTCCCATAAGGGGGGGGGGGGGGCACCGAACTGATTCTTTGCCCCGGGTGAAATAATGTCTAGCTTCCCTACTGGTACTGCCTATAAAAGTACCAGTACCAGCCGTTCTACTCTAATAAAGTAGAACGGCTAGTGAAGGGGGAGAGGGGGCTTGGGTGGCCAGGAAGGGGGTGCGGGAGTTGTCCGGCCGCCATGGGAGAGACCTGTCAAAGTGGGTCAGTCTGGATGGAGTGTCCCAGCCCTGATGGGGAGTCTAAGCCCAGGTTCACACTGGGCTGCGGGAGTGAAGCCGTGCGAGTTCAGCCATTGGGGTAGGGCTGGGAAAAAAAAAAGTTGGGAGGTCAAATTGATTTTTTTTTTTTCCCCCATAGGACCGGCGCTCTATGGACTGGCCAAAGCCGCGGCCTCGCCTAAAAAATGCTGCCCACTGCAATCCTGGGAAAAGGCAGTGAGGCCGGACGCCGCGGTCTAGGCTGAAGCCGTGGCCTTTTGCCAGGATTGTGGCGAGCAGGATTTTAGGTGAGGCTGCGGCTTTGGCCTAGTCCACGGCCTTTTCCCAAGATTTGCGGCAGGCTAGGCTGAAGCCTCACCTAAAAACTCCTGCCCGCAGCTCCTTCGGGTGCTTGTAATATCTCCTTAAAGCGGATGTTCCACCACAAAAAAATATTAAAAGCCAGCAGCTACAAATACTGCAGCTGCTGACTTTTAATACAAGGACACTTACCTGTCCTGGAGTCCAGCGCCGTCCGCAGCACGAGCGATCGCTCGTCACCCTGCTGCCCCCCGCCATCCACGCTGAGGGAACCAGGAAGTGAAGCGCTGCGGCTTCACTGCCCGGTTCCCTACGGCGCATGTGTGAGTCGCACCTGCCGATTGGCTCCCGCTGTGTGCTCCCAGCACACAACGGGGGGGGGGGGGGGTTGGGGGTCAACGGGATGTGACGCAATGCCCGTCTTTTGCCTGTGAATGCCGGGCCGGAAGTGGGTGCAAATACCTTTAGACAGGTATCTGCACCCCCCTCCCGCTGAAAGGCGTCAAATGTGAAACCGGAGGGGAGGGGGGGGAGGGTTCCGATCAGCGGGAGTTCACTTTAGGGTGGAGAACCGCTTTAACCTACACGGTCGAGATATTTGCAGAAAATCAGGCAGTGATGTCTATGGCGCAGGCGCACTGGGTCTTCAATGGGAAAGTGCAGGAAATGCACGGGAGCAACATCACCGCTCCGGGCTGTCACAGCGCCAATACCAAGAAGTCACTCCAGGTATCGTGGCGGAGAGGAACAAGGGTCGCTGCGGGGGCTTCGATCTAAGGCAGTGATGGCGAACCTTGACACCCCAGATGTTTTGGAACTACATCTCCTATGTAGTTCTCTGCAGTGTAGTTGAGCATCATGGGAAATGTAGTTCCAAAACATCTGGGGTGCCAAGGTTCGCCATCACTGACCTAAGGTAAGCAATTCATAATGAGCTAGTAATACTAGCTCATTATGCCTTTGTCTTGCAGGTTTTTATTTAAGCATGCAACTGCTTAAAGAAGTACTTTTGACCCCCTGACATGCCACATTTGGCATGTCTTTAGGGGGAGTAGGTACCTAGTTTTCATAGGTACCCATCTCACACTTCCCATCCTAGCACCTCACAGAACGGGCAACTCGCACTAAAATAAGTTTTGGCTTCAGATACAATAAGCCTTTATTATTTACTCAGAGCCGTCTCCCTTCTAGCAGTTTATGTTCTCCTTGGGCTATGTTTGCATATTGAAGCTTCAAAAGAAGAATTGTACAGAAAGTCACATTCCCACGGTAAAATACAAAACAGGATTTTATTAACATTGCTGAAAAGGCGAGACTAGGATGCAATGGATCTCAGACAGACAAGTATGGTGCAACATCTTCTCTACCAAGGTTTCTCCATCGATGAGGAGAGCTTCCTGCCTCAAACAAGTGACCGCCGATACTTTAAAGTGGTTGTAATTAGGGTTGTCCCGATACCACTTTTTTTTAGGACCGAGTACAAGTACCGATACTTTTTTTTTTTAAATGTGTCCAAATGCAGCCATGTCCCCCCAATATATGCAGCCATGTCCCCCCCATATATGCAGCCATGTCCCCCCAATATATGCAGCCATGTCCCCCCCATATATGCAGCCATGTCCCCCCCCCCATATATGCAGCCATGTCCCCCCCCCCCATATATGCAGCCATGTCCCCCCCCCCCCCCCCCCATATATGCAGCCATGTCCCCCCCCCCCCCATATATGCAGCCGCTTGGTTAATACGGACGGGGAACATTACAGCTTTCATTTGAATAGCTGTAGTGTTTCGTGCCGCGTATACACTCCCCCTTGCTCGGGATTGGACAGTTCACCCGAGCAAGGGGGAGTGTCTATGCGCGGCGGGAAACACTACAGCTATTCAAATGAAAGCTGTAATGTTCCCCGCCCGTATTAACCAAGCGGCGGCGGCAACGGGGATGCGGCGTAGCGGGGAGGGCGAGTATTGGATGAGGCATCGGGGGCATTTGCGGGAGTACAAGTACTCCCGCAAATACTAGTATCGGGACCGATTCCGAGTATCGGGACAACCCTAGTTGTAACCCTCAGGACATGAACAAAGCATATCCTTCTATAGTGTGTACTGGTCTCAATTGACAGCACCCAAGGTCGCTTCGGTCTGCCGCTTTGTTGCCCAGCATGAATCACTTCTGATACTCTTCAGACCAAAAAAAATAAGTGGCAGGGGAGGGATCTCCAGCTGATTGACAGCCTCAGCTCTATCCCTGTGTACAGGGGGGTGTGTCTCTTCCCTCCAATCAGCTCTCACCGAGCTCTGCAGTGTCCTTTCAGCTGCCTGCCCCCTTTTTTCTGAACTCAGACAAGCTTCATAAATTTAGCACTTGGAATGGATCTAGGGATGACTGCAGACAAGCAGGTACAACTTTTGTAGGATGATTTGTTTCATAGCCAACACTTGATGGCCCTTTTCACTGGACACATGGAAGAAATTACAACCACTTTAGGCCCATTTCACACAATTGGACCGTTCAGGTCAGCCTGTCATTTCTGACGGTGGACCTCAACGGTCGCTCCATGCAGTCCTATGGAGCGTCGGATGTCAGTGGAGACATGTCTGCTGACATCCAACCGGACAAAAAGCGGACGGATGGCGATACATCCCCATCCGTCCATGGTGGATCAGGTGAGATCTGATGAAGACTGATATGCTGTCCGTTTTTATCAGATCTCCCATAGGAGACAGCAGTGCTGCCCAATCCCCTCCCAGCGACGGAGTCCACCTGTGTGAAAGAAGCCTAAAAGTGGAACTCCTGGCAAATACTGTGGCTGCCAACTTGGTATAGACCAGTGATGGCGAACCTTGGCACCCCAGATGTTTCGGAACTACATTTCCCATGATGCTCTTGCACTCTGCAGTGTAGTTGAGCATCATGGGAAATGTAGTTCCAAAACATCTGGGGTGCCAGGGTTCACCATCACTGGTATAAACACTTGGCAGCCCCTGAATCCAGTGATGTCCTCACCCTAGTCCAGGGGTCTCCATACTTTTCAAGCAAAGGGCCAGGTTATGGTCTCAGACTTCAGAGGGGCTGGATTCTGACCAGTTGGGGTAGAAAATCCCCCAGGGCCTGAGCATCAGTAGGAGGAGGAATAGTGCTCCATCATTGCTACTGGTCCAAGAAATAGTGCCCCATTGTTGGTGCCACTGGGAGGAATAGTGCCTCATATCATTGGGAGCAATACTGCCCCAAGGGCCGCATGAAGACTAGCAAAGGGCCATGTCCGGCCCTTGGGCGGCCCTTGGGCCTCAGTTTAAAGACCCCTGCCCTAGTCCATTCTTGGATTGGCTTTGGGGGCAGGCGCTGGTGTTATGCCGAAAATGCCAACTTACCAAAATATCCAACCACGTCACTTCCAGTGACTCTAGCAGCAAGGGGAGATTGACGAGTTAGCCGTTTTGACAGAACAGACAGACTGTGTATACAAGTGATGGAAAATCATGACACCATCATATGTTTAGGGTGTCAAATACACCATGTACAAACCAATTTCGAACTCTCATCCACAATGCGCCGCCTTCTCCAATAACCCCTGAGCTGTAGATATCAGCAGTTCCCCAGACATGAAAGTCATGTCAAGGGTTCCTTCATGTTGAGAATGTAACCCGAGACCGTATAAAATGCGTCCAATCCAAATATATACATTAGTGGCATACCAAGGTGGTAAAGTCATGGTCACAGCAGACAGGTGAGCTCCCAGAAACAGATTTAGAGGTTTATAACCCCCCCCAGACGTTTTTCAGATGTCTTGTCTGCCCAACTACTGACCACAACCACCATCTTGTTATGGAGAAAAAGATTGGACAGCCGCACTTCCACGAAATTCTTAAAATGTTGCCTTTAATGCTAAAAAACGGAAACAGCACTACAAGTCACAGCAAAATGTAGGGTTGATAGCTGACGCGTTTCACACTGGGGTATCAGCGCTATGACTAAGTGCTGTTCCTGGAGCCTGCGGACACCAACTTATCCTCTTAGCAGTTGCCCATTCAGTTCATGGCTGGGGGGTAGAGACTAGAGGTCAGCTGACTAGTGAGGAATGTGAAGTGGGAGGGGCTGGAGGAGACCCTATCTCTTGATTTTGGCATAGGGGTCACCGCTACAAGACACCAAAATGTCGTAGACAGTAAAGCGGAGACACAGTGAGTAACACTACCTGTGATTATAGTTACCATTAAGAGTCCACACTACAGTTCTCAGATCAGCAGATGACCTGGATCAAAAGCACCTAATCCACTCATCCCATTCCCCCCACCAAGGAGTAAGGAATAAAAATAAATACATGGAAGGGAGAGGAAAAGAGGGGGAAGAAGAAAAAGGGAGAGAAAAAAAAAAAAAAAGCTATAGAGGGATGGGGGAAAAAAGAAATTAGGATAGAGAGATAAAAAGGAAATGAAAAGAAAGTGTGGAACATCCTAAAACATACAATAAGGTGTTTTAATATTGTACGAGTGGAAGGGACTGAGGGAGCGCTAAATGTCTGTGGGTTAGGGGTGCAAATTACTTGGGTGCCGACAACCCACGCTACGAAAATAATTTTACTGTTAGGGGTCCCCACAACTTGGGAAATTTTATGAAGGGGTCACAGCACTAGAAAGGTTGAGAACCACTGGACTAGAGGATGAGCCGGTGTCTTTTCACATTCCGCTCCCCATCACAGAATTCCCCCGGAAGTGACGTTCCGTCGCCGACATCTTGCTACACCGTCACGCATTGTTACAACCCGATTGTAGAACCCGCTTTAGAACAATTAGTCCAGATTATAGCATTGAATACAAAGTTGAGAATCGCCCTTTTAGGCCCCTTTTGAAGTAGTCACATTTTTCTAGGGGGGGGGGGGGGGGACAACAAAACCCACAAAAACTATTCCCCATTGAATCCTATGTGGCTGTTCACACTACGGGCGCGCTGCGCTCTGAAAACGACTGCATGCTGCATCTTTGATGTTGGTTTTCCAAAAGCGCACCAAAAATACACAATCTGTTGTAAAAGACGGCTTCTGCTCTGCCACGCCTTCGCTAAAGCGCAGCTAACCTGCAGTTTTCATGCGAGTTTGCTGCACTTTGCCATAGGCCTCTATATCCTGTGGTTTTGATGCGATTTCAGAAAGCGCAACAAAGGGGTGGCAGCTGCGTGTATCCATCCATTGGGCATAGAGGGAGTGTCTGGAGAAACGGGTAGCACCCATGCACCCTGCCACCAATGGGCAGGCTGACTTCCCCAAGTTGATCCATCAATAGACTTGGGTACAACCAGCATGCCAGATGTTTAAAGGGGAGGTTCACCCTAAAAACGACTTTCTATTACATCAGCCCCCTACATTACAATACAATTATGCCCATTATGTTTTTTTTTATGCTGTACATACCTTGGTACAGCTATCTCACCCGTGGCTTCCAGGTTGCGAGTCCCACGGGAGTGGGCGTTCCTAACATGCTGGTGATTGACGCGATGACCAAAAACGAGCCCCCCCCCGTTGCGTAAGCTGCGTCACGATTGCCAAAAGGAGCCGAACGGCGAGTCGGCGCTATACTGCGCACCGCCGTTCGGCTCCTTTCGGCAATCGTGGCGCAGCTTACACGACGGGGGGGGGGGGGGCTCGTTTTTGGTCATCACGTCAATCACCAGCATGTTAGGAACGCCCACTCCCGCGGGACTCGCAACCCCGGAAGCCACGGGTGAATAGCTGTACCAAGGTATGTATGGCATAAAAAAAAAAACACAATAGGCATAATCGTATTGTAATGTGGGGGGCAAATGTAATAAAAAGTCGTTTTTAGGGTGAACCTCCCCTTTAAAGCGGGAGTTCACATATTTATTTTTTTCTCTTTTCCCCTTAGCTTCATGCTCGTTTTGTCTAGGGGAATCGACCGTTTTAAAATATGAGCAGTACTTACCGTTTTCGAGATGCATCCTCTCCGTCGCTTCCGGGTATGGGTCTTCGGGAGCGGGCGTTCTTGATTGACAGTCTTCCGAGAGGCTTCCGACGGTCGCATCCATCGCGTCACTAGTAGCCGAAGGAAGCCGAACGTCGGTGCGGCTCTATACTGCGCACCGACGTTCGGCTTCTTTCGGAAAATCGTGACGCGACTCTCGGAAGACTGTCAATCAACATAGGAACGCCCAGTCCCGCAGCCCATACCCGGAAGCGACGGAGAAGATGCATCTCGTAAGCACAGCTCATATTTTAAAACTAGCCGATTCCCCTAGACAAAACGAGCATCCATCTATGGGGAAAAAGTGTCATGTACGGGTGAACCTCCGCTTTAAGTACTATTATTGCAAGCGGCTATAGCTGCTAGTAGTAATCCCCATGTGTCCTCCAGGCAGGCACAGCATTTTGAAATGCATGGACGGCGGTACACCCCCTCCCCCACCCCTCCCGTGTCCAGTAAAGAGCAAACAATTTCTGCCTGCAGGCATGCAATTCATACGTTCCTGGACCTGCTACTGCATGAACCCAGCCAAACAATCCATCCCTATAGTACCGCATCAGGCCGGCCCTTCCATTACATTGATGGCAGATCTAAAGGAGGAGATTGTACAATCAGATTGTATAGCAGGGATCCTCAAACTACGGCCCTCCAGCTGTTGTAGAACTACATGTCCCATGAGGCATTGGGACACACTGACATTCACAGACATGACTGGGCATGATGGGAATTGTAGTTCCTGAACTGGAGGGCTGTAGTTTGAAGACCCCATGGTATAGAGTATGAGGCTGATAGTACAATCTTTAGATCTGCCATCAATGCAATTTAAGGGCCAGTCTGATTGGATGCAAATTTAAAAGCACTGGATCACTTCCTTTACATAAGATACAGTGCAATCTGATTGCTAATGGTAATTGCACAGTGTGTGGCCTGTTCTGTATAAGCAGTCTATGGCCTAACAGAAAAGAGGAGGGCTCTTAAACTGTAGAATGAGGATCAGTGCGGTGTAGAGTAGATTAGAGTGTCAGCTCTGCGGCCCAGACGTCACGCCCGGCAGGGAAAGGGTGACATGTCTACATAACTAAGTACACGTCAACCAAACTTAAAGCCCCGCCCACTGGTAGAGTCAGCGCTCCCCGATTGGCTGACGTGGCCCTGCGTGCTCGCTCATTGGTTGGCTCCCCCTGTCACTCAGCACAGGTGCCCCGCCCAGGTGTGCCCGGATTGAAGGGAAAGGAGGGGGGGTGCAGAGATTACCGCACTCCCCGGCTTTATCATAACGAGCGATAATTAGAACCCCCCTCTCCTCCCGGTTCCCCACCTCCCCCCTGTCTCCCCACTCACAGAATTCCACCAGCAGATAGTCGTTCTTCAGCGCCTCCTCGAACGTGTCTTTCTTCACCACCAGTACGTGGTTCTCCTCCTGGATGTCGGCCCGGACCAGGAGGACGACGGCGGCCAGCACGGCGAGAGCGGAACGCAGCATGACTGAAGACTCTCCGGGATGTACGGGACGTGGCGCTGGGTTGAAGGAGGCCCACACTCTGCGCATGCGCTTTATATCGGCGGGACAGCGGCTCGTGTTGAGCTGTGACTGGGCCGCGCTCCGCTCCCGGGCTCCGATAGGACGCGGGGCCGGGAAAGGGGGCGGGAGGAGCGCTGATTGGCTGGTGGGAATGCTCTGTCAGGAGAAGCTCCCCTCCCACTCGCTTGCCCGGAGTTCCTGACAGGACCCTCCTTCTATGTGTATGGACGTGACTGGGGGAGCATAGACACCCCACCGAGACCCCCCTCCCCCACCGAGAACCACTACACGTCATAGCTGAGCCCCCCCCCCCCCCCAAATCTCTGTCCTGAGAGAAGGGTGAGGTTTCCCATAGCAACCTGTCAGCTTTCCCCATAGCAAAAAATTAGCTTCCTCATAGCAACCAGTCAGCTTGCCCACTATCCTGAGAGAATGGGGTTGCCCATAGAAACTAGTTAGCTTCATAGCAACCAGTGAGCTTCCTCATAACAACCACTCAGGTTCTTCATAGCTTGCCCACTGTTTGTCCTGAGAGAAAGGGGGTCGCCCATAGCAACCAGTCAGCTACCCCATAGCAATCAGTTAGCTTCCTCATAGCAACCAGTCAGCTTCCCCATAGCAACCAGTCAGCTTGCCCACTATCCTGAGAGAATGGGGTTGCCCATAGAAACTAGTTAGCTTCATAGCAACCAGTCAGCTTCCTCATAGCAACCAGTCAGCTTCCCCATAGAAACCAGTCAGCTTCCTCATAGCAACCAGTCAGCTTGCCCACTATCCTGAGAGAATGGGGTTGCCCATAGAAACTAGTTAGCTTCATAGCAACCAGTCAGCTTCCTCATAGCAACCAGTCAGCTTCCCCATAGAAACCAGTCAGCTTCCTCATAGCAACCAGTCAGCTTCCTCATAGCAACCAGTCAGCTTCCCCATAGCAACCAGTGAGCTTCCCCATAGAAACCAGTCAGCTTCCTCATAGCAACCAGTCAGCTTCCTCATAGCAACCAGTCAGCTTCCCCATAGCAACCAGTCAGCTACCCCCATAGCAAGCAGTTAGCTTGATAGCCACCAGTCAGCTTCCCCATAGCAACCACTCAGGTTCCTCATAGCAACCAGTCAGCTTGCCCACTGCCTGTCTTGAGAGAAGGGGGTTGCCCATAGAAACCAGTCAGCTACCCCATAGCAAGCAGTTAGCTTCATTGCAACCAGTCAGCTTCCCCATAGCAACCACTCAGGTTCCTCTTAGCAACCAATCAGCTTGCCCACTGTCCTGAGAGAAGGGGTTGCCCATAGCAACCAGTCAGCTTCTCAATAGCAACCAGTCGGCTTCCTCATAGCAACCAGTCGGCTTCCTCTTAGCAACCAGTCAGCTTGTCCACTGTCCTGAGAGACGGTGGCTGCCCATAGAAACCAGTCAGCTTCTCAATAGAAACCAGCTAGCTTCATAGTAACCAGTCAGCTTCCCCATAGCAACCAGTCAGCTTCCCCATAGCAACCAGTTAGCTTCCTCATAGCAACCAGTCAGCTCGTCCACTGTCTATCCTGAGAAAAAGGTGGTTTCCAATACCAACCTGTCAGCTTTCCAATAGCAATTAGTTAGCTTCATAGTAACCAGTCAGGTTCCTCATAGCAACCAGTCAGCTTCCTCATAGAAACCAGTCAGCTTCCCCATAGCAACTACTCAACTTCCTCCTAGCAACTAGTCAGCTTCTCCATAGCAACCAGTCAGCTTCCAGAGACCCTGTACCTGTCTCCATACACAGGGAGCCTGTCACTGGCCTAACACTGCAGGTAAAAGCTCAGAGAAATCCTCTCTACGGAGGGGATTTTCTTCCATACATTATATTTTATTGACTTGTAATTTGAAATAAAGGGGGGGGGGGGTAATAACTGTCTGTGCTGGCCTAGCGACTGCGACATTATGGCGGACACATCGGACACTTTTGACACATTTTTGGGACTATTGTCATTTATACAGCGATCAGTGCTATAAAAATGCACTGTTTACTGTGAAAATGTCACTGGCAGTGAAGGGGTTAACCACTAGGTGGCGCTGTAGGGGTTAAGTGTGCCCTAGTGTGTGATTCTTACTGTAGGGGGGCGTGGCACATCACTGATCGTCGTTTCCTATGACCGGGAACAGACGATCACTGACACTCTCACTAGGAAGAATGGGGAAAGGTTTGTTTAAACTCACCTCTCCCCGTTCTTCAGCTCTGTGACCCAATCATGGGACACCAGCGGCGATCAGGTCCTACGGGTCCCGCGGGCATGGTCATGGAGCACAGGACCGGGTCGCGAGCGCGCGGCAGGCGGCGCACGTGCGACCCGTGGCTGGGTCCTTAAAGGCAACGTACCTGTACGTACTTTTGCCCAGCCGTGCCGCTTTGCCGATGTATATCGTCGTGACGCGGTCCTTAAGCGGTTAAATGTATTTTACTAGTAATGGTGGCGATCAGCGACTTGTAGCGGGACTGTGATATTGCGGCGGACAAATCAGATGCCTAACTGACACTTTTGACCCTTTTTTGACGGACCAGTGCTAAAAATTTGGAACTGTCACTGTACTAATGACACTGGCAAGGGAAGGGGATAACATCAGGGGCGATCGAAGGGTTAGAGCCCATTCACATCTAGGCGACAAAACGCCCGACGCCGGACGCTCGTGCCGCTAGAGGGGAGAATTCCCATTGCTGTCTATGGAGATGGTTCACATCTCATAGACGCCGTATGCCTGTCGCCTGAAAAAAAGTCCCGGACCCTTTTTTTTCAGGCGACATTGGCGTTTGGCCATTGACAGCAATGGGAAGGATTTGAAAAAAAAAAAAAAAAAGATACACTATTCGCGGCAAAATACGCCGCGTACGCGGCGTTGCTTGTCGCGGAGGTGTGAATGCAGCCTTAAAGCGGAGTCCCACCCAAAAGTGGAACTTCCGCTCATTTGTCTCCTCTCCCCCTCCGGTGACATAATTGGCACCTTTCGGGGGGGGGAGTTCCCACTTGTGAGTCCGCGCCGCGGCACATGATGTTACCACAGAGTTCCCTCCTCCTCTGTCGCTGGGCTGGTAGGAGAGAGGAGCAGGGCCTGGTGGAATTTAATCACCACTGTTTTTTTATTTATTTTTCTAAACAAATGAAAAAAGACAGATTTAAAAAATAAATAAAACATTTCCTAATTTCTGTTATAATATTTTATAAAAAAAAATCTCCTTTACTGATAGGCTGCACTGATGGGGCAACACTGATGGGCACTGATAGGCCGCACTGATCAAATAAAGAGCCATATCATCACAGAGTGGAGCTGTGGATACGAAAACAAAAAACAGTGCCACGTCCCGATAAATAAGATTGAAAAGAAAAAGTTGGCAGATGATGGACTTTTTTAGGCGTATCACGTGCACTGATGAGGCGGCACCATAGGCGTGCGCACAAGGGTGTATGGTACGCCGTCGGATCGTAGATTCATTTTTTCCGCCGGGCGCGTTTCCGTCGAATTCCGCGTCGAGTATGCAAATTAGCTAGTTACGGCGATCCACGAACGTACGTCCGGCCGGCACATTTTTTTACGTCGTTTGCGTTCGGCTTTTTCCGGCGTATAGTTAAAGCTGCTATATGGTGGCGTACTCAATGTTAGGTATGGCCGTCGTTCCCGCGTCCAATTTTGAATTTTTTACGTCGTTTGCGTAAGTCGTTCGCGAATAGGGATTTGCGTAGAATGACGTCACCGTCTTAACCATTGGCTTGTTCCAGTTTCATTTCGAGCATGCACACTGGGATACCCCCACGGACGGCGCATGCGCCGTTCAAAAAAAACGTTGTTTACGTCGGGTCACAACGTATTTACATAAAACACGCCCCCATTACATCCATTTGAATTCCGCGCCCTTACGCCGCCAAAGATACACTACGCTGCCGTAACTTACGGCGCAAATTCTTTGAGGATTCGAAAAAAATAAAATAAGTTACGGCGGCGTAGTGTATCTTTCCCGGCGGAAAGATGCGCGGAGGTACGTGGATCTATCCCAATATATCTTTTTTTTATTACAGATTTCATTTAAAACCTCAGTATTTGTGTACGGTTCTGCTCTGCTGCACTCTCAGTTGGTTTACAGCTGTCTCAGTTTCGGGAGCGATAGAAAGTGCAAATCGTTTCTGCGGCTAACCAATGAAGTGTTTAGTCTCTTAGGTGAGAACATGGAGGAGCTTTTCCTTTCCTTTATAGTGACTCTTGCCTGCCAGGGGAATGCCAGCGCTGCCCGTGGTTATAGACACCGAGAAGAACAGGTTCCCCGCCCTGAGAAATTAAATGTATGTAACTATTTACCAAGAGTGGTGCATCTCCTCTAATAATTAATCTCACACCTTCCCTGCTTTTGTGACAGTGATATAAAACCAAGGTTTTTTTTGTTCAGGGGGGGTGGGGGGGTGGGCGCATTTCCCGCACCTCCAGGACTGAATGTATGTAATGGCAAGGGGTGTGCTGGAGGGTCTATTGATGCTGGCTGGGGGGGGGGGGATTTATTGTCACTGGTGGAGATTTGTGTTTGTGTGAGGGTCTATTGTTGCTGGTGGGGGATCTATTGTTGCTGGAGGGTTATAGGTCGCTGGTAGGGATCCACTGTTGAGGGAGAGGTCTATTGCTGCTGGCTGCTGGAGGGTCTACTGATGCTGGCTGTTGTGAGATCTGTTGTTGCTGCTCGGGGACAGGGGGTGTCTAATGTTGCTGGGGTTGATGGTTTGTTGCTGGGTGTGGAATTTTGTTGTAGTGTGGCCGGGGGGCCTCTGGGCCCTTTACAAAAAAAAAAAATATATATATATATATATATATATATATATATAAAAAAAAGGGGGGGGAGTCATCCAGGGCCTCTGGGGACCTCTGGGCCCTTTACAAAAAAAAATATATATATATATATATATATATATATAAAAAAAAGGGGGGGGGGAGTCATCCAGGGCCTCTGGGGACCTCTGGGCCCTTTAATAAAAAGAAATAAAAAAAAAATTAAGATTTTTTTTTTTATAAAAAAAAAGGGGGGGTTGCCATCCTGGGCCCTTTTATAAAAGCAAAAAAAAAAAAAAAAAAAATATATATATATATATATATATATATATATATATATATATATATAAAGCGATCTGTGCGGCCAATGAGAGATGATCTCATATGTTTACATATGAGATAATTTCCTATTGCCGGCTCTCACAGACAGCGGTGCTGTCAGGGAGAGAGGAGACCGATAGGGAATACTTTTAACCCCTTCCTCACCCCCTGGTGTTAACCCCTTCCCTGCCAGTCACATTTATACAGTAATTAGTGCATATTTATAGCACTGATTGCAGTATAAATGTGACTGGTGCCAAAAATGTGTCAAAAGTGTCCGATGTGTCCGCCATAATGTCGCAGTCGCAATAAAAATCGCAGATCGCCGCCATTACTAGTAAAAAAAATAAATAATAAAAAATAATAATTCTGTCCCTTATTTTGTAGGCGCTATAACTTTTGCGCAAACCAGTCGCTTATTGCGATTTTTTTTTTTTTTTACTAAAAATATGTAGAATACGTATCGGCCTAGACTGAGGATAAAAAAAAAAATGTAAAAATTTTTTTTAGCTATTTATCATAGCAACAAGTAAAAAAAAATTTTTTTTTTTTTTCAAAATTGTCGCTCTATTTTTGTTTATAGTGCAAAAAATTTAAAACCGCAGAGGTGATCAAATACCACCAAAAGAAAACTCTATTTGTGGGAAAAAAAGGACGTCAATTTTGTTTGGAAGCCACGTCGCACGACCGCGCAATTGTCAGTTAAAGCGACGCAGTGACGAATCGCAAAAAGTCCTCTGGGCAGGAAGGGAGTTTAAGTGCCCAGTAAGGAAGTGGTTAAACACAAGAAAAATCGATCTGGGAAGTAGAGTTTGTTTTTTACTTACCATACCCGCTTTTCCTAAAACGCAGGACACCCGTTGGGCATAAGACCCAAAGTGATGCATGTCCAGCTGGAGGAGTTTTACCAGTTCTACCACGGTCAGTTTAACAAAGTACTTTCTTCTTTTCATAACAGAATGGTCAAATATCTGGAGGATGCTCTTTCAAGCTTGAAAGAAAGAAAGAAGACGGTGGAAAGTGGAGAAGACGGTGGAAAGTAAAGAAGACCTTTGGAAGTGGATTTAAAGGTGTATGTTTTGTAGAGATATATAGAATAAGAACAATGGGCCAGATTCACGTAGCCCGGGCGCAACGTAACTTAAACTATTTAAGTTACACCGCCACAAATTTCCCAAGTTAGTGCCCGATCCACAAAGCACTTACCTGGAAATTTGCGGCGGTGTATCCTAAATCCGTCTAGCGCAAGGCAGGCCCAATCGAATGGGGCGAGTCCCATTTAAATTAGGCGCGCTACCGCGCCGGACGTATTGCGCATGCTCCGTCGGGTAAATTAGCCGACGTGCATTGCGCTAAATGACGTTGCACCGACGTCATTTGCTTAGACGTTAACGTAAATGGCGTCCAGCGCCATTCACGGACGTCTTACGCAAACGACGTTGAGTTTTAAATTTCGACGCGGGAACGACGGCCATACTTAACATGGCTTAAGACAACTAGGGCTCGACGGAAACGACGTAGAGTTAGATAGACGGGCCGTTCGTCGTTCGGGGATCGCCGTAAGTCTTCATTTGCATATTCTACGCCGGCTGCAATGGCCTCGCCACCTAGCGGCCGGCCTAGAATTGCATCCTTAAGATCCGACAGTGTAAGTCAATTACACCTGTCGGATCTTAGGGCTAGCTATGCGTAACTGATTCTATGAATCAGCCGCATAGTTAGAAACAGAGATACGACGGCGTATCAGTAGATACGCCGTCGTATCTCGTTTGTGAATCTGGCCCAATGTTTTGTTTCTGGCAATATTTGCATAGCTCCCAACTGTCCTTGATTTCAAGGGGCAGTCCCTCCTTCCCTCCTTCCTCCTCATTTGTCCCTCATTTTGGTCTGATCCATATAGTTTTGTATAAAATGCACTATTTATCTTTCAAAAAGTGTTTTTCCCGGGATCAAACTTTTCATCCCATTTTTACATTTCTGCATTTGTAAATGTCAAAAGCCAATATAAAGGAATAGTAGTGGTAAAAAAAAAAGCATTTGTCGGTTTAACAATATTTTTTTTTAATTCTCCTTTAAGGGGGTGTGTCCTATGCCTATATACTTTTGCTAATAGGTGTCCCTCGTTCCCATCTCAAAAAGTTGGGAGGTATGATTTTTGGACTATTTACAGTATATTATAGTAACACATAACGTATTTATCGGCGTATACCGCGCACTTTTTTGCCCTGAAAATCAGGGCAAAATCGTGGGTGCGCGATATACGCTGATACCCGCTTCTCGCGCTGTGTTTGAACCACTGTGCCGGCATATACTGAGCGCAGTACACTCGGGTATAGTCGGGCAGGCTCGGCTCCTCTCGCGGTCACGTCCTGTGCGTCCTGTACGTCCTTTACGCGAGAGGAGCCGAGCCTGCCAGACTATACCCGAGTGTACTGCGCTCGGTATATGTCGGCACAGTGGTTCAAACACAGCGCGGGAAGCGGGGATTGAGCGGGGAGGACACCACGATGGCTGCAGAAGGACGCCGGACCGGACGAGGCCGCCGATGGACGACGGGCAGGACGCGATGGACGACGGGCAAGACACCGACGAGGGGCATCCAAACTGTATTTTTTTTTTTCAGGAATTTTCCTTCAAGTTCGGGGGTGCGCGCTATACGCCGGGGCGCGTTATAGCCAGATAAATACGGTAACTCAAATAACCACTCGTTACATCCAAGGTATGCAGAACACCATCTCTGAACACACAACACATCAAGCCTTGAAGCAGATGGCCTACAGCAGCAGAAGACCATACAGGGGGCGTATTTAGTAATGAGGGGCAGTGCTATTGCTTGTGTTAGATAGCTAAATAGCACTGGCCATCATTCCAAAATACGCCCCCCTTCTGTAGGCATCCGCCCCTCACACGTGCCCATCATCAAGAAATCCGCCCCTCGCAGACTTGCAAGAGCATCGGGAGCGTCCGGGCACAATGTCGGCTACTGGCGCTGGCGCCGTCTACAGCTGATCATCAATTCCGATTTTTGGAGGCTTTCAGCGGCTCCCTACTGCTTAAGCGCTGCGTATGCAGGGGGGGGGGCATTATTCGACAGAGGGCATTTCTCTTCAGAACACTGGCACTCGCATTTATACACACAAGGCGTATTTTTCAAAATGTAAAACTTTACAAAATACACCTGTGTGTGTGTGGGAACGCACATGCCCCTGATTACATGTGTATAGCTGTGTACAGTGTTTTCTGGAATGCCTATGAGCAAATATACACTCCAGCTGTGGCTCCCGGGTGTCACAACAAATGCGCAGCTCTCTGCACTTTGATTGATCGTCAATATTTCTATTGCAAAGGTGACAAAACATGGTAATGTTTCCTGATAATTGCAAACATAGAGGAGCTTGTTTTCACAGTTATACGGCTAATGATAGTGTTCTGTGTCCCAGAGGAAAATGTCAGGCTGGGGTACTTAGTACTTAGTAGAGATGTGATGACAATAGGACTCACACAAGGCTATTCACGAATATTTTTTTACTGCTATTTGCAGCTGAATGATATGCAAAATTAAGGAGTAGAATTTCCTTGCCGTTTTCTGCTTTGGATAGGTGTCCATTAGGAGCTTCCGCAGACAATAGGGCCCAGATTCACGTAGATAGGCGTAAATATAAGCGGGCGTAGCGTATCGTAGTTACGCTACGCCGCCGCAACTTAGAGAGGCAAGTGCTGTATTCACAAAGCACTTGCGTCTAAAGTTACGGCGGCGTAGCGTATATGTGCCGGCGTAAGCGCGCCTAAATCCAATGAGCATAGGTGTGCGCAGCCTATTGCATTAGGGTGTGCACCCCAAAGATCAAACACATAGTAGCAATCACTCACGATGAAAGGGAAGGGCCCAGTAAGTTACATATTTACCGACCACTTCCCACACTCATCCTAAGGCTTCATTTCCACTGGCGTTTTTACAGCCACTGTTGTTAGGCTTTTTTACAGCTTAAAAACGCCTGTCCATGTTTATTTTGTAAAAAAAAAAAAAAGCTTTAAAAATGCCGCGGTCGCGTTTTTGAGCGTTTTTGCGCGTTTTTGAGTGTTTTCGCGCGTTTTTGAGCGTTTTTTAACGTCTGGCGTTTTTACAGCTCTACTCTGGAGCTTCAGAACGCCTTGGTCCTGCGTTTTTTTTACAGCTCAAAAACGCCTATGCCATTTGCAGCTCAAAAACGTCTATGTGGGCATGATGCCATAGAATAACATGGACAGGCGTTTTTAAGCTGTAAAAAACGCTCAGAAAAGTGGCTGTAAAAACGCCAGTGGAAATGAAGCCTTAAACATACCCGCAGCAACAGCTGGAGGGAGAGGAGAGTAGGGAAGCCGGAAGCGCTGCGGGTGGAAGGAGGGGGGAACCAGGGCAGTAGTGGGAATCTGTGCTGCACAGGGTGATTAGGGTGTGCCTGGGCACACCTAGCACACCCTGTACGCACGCCTATGCCAATGAGGAACAGGGGGGCGTGTTTTATGTAAACTAAGCATGACCCCACGTAAATGACGCTTTTTTAATTTTCGAATTAAATTACGCCCGCTCAATGCCTAGACGACGTGAACGTAACTTACGCAAAGCCCTATTCGCGAACGTTTTACGCAAACAATGTAAACAACGGAAAATTTGATGCTATCCTGACGTCCATACATTGCGTACGCCTCACTATAGCAGGGGTAACTTTACGCCGGTCCGACGCATTACACAAACGACGCATATAGATACGCCGGGCGCACGTACGTTCGTGAATCGGCGTATCTACCTAATTTGCATATTCTGCGCGCAAATCTACGGAAGCGCCACCTAGCAGCCAGCGTAAATATGCAACTAAGATACGACGGCGTAAGAGACTTACGTCAGTCGTATCCAAGCAAAAATCCGGCGAATCTTGCTTTCTAGATACAGAAAAAAGATCCGCCGGCGCATCCTAGAAGTTATGCGGCGTATCAATACATACGCCGACGTAACTTCTTTGTGGATCTGGCCCTAAGTTCTTGCTGAGATTATCAATCATGACGCAGACTGAGTTAATTTTCTAGCGCCAGAGATGCCAATTCAGGCGTTGGCCCAATCAGCCAGTATTAAGGTATTATCTTATGTCATAGGTCAATATAAATGAAAGCTATTGTCCTTAAGGCACCATGGGGGCATTTATTTTTTCAAAAGTACTCCATAATTATTGATTTAAAGTATGGTCCTGGATATATACTATAATAGTAAATAAGTGTCAGGAAGGGCATGCCAGCATCCAAGATGGCGGCCGTAGAAGACGGCCTGGAACTTCAGCTACCAGAACGCCGCTGGTGCGCATGCGCATGTGTGCATGTGCATGTCGCGACGCACACCCCCGTGACAGCTTTGGCGCCAGACAGGCTATTTAAACTGGGTCATTACCCAGACTTAGATGCTGTCTGCTCTACAGCGTTCCGTGTGTTCTGTTCCCCAGTATCTGATACCTGTTCCTGTTATCTGACCCGGCTTGTCCTTGACTCTCCTGCTTTCTACCTGCACCCGATCCGGCCTGTTTTGACTTTGCATCTGCCTGCTCCTTCTGCTACCTCGCTGCCAGCCTAATACCGACCCGGCCTGTACTAAAAAGAGCGCCTAAATACCGCCTGAAAAACTCCTGCCCAGCCGTCTCAATGTGAAAGGCCGAGGGCTTTCACAGGCCCCGTACACACGTCCGAGGAACTCGACGGGCAAAACATATCGTTTTGTGCGTCGTGTTCCTTGTGAAGCCGCCGAGGATCTCGGCGAGCTGAAATTTCCCATTGAACAACGAGGAAATAGAGAACATGTTCTCTATTTCCTCGCCGAGGTCCTCGTCGGCTTCCTCGGCCGAAAGTGTACACACGGCCGGGTTTCTCGGCAGAATTCAGCTCCGACCGAGTTTCTGGCTGAATTCTGCCGAGAAACTCGGTCGTGTGTACGGGGCCACACTGAGCCGATGCGCTGGCAGGAGAGAAAATATCTCCTGCAAGCAGCATCTTTGGAGCGGTGAGAGGAGCGGTGTGTATACCGCTCCTTCACCGCTCCTTCCCATTTAAAACAATGGGAAACCGCAGTAATACCGCCCGTAATGCGTCTCTGCAGAGGCGCATTGCGGGCGGTATCAACCCTTTATCGGCCGCTAGCGGGGGTTAATACCGCACCGCTAGCGGTCGAATCCCGCGGCAAGGGGCCTTAGGAACGCTCACCTCGCCTCTACCTAACAGTTGAACTTTTACTTTGTTCATCAGCTCACCCTTCTACCTTTTGCTAAATTTTAGTTGGTAAGGGCCAGATTCACAAAAGGGATACGACGGCGTTTCTCCTGATACGCCATCGTATCCCTGTTTCTATCTATGCGACTGATTCATAGAATCAGTTACGCATAGATATCCCTATGATCCGACAGGTGTAATAGTTTTACACTGTCGGATCTTAGGATGCAGTACCGCGGCCGCCGCTGGGGGGAGTTTGCGTCGTAAACCAGCGTCGGGTATGCAAATTAGGAGTTACGGCGGATCCCCGATGGATTTTCGCGTTCGCTACGTCGCCGCTAGTCTAGTTTCCCGTCGCAAAGTTAGTCGTCGTTTTAGGTGCCCTAACTTTAGTCAGCAAACGTATCGCTGTCTAAAGTACGGCCGTCGTTCCCGCGTCGAAATTTAAAATTTAACGTCGTTTGCGTAACACGTCCGGGAATACGGAAGTACGCTACGCGCGTCGCCGTTCGAAAAAATTACGTCACGGCGCGCAAAGCACGGCGGGAGTTAGGAAACAGAGCATGCGCAGTAGGTCCGGCGCGGGAGCGCGCCTAATTTAAATGGCACACGCCCATTTGAATTGGCCCGCCTTGCGCCGGCGGCCGCGGGCGTAGTTTTCATCGCAAGTGCTTTGTGAATCAGGCACTTGCGATGAAAACTTGCGGCGGTGTAACGTATCTACGATACGTTACACCGCCACGATTCTACGTGAATCTGGCCCTAAGTTCTTATGTGCATAGCCCTCCATACACTCTTGTATTGAATTGTATTGTCACTGTACTGTCTCTCTTTATATAGAAATGCAGTGCACAAGTTGCTGACGAAATCCTGTGAAAAATGAATACCCCTCTTTGTCTCTCCAATGCGTATTTAAAAAACGTTCTCTCTTTCTTTTTAAAATGTATGGCTCCTATTGAGTTTAAATCTTGGATTACTGTTTTCTTAACCTTTTTATCATCGCTTATGGATGGGGTTTGCACTGAAATTGTACTTGAATGGTCTTTTGTGTATTCCTGAAAAATGTAGTAAAACCTTTATTTCAGAAAAAAAATGTTATGGCTCCTATTACAGGTGAATCTTTTTGATAACATTTGAATATCATCAAAAAGTTACTTTATTTCAGTAATTCAATTCAAAAAGGGAAAGTCGTATATTTTATATAGATGTGTCGTACACAGAGTGATATATTTCAAGCATTTCATTCTTTTTGATGATTATGGCTTACAGCTAGTAAAACCCAAACTTCAGTAGTTCAGATTTTTTTTATATTGCATAAGGCCAATCAAAAAAAAGGATTTTTAATACAGAAATGTTGGCTTACTGAGTATGCCCATGTACAGTATAGTGTGCTTGGGCGGGGATCCCTTTGCATGAACTACTGCCTCAATGCGGCGTGGCATGGAGGCGATCCGCCTGTGGCACTGCTGAGGTGTTATGGAAGTCCAGGTTGCTTTGATAGTGGCCTTCAGCTCGTCAACATTGTTGGGTCTGGTGTCTCTCATCTTCCTCTTGACAATACCCCACAGCTTCTCCATGGGATTTAGGTCAGGCGAGTTTGCTGGCCAATCAAGCACAGTGATACCATGATCATTAAACCAGGTATTGGGACTTTTGGCAGTGTCAACAGGTGCCAAGTCCTGCCGGAAAATGAAATCAGCATCTCCATAAAGCTGGTCAGCAGAGGGAGGCGTGAAGTTCTCTTGAATTTTCTGGTAGAGGGCTGCGCTGACTTTGGACTTGTTAAAATACAGTGGACCAACACCAGCAGATGACATACACGGACTGTGGAAAATTTAGCATTTCATTTGGAAATCAAGGTCCCAGAGTCTGGTGGAAGAGGCACAAAAGTTGCATGAGGTCCAATGTGAAGTTTCCACAGTCAGTGATGATTTGCGGAGCCATGTCATCTGCTGGTGATGGTCCACTATGTTTTTTTTCTTCAGCCAGGACACACCTCCAGCGCCGCAGCCGTGCCTGCCATGTGTTCTCCTCCTCTTCCTCTGTCTCTCACTCCTGCCCAAGCCTGTCTCGATCTGCTCTCCACCCGGGCGGCGTGGCTGCACACTGTCCTCTCCTCTCCAGCTGCCGCCCGAGTGTTCTCTGTACTTGAGCCGCCCAAGCTGGTGCGGTAACGGGCGGGGGTGTCGGCTTGAAATTGGGGGGAGGGTTGGCTTGCTGATTAGGTTGGTTTATTCTTCTGGTCATAGCTATATCATATGGAGGGGGGTGGTTTGTTCTGGGGGGTCTGTACTAATGGAGCAGGGGTGGTTTGTTCTGGGGGGTCTGTACTAATGGAGCAGGGGTGGTTTGTTCTGGGGGGTCTGCACTAATGGAGGGGGTGGTTTGTTCTGGGGGGTCTGTACTAATGGAGCAGGGGTGGTTTGTTCTGGGGGGGGGGCTGCACTAATGGAGGGGGTGGTTTGTTCTGGGGGGTCTGTACTAATGGAGCAGGGGTGGTTTGTTCTGGGGGGTCTGTACTAATGGAGCAGGGGTGGTTTGTTCTGGGGGGTCTGCACTAATGGAGGGGGTGGTTTGTTCTGGGGGGTCTGTACTAATGGAGCAGGGGTGGTTTGTTCTGGGGGGGGGCTGCACTAATGGAGGGGGTGGTTTGTTCTGGGGGGTCTGTACTAATGGAGCGGGGTGGTTTGTTCTGGGGGGGGTCTGCACTAATGGAGGGGGTGGTTTGTTCTGGGGGGTCTGTACTAATGGAGGGGGTGGTTTGTTCTGGGGGATCTGTACTAATGGAGGGGAGGTGTTTTTTTCTTTGGGGGTCTGCACAAATGGAGGGGGTGGTTTGTTCTGGGGGGGGTATGCACTAATGGTGGGGGGTCTATACTGAGGGGGGAGGTCTATACTGAGGGAGAAGGAGGTCTATACCGAGGGAGGGGGGTCTGTACCAAGGGGGGTGGTCTATACTGATGGAGGGGGGGTCTGTACTGGGAGGGCAACTATAGTTGGTGGAGGGGGACCCACCATGTTTTATCGCACCGGGTGACACCAACCCTAGTGATGCCACTGGTATCATGCTGTGTACGGATTACCAACCAAATGCTTATTAGTTCAGCAAAGCATCATAAAAAATGTTTTAACTACCTTGCACAATGATTAATATTATTTTTTTTTTGATGTTACATCATACGACCACATCTCAACTTGGTTCTGCAGTTGAAGCTCTGATAACCATAATCTTACAGTGGATGTTGCCCCAATCCTTATCTCTCACTTGACAGCCACCCACCTTTTAAAATCCAAAATGCTTGTTACTATTGGGAAAGTCGGGTATCTTTATACACAGCCTCGATAAGGAGTTTTGTCATGTTGTATTTTCTATAATGTGTTGCAGATAAATTGAGTGTTTTCAAGAGGACCCCCACCTCCATTTTACACTACCATGCATTGATCCCCAAGCAAAACATGACTTAGTACTTGGTGGAGAAACCATTGTTGGCAATCACAGAGGTAATGGCGTGTACACACGATCATTTTTTGGGTTGTAAAAAAACAGTTTTTCAGGCTCATAAAACATAAAAAAAAAAAAATCCTTATTAAAACAAATGATTGTTTCCCCAACCACCCGCACAGAAAACGCTGTGAATGCGTGCGATTGCCATTAGTTGTAATGGCAAGCGGCATGCACTGGAAATGGCACCTGCAATGCGATTCCCGTGCGGACTGCAATTTATAAAATGCTGCAGGGACCTTTTCCCTGCATTTCAGGAGGCACAGCAACTCATTCAAATGAATGGGCTGCCATGCGCACGCATATGTGTGAACCTAGTGTTACAGTGAGGGGGCATTTTGTCTATATTTTCACAGATTCCGGACCATTCTGAAAATGACAATACTGGCACTTGAATTTTGCAAACAGGAAACCAGTTGCACAAGATGAATGGCAACATGAACATTATCTGACGCTCAGCAGGTACGCCGCATTCTCTGAGTAAGCTTAAATAAATTGGGAGCATACCTATCATTTTAACAGACTTTCAAACAGATAATGATGTTTCAGGATAAGTGACAGTTATTACTCATTTTGTTTGCAGTAGTGTCACATGGAAAATTTCTCCAGAGTATACACTGCTCAAAGGAACACTTTGAAAACACATCAGATCTCAATGGGGAAAAATATCATGCTGGATATCTACACTGGTATGGACTGGGTAATGTGTTAGGAATGAAAGGATACCACATCGTTTGATCGAAATTAAAATTTACAACCTACAGAGGGTTGAATTCAAAGACACCCCGAAAATCAAAGTGGAAAAAATGTCCGGGCAGGCTAGTCCATTTTTCTGAAAGTTCATTGCAGCAACTCACAATGATACTCAGTAGTTTGTATGGCCCCCCACGTGCTTGTATGCATGCCTGACAAAGTCGGGGCGTGCTCCTAATGAGACGACGGATGGTGTCCTGGGGTATTTTCTGCCAGATCTGGACCAGGGCATCACTGAGCTCCTGAACAGACAGAGGTGCAACCTGGCGGCATCCGATGGACTGAAACATAATGTCCCAGAGGTGTTCTATTGAATTTAGGTCAGGTGAGCATGGGGGCCATTCAATGGTATCAATTCCTTCATCCTCCAGGAACTGGATGCATGCTCTCGCCACATGAGGCCGAGCATGGTCATGCACGAGGAGGAATCCAGGACCCACTGCACCAGCGTAGGGTCTGACAATGGGTCCAAGGATTTCTTCCCGATACCTAATGGCAGTCAGGGTGCCATTGTGTAGCCTGTAGAGGTCTGTGCGTCCCTCCATGGATATGCCTCCCCAGACCATCACTGACCCACCACCAAACCGGTCATGCTGAACGATGTTACAGGCAGCATAATGTTCTCCACGGCCCTTTCATGTTTGTCACATGTGCTCAGGGTGAACCTGCTCTCATCTGTGAAGAGCACAGGGTGCCAGTGGCAGACCTGCCAATTCTGGCATTCAATTACAAATGCCAATCGAGCTCCATATTGCCCACTAGAGGATGTCGCGCCCTCAGGCCACCCTCATGAAGTCTGTTTCTGATTGTTTGGTCAAAAGCATTCACACAAGTGGCCTGCTGGAAGTCATTTTGTAGGGCTCTGGCAGTGCTCATCCTGTTCCTCCTTGCATAAAGGAGCGGATACCGGTCCAGCTGATGGCTTAAGGACCTTCTATGGCTCTGTCCAGCTTTCCTAGAGTAACTTTATGTCTCCTGGAATTTCCTCCATGCTCTGGAGACTGCTGGGAGATACAGCAAACCTACTGGCAATGGCACATCGTGGAGGAGTTGGACTGCCTGTGCAACCTCTGTAGGGTCCAGGTACCGCCTCATGCTGCCAGTAGTGACACTGACCCTATCCAAATGCAAAACTAATGAAAAACAGTCAGAAAAGATGAGAAGAGAAGAAAAATGTCAGTGGCCTCCACCTGTAAGACCATTCCTGTTTTGGAGGTCGTCTCATTTTTGCCCTTCTAGTGCACCTGTTGTTAAATTAACAACCTCCTCTGCTACTTAACTGACCTGATCAATATCCCAGGAGTTTAATTGACTTGATGCTATATGCTGATTAAAAAGCGTTCCTTTAAATTTTTTTGAGCATCATATTAGTAATTGTAAACGCTGGATTAATTGTACTGCTTTTGTTTAAATGAACCTATGCCAGAAACACAGACATAATCTACACAGTCTGGCCAAGGGCCCGTACTCACAAGCTTCTGCCCAGAGCTGTACAAGCGCTTCTGGTTTTGGTCTTGGCACAGCATGTAAAATACTGGCATGTGGTCAGCTGATCCCAGCCAGAGGGGGCAAGTGGACTGAACATCATTTCTAAACCCCTTTGGCTGAGATCATTTAACTAGTTAGATGAGTGGCTTCTTCAGGATAGCAAGTCTGTTGACATTGATGGGATTAAAACTGCTTCAACTGAACGCTGTGGTAAAATCTGATTGCCCTTGCCTTTTTCTATTTAATTTCAATTAGATTTTTAATTGAAGCTGCCAATGTTTGATTTCACAACCAACTGAATTTTGGTAGATGATGAAACTTAAGGGTGGTGGATAGCTTCTGGTAATTACTTGCACTATTACTTGCGTTTCCCAAGTGGATCTAAGGTGTTTGAAATTGACTGAAAATTGCCACAATAGCGAGCTTTGCATTTTCTGATTGCTGTCTGTGTACCCCTTAGGCCCTGTACACACGATCAGTCCAAACTGATGAAAACGCACTGAAGGACCGTTCTCATCGGTTAACCGATGAAGCTGACTGATGGTCTGATGTGCCAACGCGGTGACGTAAAACACAACGACGTGCTGAAATAAACGAAGTTCAATGCTTCCAAGCATGCGTCGACTTGATTCTGAGCATGCGGGGGTTTTGAACCGATGCTTTTACGTACTAACCATCGGTTTTGACCTATCGGTTATCAGTCCATCAGTTCAATTTTAAAGCAAGTTCTAAATTTTTGGACTGAAGGATAACTGACTGATGGGGCCCACACACGGTCGGTTTGGACTGATGAAACGGACCTTCAGTCCATTTTCATCCGTTTGGACTGATCGTGTGTACAGGGCCTAAGGCCTCGTACACACGACCGGATCTATCCGCTGGGATTGATCCGCGGATCAGTTCCAGCGGACAAATCCGGTCGTCTGTACGGCCTAGCGGATATTTATCCGCGGAGATTTCTCGGCCCGATCCATTTCAAGCGGATATAAATTTCTTAGCATGCTAAGAAATGTATCCGCTTGAATCGGGTCCAGCGGATTGATCCGGTGGTCTGTACAGACTCACCGGATCAATCCGTCCGCTCCCCTCCCTCGCATGCGTCGTAATGATTCGACGCATGCGTGGAGGTACTTACCTTCCAGCGTCGCGCACGTTGCCGCGTCATCATCGCGGCGACGGCGCGACACGTCACCGCAGATGAATTCCGTGCGGATTTTGATCTGATGGTGAGTACAAGCCATCGGATCCAAATCCGGAGGAGGAATCTCCGCTGGAAACGGTCCGGCGGACCGTTTCCAGCGGAGATCCCCTCGTGTGTACGGGCCTTAGAGAGATTCTGGGCACTTCCTATCTCTGTGACGGGATAATATGGGAAAGATCTGCCTTCCTTAGTGACCTTGCAGGTCAAAGAACTGCATATCTGTCTGCTGCGCACTTCAGCTGCCCAAAAACCAATCATTTGGTAGCTATAATTGATGATGCTAAAGTGCATGAGCGGAGTGCCATGTGTCAACCAATAAACATTAGTTAGGCCATCTTGTTTTGCTGTAACGTTGCAGAGTTCATGACAATCAGCATGACTATTGCCATTGTAGGCAGTTGCAGTCTATTCTCTCCACTGCAGATGGCGCTCAATCATAGCGGCAAAGTGAAGAGGATCCAAGTTCCTCTATGGTTTCCTGAGTTACAGGGGGCAGATATCCGATTGGATGCTGGCGCCATGTGACTTTGTTGCCCATCTTGGGTCAGGCAGAGTCTATGCATTCCGCATGTGGCTAGGGAGAGCTCTTCCGTGTGTCAGGGACAGTGCTTAGCGACAGAGAGAGACTCCAAATCGGTAGGAAAAGTGTAGGGAAGCCTGGAAGCCTCCTCACTTGGGTACAGACCAGCCAGCCAGAAATTCGCTCCTCAAGTCGGATGCTGTCAGCACAACTGTGACCTTCTTCTACTGACACATCGCTGTTACATCCTGTGAGTGTGACCGGTTGAATTGCAGAACTTCAATTACATTATATTCTCTGTTTCTCTGGACCTACTTTCTGCCACCTCACCAGGCTGCACCTACCCACACAATGAGATCAATACATAGATCTGGCCCTTAAGTCAAAGCAAAGGGGTGATATTTCTAAAGGCTGCTTTTGAGGCTTCCCATGACTTGTCATAGCAGTTTATTCAGAAGTATTGTTAAATCTGTTCTATAAGTAAAAAAAAAAAAAACTTGTTGATCCTGGTAAAAAATCTTTTGAGCTGATTGATAAGGTCCTGGACCCTTTACCTGTGCCGATGGTTATGATTGTTCACAGATCTACAAAATGCTATGGGTGATATGAGAGTGGGTAGTGCTATAGTGCTGCCCCTGTATGTGGTATGATGTCTCCAGCAGGGGACATGAGGTCATCCAAAGGAGTTAGTCTTCACCAGAGCTGGTTGGACAGTGGAGATAGTCGTGGATTTCTTTGCTGCAGCTGGTACCAGGTCACAGCCCCCAGGGTGGCTGAAATAGAAAGGCTATGGAGCAGCAGACCAGAGAGTAGTCAGGTCCAGGCAGGGGTCAAGGCAGACAGCAAGCGACAGGGTAGTCAGGTCAATCCCAGTCAGCAGCAAACAGGCAACTCTCAGGAAAGTATTATAGCTCACCAGTAGCTGGCAATAAGACACAGCACCAGCCAATTTAAAGGCTGGTGCTTATATAACCTTCTGGTCAGAAGGTGTTGTTACTGGGAACTACGGAAGTCCTGGAGGAGGTGGAGGTCCAAGGAAGCCTGGTAATCTTGGTTGGGATCCTGTAAAGAAGCCTGGAAGAGATCAAATAAAGAATCCTGAAAGACCCAGAGGGGATCCTGTAAAGAAGCTGGGAAGACCCGGACGGGATCCTGTGAGGAATCCTGGAAAACCCAACAGGGATCATGTGAGGAATCCTAGAAGGCATAGAAGGGATCCTGTGAGGAATCCTGGAAAACCCAGCAGGGATCGTGTGAAGAATCCTAGAAGGCCCAGAAGGCATCCCGTGAGAAATCCTGGAAGACCCAGAAGGGATCCTGTCAGGAATCCTGAAAGACCCAGAAAGATATCTGTGAAAAATCATGGAATACCCAGCAGGGATCCTGTCAAGAATCCTGGAAGACCCAAAAGGGACCCTGTGAGGAATTGTGGAGGACCCAGAAAGGATCCTTTAAAGGAATCATGGAAGACCCAGAAGGGATTATGTGAGGAATCCGGAAAAGACAAATAAAGGATCCTTTGAGGAATCCTGGAAGACCCAGCAGAGATCCTGTATAGAATCCTGGAAAACCCACAAGGGATCCTGTGAGGAATCATGGAAGACCCAGGAAGGATGCTTTGAGGAATCATGGAAGACCTTGAAGGGATCCTGTGAGAAATCCTAAAAAGACACAGTAGAGATCCTCCACCGTGGTTACAATACAGCAAGTGTTGTCTCTCTAGGGCAGGAAGGGTTTTACTGGCAGGATCATCAGTTGAAAAGAAATGAAGAAAGCCTAAAAGAAAAAGGCCATAACCACATGTAAGGAATAGTAAGCTGCAATATACTGTATATTAAATTGTTGTTCTTGGGTTTAAAATCTCTTTATTATCAATCTCTAGGCACAACAATTATAGATGATATTCAGTCACATTATAGTGCAACCAAACACATCTTATGAATGACTCCTATGTCTATTGTTCATATTATGAAAGAATGGAGATGATACAAGGAAATTAATTATCCTAAAATACTGGGTGCAGTCATAGGTGTGCACAGCCTATTGCATTAGGGTGTGCACCCCAAATGTATTAAAACATGGACGGTGTTCATAGGGCAGTGCATGGGATCAGTAGAGCAGTGGACTTGTCAGTTGGGCAGAGGTTGTGCCAGCCGTTTTTTTTTTTTAATAATTACATTTTTTTTATTACTTCTTTCAATTTTTTTAGGAGCTGCATTGGGGTGCTTTGGTGAAAAATCAGCAGGGGAATCTGTGCCGCACGGATGATTAGGGTGTGCCCAGGCACACCCCCTGCGCACGCCTATGGGTGCAGTTCATTTTTGGTAAACCTATATAAAATCGTGGAATTTAATTATTTTAAGCCATTATGGCTTTGAAAAATGCAAAGTGCTTTTCAACCCGTGAGTTGCACATTATCTTCCAAGTCAATGAGGAGGATGTCCTCTGCTGTTAATAAAGCTATATGATTTATGGTCGTTACCCTCTGACCGAGAGAGATGTGGATCACATAAACACGCGACAAGACTTACAACATAAATAGACCTGAAGTGTGCCTTGGTGGTCTGGTCGGTATGCCAAGAAAAGGGGGCATACCCAAGGTAAGTAATGGGTAGTTAATTGAAGAAGGATATGCTGAGAAGTGCCCTGAAAAAGGGAAGGGCGGGAGGGTGTCGAATGCGATTGAATGCGCAGACTCACGGACATGAGGTGAGCTGGAAAGAGTCGGCCCAGTGACGTGTAGTACCGCACACTGAACCGACAAAGAGCATGTGTGAGTGGGCTGCTTAAATACCCTCCGGGCTCCTCCCATAAACTCAGGCCACCATACTGGCCTTCTTATATGTCAGGATGAGCAATACAGATCCCGGGGCATGCTGTAATGCCGCGTACACACGGTCGTTTTTCGGCATGAAAAAAAACGGCGTTTTTCCGCATGTCCAAAAAACAAAGTTTTTCCAACTTCATCATTAAAAACAACGTTGCCCACACACCATCGTTTAAAAAAAATGATGAACAAAGCGCGGTGACGTACGATGGCACTCTAAAGGGGAAGTTCTATTCGCCTTTGGGCTGCTTTAGCTGATTCCGTGTTAGTAAAAGACGATTCGCGCTTTTCTATCTGTTACAGCGTGATGAATGTGCTTACTCCATTATGAACGGTAGTTTTACCAGAACGAGCGCTCCCGTCTCATAACTTGCGCGGGTTTAAAACGTTGTTTTAGCCCACACACGATCATTTTTTACTACCCGAAAAACTTTAAATTTAAAATTTAAAACGACGTTAAAAAATGCAGCATGTTCGAATTTTTTTTTGTCGTTTTTCAGAAGCCGAAAAATGATGTGTAGCCCACACTAGATCATTTTAAAGGGGTTTTCCACCCATTTTTTAAGTTTATTAAAAGTCAGCAGCTACAAAAAGTGTAGCTGCTGGCTTTTAATAAACTGACACTTACCTGCTCCAGCGTTCCAGTGACACGCCGGCCGGGGCTCCGCTCCTCTCCCCCCCTCCCCGGCCAGCGTCTTCATTGTCACTGTGGGCACCCCCGGCCGTGACAGCTTTCGTCTTCACGGCCTGGCACCCACTGCGCATGCGCGAGCGGCACTGCGCATGCGCGAGTGGTGCGGCGCCTTCGATTGGACAGGCGCTCGCCTACAGGGAGGGGCTGTAAAAAGGCGATTAAGCTAATCGCCTTTCCAGCCCCTCGGCAGAAGGAGGAAGTGGGACAGGAAGTCCCCTTCTCCTGAAGCCCCCCCCCACTCCCCCCCCAAAAAAATTGGTTAAGAGGAAGTTCTATTTTTAGGTGGAACTCCTCTTTAACCACTTCCATACTGGGCACTTACGCCCCTTCCTGCCCAAGCCAATTTTCAGCTTTCAGCACTGTCGCACTTTGAATGACAATTGCGCGGTCGTGCTACACTGTACCCAAACAATTTTTTTATCATTTTGTTCCCACAAATAGAGCTTTCTTTTGGTGGTATTTGATCACCTCTGCGGTTTTTATTTTTTGCGCTATAAACAAAAGAAGAGTGACAATTTTTAAAAAAAACACTATTTTTTACTTTTTTATTTAATAAATATCACAATTTAAAAAAAAAAAACGTTTTTTTTTCCTCAGTTTAGGCCGATATGTATTCTTCTACATATTTTTGGTAAAAAAAATCGCAATGATCATATATTGATTGGTTTGCGCAAAAGTTATAGCGTTTACAAAATAGCTGATAGATTTATGGCATTTTTATTTTATTAATTTTTTTACTAGTATTGGCGGCGATTTGCGATTTTTTTACTGTCACCGTGTCATTGCGGCGAACACATCGGACACTTTTGACACGTTTTTGGCGCCATTCACATTTATACAGCGATTAATGCGATAAATATGCACTAATTACTGTATAAATGTGACTGGCATTCAAGGGGTTAACACTAGGGGGTGAGGGAGGGGTTAATATGTATCCCTAAATTGTGTTCTAACTGTGGGGAAAGGGGGGTGACTGGGGGAGGTGACCGATGCTGTGTCCCTATGTACAAGGGACACAGATCGGTCTCCTCTCTCCCCTGACAGGACGTGGAGCTCTGTGTTTACACACAGAGCTCCACGTCTTGTCCCTGTAGCCGCCGATCGCGAGTGCCTGGCGGACATCGCGACCGCCAGGCACGCGCATCGGCATCTCGGGGACGCGCCGGGCGCGCGCGCGCGGCCGCCGGCGCGCTCGCGCGCCCCCCAGTGGCCGCAAGAATACAGGACGCCAAATGACGTCCTGTTGAATTTTCAGAGTAACCGTGGAGCCGTCATTTGACGATGGCCCGGTACTCTAGTGGTTAATAAAAACTTTGTTTTTTTCTCATGCCGAAAAATGATCGTGTGTACGCGGCATAACAGATGTTGTGACTCGGCTCATGCAATCACTTTATGAATGTGGCACAGGCGGCGCGATGATTTATTGGCCTCACCAATCGGGGATGTGCTGTGTTTGCACAATCAGGTGTGTGCCGCCTTGAGTTTGGGACACGTCATGTTTTACACTGATAAGTTCTCCACCAGGAGAGTCAATAGCTTGTTATTGGTGGAATTCCATTTCCTGTTTCTTTACTATTCCAAATGCACTGTCACCTGATTACAGATAAAACAGATCCACTCTTGTTACAGAACTTCTGGTTGATCAGGTTCAGTAAAGTAAAAAAGTCTGTTTACTAAGTAAGGACTCGTGTACTCAGGCATTTGGTTGCATCAGAACTGCGTTTCTCCCCTTATAAGTCAATGGCATTGTTAAAGCAGTTCAGAAGGAACTCAGATTTATCTTGAACACATCTCAGATGCAAGCTTAAAATTGCCCATCTTTACAAGTCCCTATAAGAGCCAATTGTAAGAATGTTTCTTCTTCTTTTGCGGCCAGTTCTTGGTTTGTATTATCACTCATGCTTTTTTCAAAAGAAAATATGCACTCACCAGCCACTTTATTAGGTACACCTTGCTAGTACCGCCATTTGCCTTCAGAACTGCCTTCATTCTTCGTGGCATAGATTCAACAAGGTGTTGGAAGCATTCCTTTAGAGATTTTGGTTGACATGACAGTGGCTGCAGATTTGATCGGCTTCAGATCCATGATGTTCCACTACATCCCAAAGGTGCTTTATTGGATGAGATCTGGTGAGTGTGGAGGCCATTGGAGTGCAGTGACCTCATTGTCCAGTGGTGAGATGATTGGATCTTTGTGATATGGGGCATTATCCTGCTGGAAGGAGATCAGAAGATGGGAACACTGTAGTTATAAAGGGATAGACATGGTCAACAACAATACTCAGGTACAGTGGCGGGCCGTCCACCCCCCCCCCCCTCCTGTAGTCATTAAAAAAAAAAAAAAAACGGGCCCTTTAAGGCTTTTACAATTTAGTTCTGCAGCGCCGTGCAAATAACATACACTCATGCATTGCATGAGTGTATGTTATTGTGGCCAGCCTATTCAGATAACCGGACATAGGGCGCCGGCTATCTGAATAACGGCAGCTGGTTGGCTGTGCGGAAGTGCCTATCGGAGCCAGCGGCTCCGATAGACTTTCCGAGTACAGCCCTTCAGCTCCCAGATGTCTTATCCTCGGAACGTAGGGGGGCTACGTCCCTTGGATAAGACTGACGGCCGTCTCAGCCAATCAGGTTCACTGATTCTGGTTATCAGTAACCTTATTGGCTGAAGCGTCATCGAGGGCGGCAGAAGACATCAAGGGACCATGGAAGGAGGATGGCGAACCCCAGAAAAGTAAGTGCCGGGCAGGGGGGGGGGGGGCAATCTGACTGGCAGCATTTTACAGGGCACAGTGGGGACAATTGATGTGGGGACAATTGATGTGGGCACAGTGGCTACAATTGATGTTTGGTGATCCTGTGCCAATTGTAGCCTCAGTTTCCTATTCTTAGTTGGAATTCTTAAATCCTAGTCTTCTGATGCTGTAGCCCATCTGCTTCAAGGTTCGATGTCTTTTGCGTTCAGAGATGGTATTCTGCATACCTTGGTTAGAAAAGAGGTTATTTGAGTTACTGTTGCCTTTCTATCGTCGGGAACCCATTCTCCTCTAACCTCTGACATCAACAAAGCATTTTTGTCCACACAACTGCCGCTCACTGGACATTTTCTGTTTTTTGGACCATTCCCTGAGATGGTTGTGTGTGAAAGTTTTTGAATTATTCAGACCAGCCCGTCTGGCACCAACAACCATTCCATGCTCAAAGTCACGTAAATCCCCTTTCTTCCCCATTCTGATGCTCGGTTTGAACTTCATCAAGACATTTTCACCACGTCTAGATGCCTCATTGCATTGAGTTGCTGCCATGTGATTATCTGATTAGCAGTTTGTATTACCAAGCAATTGAACAGGCGTACCCAATAAAGTCGCCGGTGAGTTGTATATGTTCTGCACCCCAAGCAAATATGGACCCACCTGTAAAATAAACAAGGACTTAGACACAGGACCTGACCAACCCCTTTTTTTGAAGTAAAGGTTGTATGATGGGGCCACAGGAGAAAAAAAGAAGAAAGGTTTCCTATTGGTGCAGGGAACCAAAAAGAGATTAATCACTGGGACGCACAGGTAAAGACGTCAGGAGCGGGGCTGAAGATGGTGGAGGGGTTGCAAAAAGTACTAACCCCGCACACTCCAATCCTCTGGGCTTGCGATTTGTGAGGCCGGACCTTTAGCCAAACAGAATGTGTCAAACTTCAGATAAGTGGTTAGCACTTTTGCCTAGCAGCACTAGGGTCATTGGTTCAAATCCCAACCACAGCACTAACTGGCTGGAGTTTGCATGTACTCCCTATGCATGTGTGGGTTTCCTCCGGGAACTCCGGTCTCCTCCCACACTCCAAAGACATGCTGGTAGGTTAATTGTCTCCTGGCCCTACTATATGTATGTATGAATGTGAGTTATGGGCCTTTAGATTGCAAGCTCCTTGAGGGCAGGGAATGATGTGAATGTATAATATGTAAAGCACTGCGCAAATTGATGGAGCTATATAAGTACCTATAATACCTAAATAACTTCTGATGCAAGCCGAAGCTTCAGATTTAGAAAAGTAAAGTTAAAGCAGAGCTCTAGGCTCTTTCAGAAAAAAATTAAAGCTAGCAGCTACAAATACTGTAGATCAGGGTAGGGGCAAGGGGTGTGCAGAAGGGGTGGCTGCCCTGGGTGCAATGTTTATTGTAGGGATGGGGGTCCCGCAGGTTCCTTCTACTATGAGGCTGGGTGGCTGCCCTGGGTGCAATGTTTATTGTAGGGATGGGGGTGCCGCAAGTTCCTTCTACTATGAGGCTGGGTGGCTGCCCTGGGTGCAATGTTTATTGTAGGGATGGGGGTGCCGCAGGTTCCTTCTACTATGAGGCTGGGTGGCTGCCCTGGGTGCAATGTTTATTGTAGGGATGGGGGTGCCGCAAGTTCCTTCTACTATGAGGCTGGGTGGCTGCCCTGGGTGCAATGTGTATTGTAGGGATAGGGGTGCCGCAAGTTCCTTCTAGTATGAGGCTGGGTGGCTGCCCTGGGTGCAATGTGTATTGTAGGGATGGGAGCGTCGCAAGTTCCTTCTACTATGAGGCTGGGTGGCTGCCTTGGGTGCAATGTTTATTGTAGGGATGGGGGCGCCGCAAGTTCCTTCTACTATGAGGCTGGGTGGCTTCCTTGGGTGCAATATGTATTGTAGGGATGTGGGTTCCGCAAGTTCCTTCTTTTTTTTTTTTTTTTTAAGTGTATTTTGTGCGTGTTCTCGAGAGAGGAGCCGGACTGCAGGAGTTTGGAGTAGGCAGGCCTCCCCCAGAGACAATCTGCCACCTTTCTCCATGCCCCGGGTGGCAATGGTGGGTGTGTGAGGGGGTCCTCCCACACAGCCCGCCCTACCTGCTCCGCTTTGAAGCCCAACGGGGCAGAGGGACTCCCTATAAGGGAGTGAGAGGATTAGCCCGCTCAACCAGCCCCGTTAGTCCTTCGCCTCTCTTTTTAGAGACCGCGTGGTCAAAGTGCGTGCATGTTAACCCAATTTCGAGTGCGTGTAAGTGTGGTGGTTTTTGTGGGAGGGGGGTGGGCGTACTAAGTGCAAGCTTACCTCGCATAGCACACCCACCGGGAGCCGGGCTGAGACCACCAAACTCAATTCACATGTAGCTGAGACCGGGATCCGAACCTCTAGCTGCAGAGGTGAATGGCTTGTCAGCGCAGTGCCAATCGCGTCGAGCCACCGCAGCTCCCCTACTATGAGGCTGGGTGGCTGCCCTGGGTGCAATGTGTATTGTAGGGATGGAGGTACCGCAAGTTCCTTCTACTATGAGGCTGGGTGGCTGCCCTGGGTGCAATGTGTATTGTAGGGATGGAGGTACCGCAAGTTCCTTCTACTATGAGGCTGGGTGGCTGCCCTGGGTGCAATGTGTATTGTAGGGATGGAGGTACCGCAAGTTCCTTCTACTATGAGGCTAGGTGGCTGCCCTGGGTGCAATGTGTATTGTAGGGATGACACTGGGCTGGGAAGGGGTTAACATCAGGGGCAATCACAGGGTTAAATATGTGCCTAGCCTGTGCTTTCTCACAGTGGGGGAGGTGCTTGAACTATGGGAAGGCGTTAATCCATGTTCCTGCTTTGCAGGAACACAGGATCCATACCTTATCTATTGACAGAACGTCGATCTGCCTTGTCTTTGATGGGCACTGGTGAGGCTGCATTGATGGGCACTGGTGAAGCTGCATTGATGGGCACTGGTGAAGCTGCATTGATGGGCACTGGTGAGGCTGCATTGATGGGTGCTGATCCTTATTTTGCTTCAAAGTTCTTTATTAAAATGTTACGTTTTTTTCCCCCTAAAACATTCCTCTTAAAATTAAGGTTATACGCTGATAAATACGGTATATGTAATGATATATTTATATTTAAAAATTCTATTTTTTTCTAATTGGACTCAGTTGTGTAAAAGGAAGAAGAAAAGCGAGGAGCAGGAAGATGGCGGGAGGGGGAGTAAGGACAATGCTGAGATTGCGCTATACTGAATGACTCTTCTCACGTTGGTCTCTCTGATCGGATCAGCTATAGAATATTAGGACACTTTCCATCATTATTCTCCACAGGAGGAACAAAAGCTGGTCAATAGCTGCAGCTCTCTCAATTTTAGAAACACGTGGCCGACGCACTCCGAGGACAAGAAGCTTTTCTTCTCACAACGCATTTTAGTATAGAGAGGTCAGACAAAAGGATCCTTGTCATTGTGTATAATCTGTCATCGAAGAAGTCTGTGCTTGTTTAAACACTGTCTTCTGATAAAAAAAAAAAGGCTATTTTGTATGGTGCTGGCTTATTTGAACATGCAATAGCCCATAGTAACTAATCAAATATATACAGTATCTCACAAAAGTAAGTACACCCCTCACATTTTTGTAAATATTTTCTTCTATCTTTTCATGTGACAACACTGAAGAAATGACACTTTGCTACAATGTTGTGTAGTGAGTGTACAGCTTGTATAACGGTGTCAATTTGCCGTCCCCTCAAAATAACTCAACACACAGCCATTAATGTCTAAACCGTTGGGAACAAAAGTGAGTACACACCAAAGTGAAAATGTCCAAATTAGACTAATGTGTCAATATTTTGATCTCATCAGTGTCCGCAATCCTCTAAATTCTGCAGACGGAGGAAAATCCTATTTTTTCCATCCGTCGGCAGAGTGGATCGGGTGAACACAGACAGACTGTCCGTGTTCACCCGATCCCCCCCCATAGAGAAGAGCGGAGATCTGGAGGGGGCGGTCCCTGCACAGTGCGCAGGGACCACGCTGTCATCTGCCGGCTCAGCGGAGCGATCTCCGCTGAGCAAGCGGAGGTTCACGAGGCGGATCATTACCGATCTGTCCCGTGTGAAAGGGCCCGAACTTCCGGTTTAAGCACTCCTCGCCCCCTTACATGCCACATTTGGCATGTCATTTTTTTGGGGGGGGCAGTGGGGGATTCGTTAGGAGTGGGACTTCCTGTCCCACTTCCTCCTTTCGCCCAGGGGCCACCTAGGCGGCCCCTCCCTTACGGCAGGGTGCCCAGACCGGATATGGAGGAGCCGGCGGAGAGGAGCGACGCTCCGGGTGGCCGCATCGCTGGACCGTGGAACAGGTAAGTGTCCGTTTATTAGAAGTCAGCAGCTACACTTTTTGTAGCTGCTGACTTTTAATAAACATAAAAAGCCTGGAACTATGCTTTAGCCCACTCCTTGGGCATTGAGTTCACCAGAGCTTCACAGGTTGCCACTGGTTCCCTTTCTTTTTTTTAATCTAGTAATACCTGCATGGTTCCTGGGCCAACACTACTTGGCAGAGCCAATGACATGACCCCAGTGATCTTTATTGGTCTGTAGGGTTGGCATTATGACTACTGATGTAAGGGGCTTTTTCTCACTGACCCTTGATGAATTCGTTTTGGCAGGGGTTGACCAAGACCTGATATTTATTTAAAGTGTAAAAAAAGTTGAGAAAGATTTTGCTGATGTAAGGCCTTTTTGCATAACGTTTCCATAGACGCAGAATGCCTCAGCCCCGCCCCCTGCATCATTGGATTTGATTGACAGCAGCAGGAGCCAATGGCTGCGCTGCTATCAGGGATGTTGCTAGGTGGCAAAAGACCAGGCGCTTCAGCGCGAAGTCCGAGCGCCGGGGGGGGGGGAGGGGTTTTGGCTGGGAGGTGGGGTTGTGTGGAGGGGGTTTTGGCTGGGCGGTGGGGTTGTGTGTAGGGGGGTAAGCTCACTTGCTGGTTGCCGCCTGGCTTACCAGTGCTCATCAATGCTGACCACTAAACTCACCTACCTGACCCACCTGACAATTACACTGACCCACACTGACACTGATCTACATACACTGACCTACCTGACCCACACTGACCAGGATAGAGACTTCATGTGTCCTGCAGCTCAGCCGTAGTGTGCGGTGCTCATCATCATCGGGAGAGCCGCCCGCCTGAGCGCCGTGCAGGGAGGGGGGATCGGGGATCTCATAGTGGCGTGGCGGCCGCATTATAATTCCCACCTTTTGGAGCCTGCAGCACCTATGATGGACATCACACATCCTGTGGTCCCGGCATTGGACCAGTGGGACGTCCATCATAGGCGTTACAGGCTCCAGAAGGCGGGACCTGCTATGTCACTCGGCTGCGCTCCGCGTCAGATCGGTCCCCGCTCAGGCTCGGGACTAATACTGAAGCTGTGGATGCCCGAGCTGTGGGGGTTTTTTGGGGACCCATTTTGGGCTACAGCCCCCCCCCCCCTGACGCCACTGGCTGCTATCAATCTATCCAATCAAGAGCCGAAACAATGGGCAGAGGGGAAGATTGTGTCTCCATTCTAAGGATTACGGGGCTCAGGTGAGTAAAACGGGGGGGGGGGGGGGCTGGGAGGCCGGGCAGTGACAGTTTTTTCACCTTAATGCATCCTATGAAAAAACACGAGGGTTTACAACCCCTTTAAGTTGTGTGGCTGCTTTAATACCAATGAAAGAGAGAGAGAAGCACCAGAACATTTCTCAATCTCTTGTTCTGATCTGCACCTGGCCAGAGTTCACATTCGTGTGTCATGTCCTTGTACGTGGATTATTCTGCAGAGCACACTGACCCAGGAGCCCTATTAATACAAATACTGGGAGGTTGCTGCAATCAGAACTACGAGAAAAAAAAAAAACAGCAATTCACCTATACACAAATAGAATGGAAAAAAATGACGCCAGTTGTCATTTTCCCTCTTTTCATGGAACACCCATGTTAACCACTTGACCACCAGTCACGTAAACCCACTTAATAAGCAGACCAATTTTCAGCTTTCGGTGCTCTCACAATTTGAATGACAATTACTCAGTCATACAACATTGTACCCAAATTAAATTTTCGTCCTTTTTTTCACACAAATAGAGCTTTCTTTTGGTGGTATTTAATCACCGTTGGGTTTTTTATTTTTTGCGCTATAAGAGAAAAAAGACTGAAAATCCTTTAAAAAAAAATGATTTTTTCTTTGTTTCTGTTATAAAATTTAGCAAATTTAGTATTTTTTTCTTCATTCTTTTGCATAATGTGAAAGATGAAGTTACGCCGAGCAAATAGATACCCAACATGTCACCCTTCAAAATTGCACACGCTCGTGGAATGGCGCCAAACTTGCATACTTAAAAATCCCCATAGGCGACGTTGCAGGGTATTGTGGGGTATTGCAGAGTAGTGTGGGGTATAGCAGAGTAGTGTGGGGTATTGCACAGGGTATTGTGTATTGCACAGTATGGGGCAGGGATAGCTGAGCAGGGATGAATGGCTGGCTGGATCTGTGACTGCAGTTGTCACAGATCCAGCCCACAGCACTCGTGCTGCATCCCCTCTCTCCCCACACTGTACCGTTCGGTACAGAGAGGGGAGGGAGGAACCGGCATCATTGGACGGAGCGATCACGTGGTAAACCGCCGCCACCGCCCGGCGGTCACGGACATTCCTGTGTGCGCGCTCCATGGGGCACGATTCTGGGAGGACGTCCATGGACGTCCTCCCAGAGTTAAGCGACCGCCCTGTAGACGTATTTCGTCTATAGGGCGGTGGTTAAGCGGTTACATAGTTGAAGGTTGAAGGTAAATCTAAAGGAAATTGAACAGGAAAATTGTATAATGTATGACCAGCTTTCAACATCAACCCAGAGCCATAGAGTAAGTTATTGGATTTATTTCTAGTTGTGCATTTTTCCCCTGATAGCATTATGCAAATCAATACAGTCCTCTTCCTCTGGCACATTGTCTCATGTGCTTGCAAATGTCACTTTACTTCCGGCATTTTCATTGACAGAAAATGTGTGCGGGGGAGGGGGGGATTATGACTCACCACAAATCCAATTTTAACCAAGTCGCCCGCACATTCTTGGGTCGGCAGGACTCTCCAGACAGTCAGCCAATGAGCAGCTGGGGATTTGATTAGATCATCTGTTGCTCCTATAGTTATCATTGGAGCTCAAAAAGTGTCCTCAGAGATGGAGTGGTAATATATTTAAATTGGAAGATAATGCCATAAGAGTCTGGCCAGCAAATCGAATACAAATCTCTCCTACTAGAATCCTTGACTACGCACACGGGCGTACAATACTCGTGTTCAGACCCATCATTTATACATATTTTGAATGCATCCGTATCATTTTCTATGATCCCATATACACTGGTCCGTAGCGTAAACCGGAACAATTTGCATTTCAGGACCTATATAATGAGCATATTTTATGCTGTATGCATGTAAATGCTATAAATGTACTCTACTGGCTGCCACTGCTGATCAGGTCCCACATGTAAAACATCAATATCTGTGCCGCAGATTACAAAGTATTGATAATACATATTGGTTCTGAATGGGTGCCTGTATCCTAACAACCAAGGACGTGAGGCAGCGGGAGCCATCTGCATTCTTGCAAACAAAGCCAACTGCGTCCTGGCAACCAAGGCAGTGGGAGCCGCCTGCATCCTGGTAACCAAGGCAACGGAAGCCATCTATATCCTGGTAACCAAGGCAGCGGAAGCCATCTATATCCTGGTAACCAAGGCAGCGGAAGCCATCTGCATCCTGGCAACCAAGGCAGCAGGATAATTTGCATCCTGGAAATCAAGGACACGAGGCAGCGGGAGCATCTGCATCCTGGCAACCAAGGAGGCGAGGCAGCAGGAGCATCTGCATCCTGGCAACCAAGGAGGCGAGGCAGCAGGAGCATCTGCATCCTGGCGATCAAAAACGCGAGGCAGCAGGAGCGTCTGCATCCTGGCAATCAAAAACGCGAGGCAGCGGGAGCGTCTGTATGCTGGCGATCAAGGACCTGCATCCTGGCAAACAAGGACACAAGGCAGCGGGAGCTGTTTGCATCCTGCCAACCACTGACGTGAAGCAGAAGGGGCCGCCTACATCCTGGCAACCAAGGATGTGAGGCAGTGGGGGCTGCCTGCATCAAGGAAACCAAGGATACTAGGCAGCAGGGGTCATATGCACCCTAGCAACCAAGGATGCAAACAGGAGGGGTTTGCTTGCATCTTGGAAACCAAGGATACTAGGCAGCAGGGGTCGTCTGCATCCTGGAAACCATAGATGCCACCTGCATTCTAGCAACAAAAAGCACTAGGAGGCAGGAGCCACCTGCATCCTAGCAACTGAGGACGCTAGATGGCAAGTAGTGTGTAATTAGCGGTGCACTGTTGACATTTACATGTTGGTCCCGAGCAACAGCAGCCAATAGGGTATGCAAATGTTACACAAGTACAGTGTAAGGACAACATTTTACAAGGGATCTTGCTGCCAGCAAGATCCCATTTAGAATCATACACCCCGTCCCCGTGCACCTGGGGCCGCAGGATCTGCAACTGAATCATTAGACCTCAGATCATATTCAGCTATTGTAATCTCAAATAAAAAGCGTTTTTTTCTTCTTTTAATTTTGATATGACTCAAAAGACATGGAGATTTCAACTAAAACTGCATGCCACCAGAGAGCAGCTGAAATATTTATGGCAAGTCCTGCTGTGGTAGCAGAAGCATTATGGGCGCGTGTTCAGTGTGCCACCTCAGATCATTGTAGCACTCTTCCTAGTAATAGTCACCTAAAATAGGAGAGCGCCACATTATATCACTGGCCAGATATGCAGCTAATAACGTGCATGACAATGTAAAAAGAGATTAAACATTTCAAGAGCGTCACCTAGTGGCAGCTGCATGGAAACGCAGAGAAATTCGTAATTTCGTTAGTAGTGACAATGACGCGATTGCTGGAAGGTGCACATCGTTGGCAGCACAGTGAATAATGGAGGAAAGAGAGGCCACTGTACAGGAAGCACATTACAAAGAGGAAGCATTGTGTAGCCAGTTGGAATAATTTTATTTTTCATAAAAAGGAAAGCAATTGATTGTTGGAATCATGCCATCTTTGGGGAGAGGATTACAGACAAAACAAATACAAAAAAAAAAATATATGAATAAAACACAATTCAGTCTCAGGAGATAATCCCCCCCTCCAAGACTCTCCGGGCTGCAAAGTCAGATACCCCAAGGAGTTCCCAGAGTGAAATGATCAAGTAGAACTAAAAGCCAGAACTTTGTTTTTAGCAGGTTGGATAGAGTTCGGTGAGGGGTTAAAGGGGTTGTGTAAAGGAAATTTTTTTCCTAAACACCTTCCTTTACCTTAGTGCAGTCCTCCTTCACTTACCTCATCCTTCCATTTTGCTTTTAAATGTCCTTATTTCTTCTAAGAAATCCTCACTTCCTGTTCTTCTGTCTGTAACTCCACACAGTAATGCGAGGCTTTCTCCCTGGTGTGGAGTGTCGTGCTCGCCCCCCTCCCTTGGACTACAGCAGAGTCAGGACGCTCTCTACGTTGCAGATAGAGAAAGGAGCTGTGCGTTAGTGAGCGTCCTGATTCTCCTGTAGTCCAAGGGAGGGGGCGAGCATGACACTCCACACCAGGGAGAAAGCCTCGCATTACTGTGTGGAGTTACAGACAGAAGAACAGGAAGTGAGGATTTCTCAGAAGAAATAAGGACATTTAAAAGCAAAATAGAAGGATGAGGTAAGTGAAGGAGGACTGCACTAAGGTAAAGGAAGCTATTTAGAGGAAAAAAAATAAAAAATTGTACCTTTACAACCCCTTTAAGCCAATGTTGGCGTTTTGCCATCTGTGTCTCATTACAGAGATTTCTCTTCACTTCCTGTCTTGTAGACTCCGCAGAAGTGAGAGAATCCCTGGTTGTCACCAGAACTGGTGTCCTTGTTGGAATATTTCCCCTCTATTCCAGTTTTTTTATTTTTTTAACTCCCCCCCTTACTTGATATTGGTGATCAGTACAAGAGAGTACATTTTCCTAATAGACACAGACAAACAAACACATGACAGAGGTTTTAACCCCTCACCCACTATCTAAAGCCAATAAAAATGTTTTGCCTTTAGTTAATACTTTAAATCATGGACCACAAAATAAGTACGTTGTGTGAAAAGGCAATAAATAAGGGCTATTCCCCAAAAAAAGGACACGGTTACAGTTCTCCCACCCCAAGATGTAAAAGCAGCCTTGTCTTAGCTACGACCCCCACATTCATTTGTCAGTACTAGCATTAGAATGGTGCTCTTTATACAAGCAACTGCACAAATCTGGTCTGAATAAACACACGAGCAAAGTGTAAAAGGTGAGGCAGGCTGAGTACAGGCAATGATGTGATCAAATACTATGCTGGCACATCACATAATACACCCCCCGTTCACCACTGAGCACGTGTTATAATACCCTTGTGGCCCACGATACAGACACCAAGCAGCTGTTTGGTCCTATGCAATCTTGAATTTCAATTCCTGATTTTCCTTTATTTAAAAAAAAAAAAAAAAGTATAATAAAAATGAAATCTTCAGAAATTGATTGATAAGTGCCTATATTAGCGACCTGGGTCGCAGCTAAAAATACGGGACGAGAGCAGCTTACAAACGTGCACGTGCCATCGCGTCCGAGGCTGGGACGGTGCAGTGCCGTAGGCAGACTTGAAAATAGCGAGGCACAACATGGAGCAGAAAAGATCGCTCCTACTACAACAAAATGCAAAAAATCATTTTAAGGCAACATGGCTACGAAAATTAAAAAGAAAAAAAAAAAAAAGGCAGCAAATAATTATAAGGCGGTTATGGGCTGGGACACACTGGAGAAGAGAGGATAGAGCGAAAGATTCCTTGATTCTGAACTCCCAGTGTAAAACTTGCTGCTGATAAGGCCAAGATCTAGAACTTGGCACAATAATTTAAGCAGTGAACACATCCCAGTCATCCAACACTAGACGTAAAACACAGGAAGGGCAAGGCAAACAGGTGTCCACATGAGGCAGAAATGTCAATCCCACTTGGCTTTTTTTTTTTTTTTTTCGGTGGGGGGATGGGGGTTTGGGATGGACTCTATGGGGCAGAGCGGTGTGGAGGAGGAGACACCATGTGGGTACGGAGTTGGAACACAATCCAGCAGCACTTCTCGGAGAGTCGGAGGAACTAGGGGGTATTGTGAGCCTTTGGAGGGCATCCCTGGGCAGGCCTATTTCTTCCATTCCTTGCTGATGGTCAGGTTCCATTCCCAGGAGAGATGCTTGGTTTTGTCATCGTCAGTGAAAAGCGACTTCATGTTGTAACAGCCTCTGGCCAACATGCCCTTTGGGGCTTCTTCGATGGGGGTGAGGAATTCGTATTCCTCCGCGCGAGGTCCGTAACTTCCGACCATGTAGTTTGACTTATCCACTGTAAACAAAAGAAGTATTTGTTAATTGACGTCAATGAAGCTCATTTAAAAAAAAAACAACCCTATCACTACCCTAAATAAAAAAACGCTCAGCAGCCGCAAGAGGCTTTAGGCCCCTTTCACGTGGGGTGTGAGCAGGAGATTTGCCCGCTCATCCCATGCTGAGCAGAGCAGGCAGAGGACAGGTCCGTGTCCACTCAATTATTTGCAGAGTGGACATGGACACAACCCGTTCTTGCTCTATGGGTGAACAAGTGTAAACAGACTGGCTGAGCCTAAAGGATTTGACAGAGAAGAACAACTGGGAGACGAGGCCTGATCACTGTCACTGTACTAATGACACTGGCAGTGAAGGGGTTAACCACTAGGTGGCGCTGTAGGGGTTTAAAGCGGGGGTTCACCCGTACATAAAACTTTTTCCCCTTAGATGGATGCTCGTTTTGTCTAGGGGAATCGGCTAGTTGTTTTAAAATATGAGCCGTACTTACCGTTTACGAGATGCATCTTCTCCGCCGCTTCCGGGTATGGGCTGCGGGACTGGGCGTTCCTATTTTGATTGACAGTCCTCCGAGAGGCTTCCGACGGTCGCATCCATCGCGTCACGATTTTCCGAAAGAAGCCGAACGTCGGTGCGCAGGCGCAGTATAGAGCCGCACCGACGTTCGGCTTTTTTCGGCTACTAGTGATGCGATGGATGCGACCGTCGGAAGCCTCTCGGAAGACTGTCAATCAAGAAGGAACGCCCAGTCCCGAAGACCCATACCCGGAAGCGACGGAGAAGATGCATCTCGAAAACGGGTAAGTACGGCTCATATTTTAAAACAACTAGCCGATTCCCCTAGACAAAACAAGCATCCATCTAAGGGCAAAAGAGAAAAAAAGATCATTGGGTGAACTCCCGCTTTAAGTGTTCCCTAAGGCATGATTCTTACTGTAGGGGGGGGGCGTGGCTTGCTGTGAAACGTCATTGATCGTGTTCCCGATGACAGGAAACACGATCAGTGACAGTGTCACTAGGCAGAACGGGGAGATGTTGTGTTTACACCAACATCTCCCCGTTCTATGTCTCTGTGAGACGATCGTGGGTATGCCTGCGGCGATAGAGTCCACGGGACCCGTGGGCGCGCTCACGGAGATCGCGGCGGGCGTGCCCGCCCGCAACAACCGCTTCTTAAAGGGGACGTACAGGTATGTCCTTTTGCCTGCACACCTATATCTGCGCGCAGCAAGCGGTTAAAGAACCATTAAACTATGCAATTACATTGGTCGTAAAATAGTTTCATTGCTGCTAAAGTAGAAGGAATGCAAAACTGAACTAAAGAGCGCCCTTATGAATTTACATGACATTTTTGGTGTTGTAGTAAGATGGTAGGTATGACAGCTGGCACTTACCCTTTACACCTTTCCTGCATGTCTGCTGCTGATATTTCAGCCCGGAAACGATCTCCTTGTGCACCTGTAACAAAAACTCTGGTTAGGTGAGAAAGGTACACTGCAGCCAAAAGCCATCCAAAAAAAACTCCAAAAAGGTGTAAAGAGTAACCCCACTTGTTGAGAAAAAAAAAAAAAAATCCCCCTCTGGGTGATCCAAATACATTGCAGGGATTTTACCAAACTGTCCTTATGTGAATGGGAGTGATTTTAGAGTTATAAATCAGCTGCTGCACTTCTATAGGCTGCCAATACATTATTCAAATTTCTTATTCAATTTTGTTTAGATTTGGATTAACGGGGTTGTAAAGGTAAAAAAAAAAATCCCTAAAAAGCTTCCTTTACCTTAGTGCAGTCCTTCTCCACTTACCTGATCCTTCCATTTTGCTTTAAACCTTTTGGGACCCGCGCTATAGTCAAATGACGGCTACAGCGCGGATCCCAAAATCCAAGTGGACGTCAATTGACGTCCGCCCCTTTGCGCGTTCCCCGCGCGTGCTCCAGAGCGCGCAGCGGGGAACTGCTGTGCTGGCCGTGTCCCTTGGACACAGCCAATCACAGATCGCCGCGAACGGCCAATCAGAGTGGCCATTTGCGATGCGATCTGTGCGGCCAATGAGAGATGATCTCATATGTAAACATATGAGATCATCTCTCATTGCCGTTTTACACAGAGACAGCGGTGCTGTCTCTGGAGAGGAGACGGATCTGTGTCCCTTGTACATAGGGACATAGATTGGTCACCCCCCCCCCTAGTCACCCCCCTTCCCCCACACTTAGAACACTAATTAGGGTACACATTTAACCCCTTACTCACCCCCTAGTGTTAACCCCTTCAATGCCAGTCACATTTATACTGTAATTAGTGCATATTTATAGCACTGATCGCAGTATAAATGTGAATGGCGCCAAAAATGTGTCAAAAGTGTCCGATGTGTCCGCCATAACGTCGCACACCCAATTAAAAAAAAAAAAAAAAATCGCAGATCGCCGCCATTTCTAGTAAAAAAAAAAAAAATAATAAAAAATAATAATTCTGTCCCCTATTTTGTAGGCGCTATAACTTTTGCGATTTTTTTTTTTTTTTTACCAAAAATATGTAGAAGAATACGTATCGGCCTAAACTGAGAAAAAAAAATGTGTTTTTTTTTTTAAATTGGGATATTTATTATAGCAACAAGTAAAAGATATTGTATTTTTTTCAAAATTGTTGCTCTTTTTTGTTTATAGCGCAAAAAATAAAAACCGCACAGGCGATCAAATACCACCGAAAGAAAGCTCTATTTGTGGGAAAAAAAGGACGTCAATTTTGTTTGGGAGCCACGTCGCATGATCGCGCAATTGTCTGTTAAAGCGACGCAGTGCCGAAAGCTGAAATTTCACCTGGGCAGGAGGGGGGTATATGTGCCCAGTAAGCAAGTGGTTAAATGTCCTCATTTCTTCTGAGAAATCCTCACTTCCTGTTCTTCTGTCTGTAACTCCACACAGGAATGCGAGGCTTTCTCCCTGGTGTGGAGAAAGCCTCTTGAGGGGGCAAAAAAGGAGTGTAAGGACGCCCACTAACACACAGCTCCTTTCTCTATCTGCAAAGTAGAGTGTCCTGACTCTCCTGCTCGCCCCCTCAAGAGGCTCTCTAGGGAAAACATTTTTTTTACCTTTACAACCCCCTTTAAAACTATATAGTGCAAGGGCTGGCCTGATTACATACAAATTCAAAGGTTTGAGGTCATATTATAAGATTTTGGTAAATCCAAAGAAAAATGATACAAGAAAAGGATCATCTGCTCAGGTACAGTCTCTAGCGACGGATGCTGTGTGCAGGAGAGAACCGACAACGACTGGGAAATGCCTGGGACGTGACGTCACCCATAGAGGCTTACTATGGGGTTTTCAGTTGCCTCTTCTGATGGCGCAGTGTGGGAATGGACCGAATCGCCTCCAGAAATTGTAGTTATAGCGATTTTTGCTTTACAGGGCTAGATAGATTAGTCTTAGAATGTGGTGTAGATTTATAGTTCATTTTTGGCTGAACTTCCAAAAAATTAAAAAAAAAAGACATACAAAAAAAGTGCCTAAAACACCTAAACAGCATATTTGGAAAATACCCATTTACAAATGACCACCACTTTTTACATAAAGTCTTTCCATTGTATACAATAACTGCTTCTTACCTTAAAACTAATTTTGATTTTGTACTCAACTCCTTCTTTAAGATAAAATGTTTCTTTCTTGAACTTCTCCAAATCCCCTGGAAAGCGGAAACAGGCCGATTTTAAAACCAGACAGGAACACACAGGAGAGTTTTTGCATCTGATGTGTCAGACATTAAACACGGAATAATATTACCTTGCAGATCCAGCTCAAGTGGTCCAGGAGCCTCCGCACACACCAAGGTCAGTTTGGTCACAACCACATTTGGAGCTTCGGGATCTGATGATACAAAATACAGTAATATTGGTTTTACAGGTAAAATCGCTTAACCACTTCCCGACCAGCTCACGTATATATAATGCGGCAGGTCAGCAGCCCTGAGCGACCCTTCATACAGGTACGCTGGCTCCTTTAAAGTGGTTGTATACCTACATTTTACCCTTTTACCTACAGGTAAGCCTAGAATAAGGCTTACCTGTAGGTAAAATTAATATCTTCTAAACCTGTACGGCAGTGGTCTCCAAACTGCGGCCCGGGGGCCGGATGTGGCCCTTTGCTTGCTTTTATCTGGTCCTTGGGGCAATATTCCACAAAACTGACACTAATGATGGGGCACTATTACATATACTACTACTGACACCATCAATGAAGTACTATTCTCCTCATTGATATCAAGAATGGGTCACTATTTCTCTATTTCAATAGCCCATGTGGGATTGTATCAATAAAATAATCTTTTTTCAAACGACTAGTGCCTAGAAAGTCCATTTCCATGTTCCTCCAACAACAACTTTTCTTGCTCTCATTAAAACCAATGATGGGGCACTGATGCCGGGGGAATTTTCTACTCTCACTGGGCACAGTCCGTCCCCCCTAAAGTCTGAAGGACAATAAACTGGCCCTTTGCTTAAAAAGTTTGGAGACACCTGCTGTACGGTTTAGGAGATATTCCCTATGCATTCAGCCGTTGACGTCAGTGGCGCATGCGCTCTAAATGCCCCAGCTGAAGGTCCGGCAGCGTTGCCCGACCTTGCTGGGAATAAAAATCCTGCATGTGACGGCGCTGTGAGTAGCCGGAGCCGCAAACCCGGAAGACACGCCGAAAGCAAGGATGTCAGCTCCAATACGGAGGCTTCATCTGAGGTAAGTATTTCAAATATACCGTATATACTGACAGATTTTCTTGGTGCTGAAAATGCCCCCCTTGGCTTATACTGGAGTCACCTTTTTGCGCCTGATCTCCCGGACTTTGGGGGCCTGGTACTGGCTGGCTGTAGGTCTCCTGAACCCCAAACTTGGCACATATGTAGCCCCCGGACTTTGGGGGCCTGGTACTGGCTGTAGGTCTCCTAAACCCCAAACTTGGCACATATGTAGCCCCACTCTTCGTCTACAAATGTCTGGGGGACCTACGGCCGGGGAGCACCGATTTTTCAAAGCCCCTTCCATAAACTCCCATGTTAAACAGTAATTTCTCCGGTGACTTTGGGGACCCGGTACCGGCCGGTCCTAGGTCCCCTAGACCCGGAACTTGGCACACATGTAGCCCCATTTCTCCTCTACAAGTGTGCAAAGTTTGTTGTCTGGCAGGGTTTTGTGCTTAACAACCAAAACACTGCTACAAAAAAAAAAAAAAAAAAATGCATGAAGTATTTAAAACATGACTAGGCCCGCATTCTCCACCACAAAAAAATAAATAAAAAACATGACTATGCAACAGCACTAGTGTGAACCTGGGCTGTCACTGGCAGATGTGTGCCGTGCTGATCTGTTCACAACTCACCCACTGTAGCGGGAAGGGCGCCCAGAAGAGCCTCTTTGTACTTCCGAAGACTCTCATCATCCTGGTCCATGGCCTGAATCTCATCGATGGACTTCGGAGCTGGAGCCTTGTAGTTGACGGAGTGTTCATCCTCTTCGTTTTCGGCTGCGATCTGTGCAAGCTGCTCTGAGGTGGGTTCGTGTTCAGCCATGGTTCAAGAGTGGGCACCCTAGTGCAGAAAAATAAATCAGTGGTTATCCTTCTACAATTCTGTCCACGGTGCCAAAAGTAGAATAGTGAATGGCAACAGTGCTACTACAGCACTCAGTCTTTTTAATCTTCTTCTGGGATCCCCTCACTGGCGCTCCAGGCCCCTCCTCTTCATCGGGTGCCCCCGCGGAAAGCCGATTTCCATGGGGGCACCCGTGCGGGCTCACTACCGATTCCCGCTGCTGTGTTTATTGATACTGACAGCTGGACTCAGCCCCACATCACAGTTTTTGATTGACAGCAGTGGGAGCCAATGGCTCCTGCTGCTATCAATATTTCCAATTAGGAGAGCAACAATGTCTGCAGCAGCTGAGCTTGTGCACATCACTGGATCAGATCGGGTTCAGGTAAGGAAAAGTGCTGCACTACAGAAGGTTTTTCATTTAATGCATAAAGGTGAAAAACCTTGAGGGGCTTTGCTACCACTTTAAAGGACCAGGCTTCTCTAGGAATCTTTGTTTACAAGTAAAAAAAAAAAAATTTATTTTTAGCTAGAAAAATTCCTTAGAACTATATGTATCCCAGAAAGCAGCCGCTCATTCACAAAGCAGCGCGAGCCTCACGCATGCGCAGTAGGAAGCCGTTACCCTTACTGAGGATGGCGGCGTCGGTACCCTGGACGATCAAGGGGGTCGGCTTCAGGGGGGGCTGACATCGCGGGTGCCTAGGACAGGTAAGTGTCCTTATTAAGAGTCAGTAGCTACAATGTTTGGAGCGGCTGACTTTAGGAAAAAATAAAATAAAATCGCGGGTGGAATCCCGCTTTAGGCCAGAGGCAGCCAAAATTTGCAAAGGCTGAGCAAATGCTTTTGACAAACTTTCTATACTTGGACCCCTAAGTAATTAGCCGTGTCCTTACATGCGACATCTTCACCTACAAAACGCTCTTTTACGATTTCAGTCCAAAAAGTGCAAAGCAATATTTAAGACGTATTAATAGAGGAGCGTGTCAGCGTCTGATGAAAAATGTCATTGCTCACAATGTTCATATTTTGCAGGGCAGGAATGATATCGGGTGCATACGACAAAGTGCTTCCCCCCTCCTCATGACAAATTTGGTGACAGTTCAGCTCCTTCCTAATTTTGCATAATGAAGCTGGTAAGAGGTGACTGTTGGCACGTCCTGTCCATGCCAGTGTAGCTATTCAAATATCTATGAATACAAAAGAGGAAGTAAAACAAAAAAAGGAAATTTGCTAAATGTGAACTCTGAATGGACACACGGAGCTGTGATTCGGCACGTGTGCCCCCATAGCAAACTGCTTGCTGTGGGGGCACTCGACAAGAGGGAGGGGCCAGGAGCAGCAAAGAGGGACCCGAGAAGAGGAGGAACTGGGCTGCTCTGTGCAAATCCATGTTTGTTATTTAGAAAAGAGACTTTACAATCACTCTAGAGCCGGTTCACACTACCGCGACCTGGGGGGTGACTTGTGTCGCCCCAAGTCGCGCAACATGACAAATTACATGGCAGTGAATGAGAGCCGTCTTAATGCACACTACGGAAGTCACTCCGACCTCAGAAAAGGTTCCTGTGCTACTTCAAGGCAACTTGTACCCATTGATTTCAATGGAAGTCGCCTCCAAGTCGGATCCCCCATCTTAAGGCCCCTTTCACACTGGGGCGTTTTTCGGGCGTTATTCAGGCGCTTTGGCTTTAAAAAAAAAAAAAAAAGCCTGTAAAGCGCCTGAAAGAAGCCTCATCTGCAATCCCAATGTGAAAGCCCGAGTGCTTTCAGAGCCCTTTCACACTGCCAGCGCCCGAAAAACGCTGGTAAAGCACCGCCTAAGAACCTAACGTTTTAGGGCGTTTTTTCAGTGCCTCAGTGTGAAAGGGCAAGGCGTTTTACAGCACTTTCAATTCATTTCAATGGAGAGGGGCGTTTTTGGAGCGTATTTTTCAGCGCCCAAAAGCGGCTCCAAAGATGCTGCTTGCCTTGTAACGTCGCGCTGGAAGTCCAGTTGTCCCAGTGTGAACCGGCACTTACTGTTTATTAGGATGCAGTGACTACACAGACAAAGCTGCTTGTCCTCATGTGACAGACACGCAGGTGTGGTTGAGCGCAGACAAGGCCTAAAAGTGAATTTTACAGCAGCAAAAAAAAATGATCACTCATCTCTTGCTGCCATAGTCAGATCTATAAAAAAAAAAAAAAAAAAGATTGAATCCGATTGGATACTTTGGATCACCATCCCTTGTGAAATGCTCTATGCTCTACCAGGAGGAATAATGCAAGTGCTGTCCGATGACACTCCCACAAGCCACGCCCAAATCACGTCACTTTCCTGAACCTAATAACGTACCGCCGGTCTACGCTATGTCACCAGATAATAGATCTGCCGTCACTCAACCAGACTGTCCAGCCTCTAGGAAAAAGTGACATGAGTGTTTCCACAGCAAAGTCACTGCTTCCTAATTGGCTGGATTATTCAAACTAGGCATTCAGACCACTGGGTAGATGTCACCACTGCAGAGCCGACCTGGCAAGGAAATAAAATGACATTCTGATGGTAGAATCTGAAAGCTCATCTTTGGAATGTGTACAGTATACAAGTTGTTTCTTGTGTAATGAGCCTGTGTCTCCACCCCATGAATAACACCTTGGCACTGATAAGCCGGCACAGACTTCCTGCTCTGCTTGTCCTCCTGAGCCATGTATTCCAAAGAGTAGGAACCAAGCACTCTATACCCAGCGTAAGAATATGCCAACATGGGAGACTGGGAACTAGGGATGCACTGATATCTGTTATTTCAAGTGGAAGTCTTTTTTTTTTTTTACTTGTACCTAGAGGTAAGCCTATAAGGCTTACCTCTAGGCAGGGCCGTCTTAATAGCATCATGGGCCCCTGGGCAAAGTAATTCTCTGGGGCCCCCTACAATGATGACAGTGCAGGTAAACAGACATCAAGTAGGTAGGAGGCAGACTGCCTCCCCTGTGTATCTATCACTCCCAGTGCCATCATGGGGCCCCCAATTTTGGGGCAGAGTGGGCTCAAGAACCAGCTGCTTTGGGGGAAAAAACAGGGGCCCCCCGTGCAGCGCCCAGGTGTGCCCTCTCATTAAGACAGCCCTGCCTCTAGGTACTGTGAATATCTCTGAAACCTGCACCATTTACCATGCCGGACCTTCAGAGCCAGTGCCGTAAATGACAGCTCCCATGCATGTGCAGGAGTGACATCATCGTGTCTCCAGCCACTCACAGCGCCGGAGCCTGTGGAACCAGAAGAAACACCTTGGAAGATATCAGCCGTCTTATTGGTGTGCAGGGGCCGCTGGAGGGCTTCGCACCAAGTTAAGCATTTCATAATGGACTAGTATGCAATGCATACTAGCTTATTATACCTTTGTCTTACAGGTTGTCCCCCCCCCCCCAGGGTTTACAACCACTTTAAGAGAGAATATGAGTACTGATACTTGTGCTCAAGTACTTGCCGATACCAATTATCAATAGTTTTGGCTAGGCTTGCACCGATACCGATACTAGTACCGGTGCCAATACCAAGCATTTGCACTAGTATCAGTACTCGTGCCAATGCTCCGATACTTGATCCTATACCTGATGTATGGGGCCAGGCGTCCTCAGCCTCACGGGTGATCGGTGCAGGCAGTTACAAGCACCGATCCCCCTGTATAGCCTTTTAGTAAAGCAGCTGACAGCCGATTCTCCTCCTCTCCCTGCCGTGGCTGTCAGCTGCTTTTTTTTTTAAATCAAAGTATTTTTTTATAGAACAAAAGAGATAACATTAACAAAAGGATACCATGACAAACGTCAAATAGAGATTACAGTTTCTCTTAACAGTATCATACAGCAACATTCCTTAGTGGTGTGTACAGAAACATGAGACAGCTTAATCGGTACCATGAACAGTGGGACACTTACAGGTGGCAACACATTGTGCCGAGGCTGTCAGCTGCTTTATTGGAAGACTATACAGGGGGATCAGTGCTTGTAAATGCCTGCACTGATCACCCCCAACTGTCCCCTGTGTTCTCCCCGGGTCTTCCTCTGGCTCCCGGTGTCCTCCTTCTCTCCAGTCCTCACCCCGACCCCAGATCTCTCAGGATGGAGAGCGGAGGAAGGAGTCGGTCAATATGTTATTTACTAGCTTCTTCCTTTTCTGAATGCACAGAGTCAGTGATCACTGCATCTATCCTTTCATAACTGATCATAATCTGTGTTTACGATGTTTACGTTTATGAATGGAGAGGAGCCGCTGCCTCCTGTCCATTCATCTGTTCTCAGTCTCATTCCCTGTCTCAGAGGGGAGAGGTCAGGGGTCCATTTAGACCTGATCCCTCACCAAAGCCCCCCCCTCCCAGCAGGGCTGATAAATCGAATTGCATACAAAAAAAAATAAAAAAAACACCTGACACCGTTGATCCCCCTTCCCTCTCCCTAAATGGTATACTTGCCTGCTCTGTGTAATGGTTTTGTACAGAGCAGACCCGATCCTCCCCTTCTCAGGTCCCCTGCCAGTGCTCCAGACTCCATCCTCCTGCCAAGTGCCCCCACAGAAAACAAATTGCTCTGGGGGGCTCCCGAGCCACTGCTCTGTTTGTCCATTCAGACACAGAGCCATGGCTCGGCCCACTCTCTCCTCATTGGCTCCCACTGCTGTCTTAACCAAAGAGGAGGAAGACGCCCAGGAGAGCCGAGGCCTTTGTGCACATCGCTGGATCGCGAGGGGGCTCAGGTAAGTATTCAGGCGGCTGGGGGAGAGCTGCTGCACACAAGGTTTTTTACCTTCATACACCAAATGCATTAAGTAAAAAATAAATAAAAATAAACCTATATGCATGGAGATAAAAAAAAAAAAAAAAAATTCTACCTTTACAACCACTTTAATTTTGATTTATCATAAACCGAACTTTGAGAAGATATAATTCAACCTCAGATACCATAATGAAAAGAATAATAGCGATCCTTTTCCGTCACAGAAGGACTCTCCCTGGGCCTACACCATGCTGGGGAAAAAAAAGACAGGAAAACCCCGAAGGACGGAGAGGATGGGCGAGCAATTCATTCTCTTCCTGTCCCGTTGTCAGCAGGCAGCTCTGGTGTGATCACGATCATTGTAATAGAAAAGGAAAAAAAGTCTTAAAACATGCAACACGTGCCAACATCTCCCATTATCAATCACCATGGACCTCCCCAGACCAGAGACGACCCTCACTGGACAAAGACCGCATTCACCTGTACATGGCTGGCAACCTATGTTCTACTCTGTGCTGAATGGAGCGAGCCTTTAAATTGGACCTTTCACTAGCTTTACAAAGACTCCATGATTTCATTCTGACACTTCACATTATACCGTATATACTCGAGTATAAGCCAACCCGAATATAAGTCGAGGCACCTAATTTTACCACAAAAAAAATGGGAAAACGTATTGACTCGAGTATAAGCCTAGGGTGCCTACCTGCATGCCTCGCTGTGCCCATGCCTCACTATGCCCATGACTAGACTGACGTTTAACATGGGGGTCTATGGAAGGGGTGTTCGGCTTTGGAAAAAAAAAAAAAACGGTGCTCCCCGGGCCGTAGGTCCCCCAGACAGGGGTTGACAAATTTGCTTGGAATCTAGGAGCCAGCTAAAAAAGTTAGGAGCCAGAAAATGCGCCGCGTCCCGACGAGCTTGCGCACAGAAGCGAACACATACGTGAGCAGCGCCCGCATATGTAAACGGTGTTCAAACCACACATGTGAGGTATTGCCGCGATTGGTCGAGCGAGAGCAATAATTCTAGCCCTAGCCCTCCTCTGTAACTCAAAACATGCAACCTGTAGATTTTTTTAAACATCGCCTATGAGGATTTTAAAGGGTAAAAGTTTGTCGGCATTCCACGAGCGGACGCAATTTTGAAGCGTGACATGTTGGGTATGAATTTACTCGGCGTAACATTGTCTTTCATAATATAAAAAAAAAAAATGGGGATAACTTTACTGTTGTCTTATTTTTTAATTAAAAAAAGTAATTTTTTCCCAAAAAAGTGCGCTTGTAAGACCGCTGCGCAAATACGGCGTGACAGAAAGTATTGCAACGATCGCCATTTTATTCTCTAGGGTGTTAGGATAAAAAATATATATAATGTTTGGGGGTTCCAATTAGAGGGAAGAAGATAGCAGTGAAAATAGTGAAAAATGACATTAGAATTGCTGTTTAACTTGTAATACCAACGGCCACCACCAGATGGCGCCAGCTTACATATCTGGTGGTTATAACTTGTAATACCAACGGCTCACCACCAGATGGCGCCAGCTCACAAAAAAAAAACTTCCAAGCCAAGTCGCCAGGACCCTATTTCTAGTCGCTATGGCGACCGGGATTTGTCGAGCCCTGCCTTACTCTACATACAGTGGGGAAAATTATTATTTTATCCCCTGCAGATTTTGTAAGTTCGCCCAATTACACAGAAATAAAGGATCTATCATTTTCTATCAGACCCTTCATTTCTCTGTAAGTGGGCAAACTAACAAAATCCACAGGGGATCAAATAATTATTTCCCCCACTAATGGTGGACGATTGTTGATTTTGTCTCGATCTTGCAGTAATGTCACTGCTGTATATTTAGTGATCGGTTTTCTACCAGCGTATATATGCGTCTCATAAAAAATAATAATAAGTGGAGAAATAACACGCTGTTTTTTATTCGGCAAACAACGAGGACTATTGTTGGAGATTTTTAAACCTACCCCGGCGTTGTTCAGTTTTAATAAAATGGAGCAAGGCTCTGCAGGGGGGAGGTTAGCCTGTGCGTAGGCGCGTGTTCTCCTGCGTCAATGTCTGTCAGAATAGGTGAGTGGCGGCTGCTGGGCGAGGAACATTGACGTTTATCACCTGCCTTGAACATCGGATTTCGGGGGAGGGGCGCCACTAATAGCGGCTTTACAGCCAGCCATACGGAAATGTAGCTCTGCGTGATCGCGAACTACATACCGCTGCCCATCGCTCTCCACAGGACCCCGATGAGGGCGTACAGTACACCCAACAGCCTGGCATCAGCACTAATCCTGCACAAGGGCAAAGCGGAACTAAAGGAATAAGCCAATAGGGTCTAAATCCGAACATCGTGTGTATTCTTCCATGAAGATCCGTGTACTTTGTGTATTTCTTCCAGATCTGTGCAGTCAGACTTCCTGTAATAAAGACCGCCCACTGCTGCCCTTTCCTTGTGCAGGGTGTCTCCGCCCCCTCCTGTAGTTTTCTGCAGGCAGCCTTATAGTAGGTGGAGACTGCTGGGCCCCTCCCACAGGCCCGCTCTCCTTGCACAGGGTGACTGGTCTGGTCTCCACCCCCTCATGTAATTTTCTGCAGACAGCCTGTAGTGGGTGGAGCCTGCTGGATCCCTCCCCACAGCTCGCTCTCTACACAGGCTAAATACAGCACAGTGATGATGTCACTGCTAATTTACAAGGCAATAGCTGGGTTTGCAAAGGCACTTGGTGCACAACAAAATAAAAACAGTGGGAAATCTTCCAAGAGGGACAACCTATTCTTGTGATGCCCTTCCCCCTTCTGCTTACCACCTGAGTGCGCCCCCCTCCCACTTGAGAGCGTGCCTCTTGCTCCTTCGGCCCACTACCTAATACCTCCCCCCTCCGCCTGAGTGCACCCCCCTACTTCCCTCTGTCCACCACCTAAATGCACCACCTTCTACCCTCCGCCCACCACCTGAGTGCGCCCCCTTCTTCCCTCTCCGCCCACCACCTGAGTGTGCTCCCCTTCTTCCCTCCGCCCACCACCTGAGTGTGCCCCCCTTCTACCCTCCGTCCACCACCTGAGTGTGCCCCCCTTCTTCCCTTCGTCCACCACCTGAGTGTGCCCCCCTTCTACCCTTCGTCCACCACCTGAGTGTGCCCCCCTTCTACCCTTCGTCCACCACCTGAGTGTGCCCCCCTTCTTCCCTTCGTCCACCACCTGAGTGTGCCCCCCTTCTTCCACCACCTGAGTGTGCTCCCCTTCTTCCCTCCGCCCACCACCTGAGTGTGCTCCCCTTCTTCCCTTCGTCCACCACCTGAGTGTGCCCCCCTTCTTCCACCACCTGAGTGTGCTCCCCTTCTTCCCTTCGTCCACCACCTGAGTGTGCCCCCCTTCTTCCACCACCTGAGTGTGCTCCCCTTCTTCCCTCCGCCCACCACCTGAGTGTGCTCCCCTTCTTCCCTCCGCCCACCACCTGAGTGTGCTCCCCTTCTTCCCTTCGCCCACCACCTGAGTGTGCTCCCCTTCTTCCCTCCGCCCACCACCTGAGTGTGTCCCCCTTCTTCCCTTCGTCCACCACCTGAGTGTGCCCCCCTTCTTCCCTCTCCGTCCACCACCTGAGTGTGCCCCCCTTCTCTTCTTCGTCCACCACCTGAGTGTGCCCCCCTTCTTCCCTCTCCGTCCACCACCTGAGTGCGCCCCCTTCTTCCCTTCGTCCACCACCTGAGTGTGCCCCCCTTCTTCCCTCTCCGTCCACCACCTGAGTGTGCTCCCCTTCTTCCCTTCGTCCACCACCTGAGTGTGCTCCCCTTCTTCCCTCCGCCCACCACCTGAGTGTGCCCCCCTTCTACCCTCCGTCCACCACCTGAGTGTGCCCCCCTTCTTCCCTTCGTCCACCACCTGAGTGTGCCCCCCTTCTTCCACCACCTGAGTGTGCTCCCCTTCTTCCCTTCGTCCACCACCTGAGTGTGCTCCCCTTCTTCCCTCCGCCCACCACCTGAGTGTGCTCCCCTTCTTCCCTCCGCCCACCACCTGAGTGTGTCCCCCTTCTTCCCTTCGTCCACCACCTGAGTGTGCCCCCCTTCTTCCCTCTCCGTCCACCACCTGAGTGTGCCCCCCTTCTCTTCTTCGTCCACCACCTGAGTGTGCCCCCCTTCTTCCCTCTCCGTCCACCACCTGAGTGCGCCCCCTTCTTCCCTTCGTCCACCACCTGAGTGTGCCCCCCTTCTTCCCTCTCCGTCCACCACCTGAGTGTGCTCCCCTTCTTCCCTTCGTCCACCACCTGAGTGTGCCCCCCTTCTACCCTCCGCCCACCACCTGAGTGTGCCCCCCTTCTACCCTCCGTCCACCACCTGAGTGTGTCCCCCTTCTTCCCTTCGTCCACCACCTGAGTGTGCCCCCCTTCTTCCCTCTCCGTCCACCACCTGAGTGTGCCCCCCTCCCACTTGAGAGCGTGCCTCTTGCTCCTTCGGCCCACTACCTAATACCTCCCCCCTCCGCCTGAGTGCACCCCCCTACTTCCCTCTGTCCACCACCTAAATGCACCACCTTCTACCCTCCGCCCACCACCTGAGTGCGCCCCCTTCTTCCCTCTCCGCCCACCACCTGAGTGTGCTCCCCTTCTTCCCTCCGCCCACCACCTGAGTGTGCCCCCCTTCTACCCTCCGTCCACCACCTGAGTGTGCCCCCCTTCTTCCCTTCGTCCACCACCTGAGTGTGCCCCCCTTCTTCCACCACCTGAGTGTGCTCCCCTTCTTCCCTTCGTCCACCACCTGAGTGTGCCCCCCTTCTTCCACCACCTGAGTGTGCTCCCCTTCTTCCCTCCGCCCACCACCTGAGTGTGCTCCCCTTCTTCCCTCCGCCCACCACCTGAGTGTGCTCCCCTTCTTCCCTTCGCCCACCACCTGAGTGTGCTCCCCTTCTTCCCTCCGCCCACCACCTGAGTGTGTCCCCCTTCTTCCCTTCGTCCACCACCTGAGTGTGCCCCCCTTCTTCCCTCTCCGTCCACCACCTGAGTGTGCCCCCCTTCTCTTCTTCGTCCACCACCTGAGTGTGCCCCCCTTCTTCCCTCTCCGTCCACCACCTGAGTGCGCCCCCCTTCTTCCCTTCGTCCACCACCTGAGTGTGCCCCCCTTCTTCCCTCTCCGTCCACCACCTGAGTGTGCTCCCCTTCTTCCCTTCGTCCACCACCTGAGTGTGCCCCCCTTCTACCCTCCGCCCACCACCTGAGTGTGCCCCCCTTCTACCCTCCGTCCACCACCTGAGTGTGTCCCCCTTCTTCCCTTCGTCCACCACCTGAGTGTGCCCCCCTTCTTCCCTCTCCGTCCACCACCTGAGTGTGCTCCCCTTCTTCCCACCACCTGAGTGTGCCCCCCTTCTACCCTCCGCCCACCACCTGAGTGTGCCCCCCTTCTACCCTCCGTCCACCACCTGAGTGTGCCCCCCTTCTTCCACCACCCGAGTGTGCCCCCCTTCTTCCCTTCGTCCACCACCTGAGTGCGCCCCCCTTCTTCCACCACCTGAGTGCGCCCCCCTTCCACCCTTCGTCCACCACCTGAGTGCGCCCCCCTTTTCTTCGTCCACCACCTGAGTGCGCCCCCCTTCTCTTCTTCGTCCACCACCTGAGTGCGCCCCCCTTCTCTTCTTCGTCCACCACCTGAGTGCGCCCCCCTTCTCTTCTTCGTCCACCACCTGAGTGCGCCCCCCTTCTCTTCGTCCACCACCCGAGTGCCCCCCCCCCCCCGTCTTCGTCCACCCTCTGGGTGTGGACCCCACCTTCTCTATGTCCACCACCTGAGTGTGCACCCCTTCTACCCTCCACCTGTGTGTGTCCCTTCCCCCTTCTGCTTACCACCTGAGTGTTCCCCCCTCCTGCCTACCACTTGAGAGCGTGCCTCTTCCTCTTTCGGCCCACTACCTAAGTGCGTCCTCCCCTCCGCCTGAGTGCACCCCCCTACTTCCCTCTGTCCACCACCTAAATGCACCACCTTCTACCCTCCGCCCACCACCTAAATGCACCACCTTCTACCCTCCGCCCACCACCTGAGTGTGCCCCCTTCTTCCCTTCGTCCACCACCTGAATGCGCCCCCCTTCTTCCCTTCGTCCACCACCTGAGTGTGCCCCCCTTCTACCACCACCTAAGCGCGCGCCCCTTCCACCCTTCGTCCACCACCTGAGTGCGCCCCCCTCCTGCCTACCACTTGAGAGCGTGCCTCTTCCTCCTTCGGCCCACTACCTAAGTGCGTCCCCCCCTCCGCCTGAGTGCACCCCCCTACTTCCTTCTGTCCACCACCTAAATGCACCACCTTCTACCCTTCCCCCACCACCTGAGTGCGCCCCCTTCTACCCTCCACCCAAGAGCGCCCTTCTTCTACCCTCCGCCCACCACCTAAATGCACCACCTTCTACCCTCCACCCAAGAGCGCCCTTCTTCTTCCCTCCACCTGAGTACACCCCTGCACCTCATTAAGATTTATGCAAAGGGCAACAAAATTAGGGACACCCCGATTTGGGTATGACCCCACCCCAGAATTACTCTCCAATTCTAAGTCCTATAAGAAGCGGACGGACGGCTCGGCCCCGCCCAAGTCTCCACCCATAACTGGAATATGACTGTAGGATGGTCGGTCTCCCCATGGCAGGAATTCTGGGGTCACCGGGCCATGTGCCACACCTTTCTTGTGTCTACAATGGCGGTCAGACCGGGGCGTAACCCAGCGCCATTCCTCATTGGCTGAGCATGGTGGGGCCAATCCAGCTGCTGGACAACTACAAGTCCCAGCACAACCTCTGACTGACAGGTGACACTCAGAGGCTGCAGGCAGTCATGTGGCCCTTTCCTTTCTCCAGGGCCCAGAGCAAGTCCACATCAACCAATCAGCTTCCAGCTCTCATTTACCCCGGGTGACATTAGCCCTAATGGGTTGCTAGGGGCAACAGTCAGACTTCCCCCTTTTCTCCCCACTTAGCCGTCGCTATGGTGACTCCCCTGTCACATGACAGCGGCGACCTTCCCCCGCTCCTCCCTCCAGCCGTCACTGTGGCGCCAGGCGAGCACACTTACCGGTGCCGGTTCGGTTCCCCGCTCTTACAGCTCCCACCCTCAGGAATGGCGAATGAAAGCCGTACACGCCCCGCCGTGCGCGCTCCTCTGCTTTTCCGGGATGTGCGTCATTTCCGGCGGAGGCCATCTTGGTACTCCCAAAGGCTGAGGCTCTTCAGCGGCGAAGGGAGCAGAGGTGAGGAAGCCGTGTCACAGGCAGTAGGTGGGGTGGGGGGGATGTGAGCGAGGAGACAGACAATACGCCGAGCTCTGGGGGCCTTCTCAGAGAAGCAGGCCTGAGGCTGGAGACTGCGGGGGGCCTGACTAGGCCTCAGAGAGACATAGAAGGGTCTATGAGGGGCACAGCCACAAATACCTGACAATAACAGGCTAGATATGGAGCCCTCTGCGGGGGCGGGGGTATATAAGAGGTGCCTCCTTACATCAGGTGTTCTCCATCAGAGTGTCCCCTTACATCACAGTGTCCCCTTACATCAGGTGTCCCCATCAGTGTCCCCTTACATCAGGTGTCCCCCATCAGTGTCCCCTTACATCAGGTGTCCCCATCAGTGTCCCCTTACATCAGGTGTCCCCCATCAGTGTCCCCTTACATCAGGTGTCCCCCATCAGTGTCCCCTTACATCAGGTGTCCCCATCAGTGTCCCCTTACATCAGGTGTCCCCATCAGTGTCCCCTTACATCAAGCGTGCCCATCAGAGTGTCCCCTTACATCAAGCGTGCCCATCAGAGTGTCCCCTTACATCAAGCGTGCCCATCAGAATGTCCCCTTACATCAGAATGTCCCCTTACATCAGGTGTCCCCCATCAGAATGTCCTCTTACATCAGGCGTGCCCATCAGAGTGTCCCCTTACATCAGGCGTGCCCATCAGAGTGTCCCCTTACATCAGGCGTGCCCATCAGAGTGTCCCCTTACATCAGAATGTCCCCTTACATCAGGTGTCCCCCATCAGAATGTCCCCTTACATCAGGTGTCCCCATCAGAGTGTCCCCTTGCATCAGGTGTCCCCCATCAGAGTGTCCCCTTACATCAGGCGTGCCCATCAGAGTGTCCCCTTACATCAGGCGTGCCCATCAGAGTGTCCCCTTACATCAGGCGTGCCCATCAGAGTGTCCCCTTACATCAGAATGTCCCCTTACATCAGGTGTCCCCCATCAGAATGTCCCCTTACATCAGGTATCCCCCATCAGAGTGTCCCCTTACATCAGGTGTCCCCCATCAGAATGTCCCCTTACATCAGGTGTCCCCCATCAGAATGTCCTCTTACATCAGGCGTGCCCATCAGAGTGTCCCCTTACATCAGGCGTGCCCATCAGAGTGTCCCCTTACATCAGAATGTCCCCTTACATCAGGTGTCCCCATCAGAGTGTCCCCTTGCATCAGGCGTGCCCATCAGAGTGTCCCCTTACATCAGAATGTCCCCTTACATCAGGTGTCCCCCATCAGAATGTCCCCTTACATCAGGTATCCCCCATCAGAGTGTCCCCTTACACCAGGTGTCCCCCATCAGAGTGTCCCCTTACACCAGGTGTCCCCATCAGAGTGCCCCCTTACATCAGGTGTCCCCATCAGAGTTCCCCCTTACATCAGGTGTCCCCTTACATCAGGTGTCCCCATCAGAGTTCCCCCTTACATCAGGTGTCCCCTTACATCAGGTGTCCCCATCTGAATGTCCCCTTACATCAGGTGCCCCAACCAATTAAAAAAAAAGGTTAATTATATATATATATATATATATATATATATATATATATATAAGGAAAAGGTAAGTAAAAATTGATATTTGTTGTGTTTGTTACTGTAGATAAAAAGTATATATTTTTTAAATTTATTTATTACATATACATTTTATTCAATATTTTTCCCATTTAAAATAAAGATTTTGGTACAAAACATTGCGAAGTACTTTACAGATGAAATAATATAAAGTAAACGTTGGGGGTGTCCTGTGCATTACCCATCATAGACTTCTGTCCCCCGCCCCGTATTTTGCTCCCAGTCATGATCACCTAAAAGCCAATCATGTGAATTTACGAATAACCGTCTGCGGCCTGAAGGTGGCAGTGTGCCTCTGGGTAATGCACTGCTTGTGCGATGGACACATTGATCACTTTTATTCCTATTACAAGGAATGTAAACATCCCTTGTAATAGAAAAAAGCATGACAGGTCCTCTTAAATATGAGATCTGGGGTCAAAAAGACCTCAGATCTCATATTTAGACTTAAATGCAAAAAAAATAAAAATGTCATTTTTTCAAATGACAAAAAAAAAAATGTTTCTTTAAGAGGCTGGGCGGGACTGACGTTTTGACGTCACTTCCGCCCAGCAGAGCTATGAGGACGGGTGAAGGAGATTTCTCCTTCAGTCCCGTCCCCGCTCAGCTGCCGGACACATCCGATCCCCTCCGCCGCTACCGACGGCTCCGGTAAGCGGCGGAGGGCGCGGGAAGGGGGGCCCTCTCCCGCCACCGATAACGGCGATCTCGCGGCGAATCCGCCGCGGAGACCGCCATTATCGTGTACACCACCGCCCCCTGAAAAGATGAATATCTCGGTTGTGGCAGCAGCTGCTGCCGTTATCGAGATATTCAACTTTAAAAACAGGACGTCTTTTTGACATGGGGCGGTGGTCAAGTGGTTAAGTAAATAAAAACTCCACCTTTATTTTGTATTGGGTATGGGGGGAGCCAACCACCCGCTGCTGAACCTGCAGATCTGCCAGGAGACTGCAGAATTCAGAGCCCATTCAGACAGTAAACCACACACATTATCCCAGTGCACGGTTCTATGTACAGTGCAATGCATTTTTTTTGTGAATGACACCTAATGCCCTCTACAGTACATCCAGAAAGTATTCACAGGGCTTCACTTTTTCCACATTTTCTTATGTTACAGCCTTATTCTAAAATGGAGTAAATTCATTATTTTCCTCAAAATTCTACAAACAATTCCCCATAATGACAACGTGAAAGAAGTTTGTTTGAAAACGTTGAAAATGTATTAAAAATAAAAAATGAAAAAAAATCACATGTACAGAGGGGGGGGGGGGAGTATTTGACCCCCTGCTGATTTTGTATGTTTGCCCCACTGACAAAGAAATGATCCGTCTATAATTTTATTGGTCGGTTTATTTTACCAGTGAGAGACAGAATAACAACGAAAATGTCCAGAAAAACACATTTGAAAAAAGTTATGAATTGATTTGCATTTTAATGAGTGAAATAAGTATTTGACCCCTTCACAAAACATGACTTAGTACTTGGTGGGGAAACCCTTGTTGGTAATCGCAGAGGTCAGATGTTTCTTGTAGTTGGCCTCCAGGTTTACACATCTCAGGAGGGATTTTGTCCTCTTTGCAGATCCTCTCCAAGTCATTAAGGTTTTTGAGGCTGACGTTTGGTATCCCAAACCTCAGCTCCCTCCACATATTTTCTTTGGGATTAAGGTCTGGCTAGGCCACTCCAGGACCTTAATGTGCTTCTTCTTGAGCCACTCCTTTGCTGCCTTGGCCGTGTGTTTTGCGTCATTGTCCTGTTGGAATATCCATCTACGACCCATTTTCAATGCCCTGGCCTCACTGGGGGAAGGAGGTTCTCATCCGAGATTGGACAGTACACGGCCCGTTCATTGTCCCTTCTATGCAGTGAAGTTGTCCTGTCATGGCAGAAAACCGCCTACAAACCTGGGGTGTCAAGGTGTGGCGGCACAGATCTGGGGGAAGGGTACAGAAAATGAGCACAGTGGCCTCCATCACCTGTAAATGGAAGAAGTTTGGAACCACCAGGACTCTTCCTAGAGCGGGCCGCCCGGCCAAACAGAGCGATCAGGGGAGAAGGTCCTCCAGGCCCAGACGGGCCGTCATGTGCCTTTTACTGAGGAGTGGCTTCCGTCTGACCACTCCCCCATACAGGCCTGATTGGTGGAGAGCTGCAGAGGTGGTGGTTCTTCTGGAAGGTTCTCCTCCCTCCACAGAGAAACACTGGAGCTCTGTCAGAGTGACCATCGGGTTCTTGGTCACCTCCCTGACTAAGGCCTTTCTCCCCCGATCGCTCAGTTTGGCTGGGCGGCCCACTTTAGAAAGAGACCATACCCCTTGGAAAATTTCAAGGGGTATGAATACTTTTTCATGGCACTGTATAGACAGGTGTGCGCCTTTCCAAATCATGTCCAATCAACTGAATTTACCACAGGTGGTCTCCAATCAAGTTGTAGAAACATCTCAAGGATGATCAGTGGAAACAGGAGGCACCTGAGCTCAATTGTGAGTGTGTGGTGCGATTTGCGACCATTTTTGTGTATTGGAGCAAATCGCACCGCAAAGTTTCGGAACTCGGTATCAGCGAGTACTTGACTGAAAGTATCGGAGCTCGTACTCGCCCCAAAAAAATGCTATCTGTGCATCCCTAATTTTTACCTTACTTGATCCAATTTGAAAAACTTTGGGCTAGATTCACATAGAACTGCGTATCTTTGCGGCGGCGTAACGTATCCGATTTACGTTGCGCCTCCGCAACTTAGACGGGCAAGTGCTGTATTCTCAAAGCACTTGCTCCGTACGTTGCGGCGGCGTAGCGTAAATCGGCCGGCGTAAGCCCTCCTAATTCAAATTTGGATCAGGGGGGCGTGTTTTATGTAAATGCACTGTGACCCGACGCGATTGACGTTTTTTCCCGAACGGCGCATGCGCCGTCCGTGGAATTTCCCAGTGTGCATTGCTCCAAAGTACGTCCAGCCCGATTCACGGACGACTTACGCAAACGACGTAACTTTTTCAAATTTCGACGCGGGATCGACGGCCATACTTAACATTGTTACGCCACCATATAGCAGGGGTAACTATACGCCGGGAAAAGCCTAACGCAAACGGCGTAACTTTACTGCGTCGACCGGGCGTACGTTCGGGAATTTGCGTATCTAGCTAATTTGCATACGCGACGCGGAATTCGACGGAAGCGCCACCTAGCCGCCAGCGTAAATATGCAGTTACGATCCGACGGCGTAAGAGACTTACGCCTGTCGGATCTAACATATATCTATGCGTAACTGATTCTAAGAATCGGGCGCATAGATACGACGGCGCAGCGCATAGATACGACGGCGTATCTGGAGATACGCCGTCGTATCTCCACTGAGAATCTGGCCCTCTGACTTCAGATATAATATAAAAGTGCAGAAGTGATCAGGAACTTTCTTTGCGGTTGTTACACGATGCAGCTTGGCACAGCCACCCCGAGGTATCAGGATGAGGCAGATCCCGAGCCTTTCATGAATTGACAAGACTTGGCAGCTGCCTCTGACTGTCCACTAACAGCTGCGAATATTAGATGTCTCGTGTGTCATTTGTCTCTTCTTCCCAGCATGCACCATCAGAGGCAGGTATGAAGGGAGACCGGACAATGCAAAGACAGCTGGCCCTTTAAACACTTCCTTACTGGGCACATATACCCCTTCCTGACCATGGTGAAACTTTAGCTTGTGGCACTGCGTCACTTTAACAGACAATTGCGCGGTCGTGCGGCGTGGCTCCCAAACAAAATTGACGTCCTTTTTTCCCCACAAATAGAGCTTTCTTTTGGTGGTATTTGATCGCCTCTGCGGTTTTTATTTTTTGCGCTATAAACAAAAATAGAGCGACAATTTTGAAAAAAAAAACAATATTTTTTACTTGTTGCTATAATAAATAGCCCAATTTTTTTAAAAAAACTTTTTTTTTCTCAGTCTAGGCGATACGTATTCTTCTACATATTTTTGGTAAAAAAATTAAAAAAATCGTAAGAAGCGTCTGGTTTGCGCAAAAGTTATTGCGCTTACAAAATAGGGGACAGAATTATTATTATTTTTTATTATTTTTTTTTACTACTAATGGCGGCGATCAGCATTTTTTTCCTGACTGCGACATTATGGCGGAGACATCGGACACTTTTGACACATTTTTGGCGCCATTCACATTTATACAGCGATCAGTGCTATAAATATGCACTAATTACTGTATAAATGTGACTGGCATTGAAGGGGTTAACACTAGGGGGTGAGGAAGGGGTTAAATGTGTACCCTGAATTGTGTTCTAACTGTGTGGGGGGAGGGGGTGACCGATCTATGTCCCTATGTACAAGAGACACAGATCCGTCTCCTCTCTCCCCTGACAGGACATGGATCTCTCAGAGCTCCACGTCTTGTCCCTGTAGCCGCCGATCCCGAGTGCCTGGCGGACATCACGGCCGCCAGGCACTCGCATCGGCATCTCAGCGATGCGGCGGGCACGCAGGCCGTAAAAACATGGCCAGTCAGAGAATTAGAACCACCCTGCGGCCGTCGGGTAGTGGTTAAAGTGATTCTAAAGCTTAATTTGTTTTCTTTAAATAATAAACACGTTATACCTACCTAATCTCCTCTTATAGGGTACTCCACCAGCGCTCCTGGTTTCTCCCCCCTCTGAGTGCCCTCATAGTAAGCTGTTTTGCTATGGAGGCACTTGTGCAGGTTCGATCCCAAGCTGGGTTATTTGCATCTATTGACACACACAGTGTGGCTCTACCCTGCCCCCCACTTCTTTCTCACTGTATTTGATTGACAGCAGTCAGGACACCCACTAACACACAGCTCCTTTCTCTATCTGCAACGTAGAGAGCGTCCTGACTCTCCTGTAGTCCAAGGGAGGGGGCGAGCACGACACTCCACACCAGGGAGAAAGCCTCGCATTACGGTGTGGAGTTACAGACAGAAGAACAGGAAGTGAGGATTTCTCAGAAGAAATAAAGACATTTAAAAGCAAAATGGAAGGATGAGGTAAGTGAAGGAGGACTGCACTAAGGTAAAGGAAGCTATTAAGGGGAAAAAATTGTACCTTTACAACACCTTTAAGTTGTTTGTATTCATTTCAAACATAGAAAAAGTTAAAAAGAACTTAATGAAGCAGTCATGAGAAAAATTGTTTGCCCTCTGAACCTAATAACTGGTTGGGCCACAACTGCAGTCAAGCAATTGCGATACCTGGCACTGAGTCTTTCACATCGGTGTGGAGGACATTTGGCCTTCTCTTCTTTACAGAATTGTTTTAATTCAGCCACATTGGAGGGTTTTCCAGCACGAGTGGTCTGTAAGGTCATGCCACAGCACCTCCATTGGATTTAAGTCTAGACTTTGATAGGCCTCTCCAAAACCTTCATTTTGTTGAGCCATTCAGAGGTGGACTTGCTGGTGTGTTTAGGATCATCGTCCTGCTGCATAACCCAGGTGCGCTTGAGGTCACCAACTGATGGCCGGACATTCTCCTTCAAGATTTTCTGGTAGAGCCCAGAATTCATAGTTCCATCAATTATGGCAAGCCATCCAAGTCCTGAAGCTGCAAAGCAACCCCAGACCATCGCACTACCACCACCATGCGTGACTGGCGCTATGATAGTCTTTTTATGAAATGCTGTTATTCCGGGTACACACGATCGGTTTATCCAATGAAAACAGTCCAATTTGGGAGCCCCATTGGTCTTTTTTCCCAAAAAATAGAACATGTTTTATATTTTTCCGTTGAATAAAAAAAACGATAGTAAATTCAGATCGTCTGTGTGGAACTACATGGGAGAAAAATCCACACATGCTCAGAATCAAGTCGAAGCATTGAACTTCGTTTTTTTCCCGGCTCCTCATAGTGTTTTACGTCACCGCGTTTTGGCACGGTCAGAATTTAGTCTGATGGTGTGTAGGCAAGACTGATGAAAGTCAGATTTCCGACGAAAAAATCCATCGGATTCTATTCCATCAGAAATCAGATCGTGTGTACACGGCATAAGTTTTAGACCAGATGTAACGGGACGCATACCTTCAAAAAAAAGCTCAGCTTTTCTCTCATCAGTCCACAGAATATTTGCCCAAAAGGGGTGTTTTTTGGCTAATGTGAGAACCATTTGTGTTTTTTGGTCAGCAGTGGCTTTGGCGCTCTCCCATGGATGCCATTTTTGCCCAGTCTCTATCGTATTGTTGAATCATGAACACCTTACCTGAGGCCTGCAGTTCTTTAGATATTGTTCCGAGCTCCTTTATGACCTGGATAAGTCATCGTTGTGCTCTTGGAGTCATTTTGGTCAGCCTACCACTCCTGGGAAGGTTCACCATCTTTCCAAGTTTTCTCCATTTGTGGATAACGGCCCCCCGGAGTCCCAAAGCCTTTGTAACCCTTTCCAGACTGATACATAACAATTACTTTCACAGCATTGTATATAGGAGCGAAGGGAGGGGTTTATTTTGGGGGGAGAGATGTTCTAATACAGCAGATTTCCTAACCACTAATCCCTCAGAGGATTAACGGCCAACTGTCTCTGTACTTTAGCCTAAAAAAGGTTGGTAACTGAATAGGATGCAAGAAAAAAAGGAGGTACTAAGGAAATGTTGGAAGCTATTCTTGACTTCTAAAAATGTTAGTTCCTCGGCTCCTGTGCTTTTTTGCATCACTGATTAGGAACAAGTATGCAAAACCAGGAGCTCTTACCATTTGCTGCATGCTTGTTCTGGGTTACTGACTCAAGTGGGGTCCTCAAATGGTGTCGGCTTTGGAGGCGGCTCCTCCTTTGAGTGGTAGACTTGTGTCCTACCTCCAATCCGATCAGGCTGTGTCTGCTCTGCATATGCAGAGTGGACACGGACCTGCCATCCACTCCCTCCAATTGTGGCCCGCAACCAGTTACCAAGTCGCTTAAGTGGCCCTCGCGCTTCAAAAGGTTGGGCACCAACCCCTGTCTTGGGGGGGGGCAACCTGGTTGAGTATCCCGGGCTGGGGGGGTTCAGGGCGGACCTTTCTCCTCTTTTTCCCCGCACTCTTCACCTCTCTTTCTATACTTCTCTCCGCTTTCACTGACTGTCCTTTACTTCCCCACTATACTTTATGTTCCCTTGGTCGCTAAGACACACTGTGGCAGGCTAGATTCTGTGATGATATAGACACTAGGTCCTAGGTTAACTAGTTTGGATTTTGCACTGACCCGTCTTATTATGCAGTTGCTGCACTGGCAACTTTGCTTGTTCCTCCTAGTGCTGCCCCTTTATGATGCCATGTGTCCTTTTAGGTCTTTTTCTATTTTTATTTGTTTTCTTTCCTGGTCCATTCTTTTGTTTATCCTTTACCTGGAAAATGTTGAAAATTCAATAAAATTTAAGTTTTCAAAAAAAAAAGTTGGGCACCCCTGTCCTAGGCTTATACTTGAGTAAATAAGTTTTCCCAATTTTTTTGGGTAAAATTCCTCGGTTTATACTCAAATATATATATATATATATATATATATATATATATATATATATATATGGTATGTGCCACTTTGTGTTGGTCCATCACATAAAATAAATTTTTGGTTGTGACAAAAATGTGGAAAATTTTCAGGGGTATGAATACTTGTGCTTAGAATTGCCTACAGCACACTGGAGAGTTGAATGGCAGCATTGTTACTATACAAGATATATAGCGCCAACAGTTTGCGTGGCACCTTGCAACATGAGGGCAGACAGTACAGTTACATTAGAGGAGGAATTTAGAGGGCCCTGCTCATCAGAGCTTACAATCCAGTACTCGCTTATGCCTCCTCCCTAGTAGCACCAATTGGTGCACAGAAGGAAGAGCTCACGCCATATTCCTTGGTGTGGTTTTCTGCACACCACTACATACACATACAAACGGGGGGGGGGGGGGAATTTACTGCCCAAATGTCTTCTGTTACAAGTCTTAGTTAAAAAAAAAAAAAAATCCAAATAAGTCAATTAATTGGTATGTGTGAAAGTCATAGCATCTATGAACCATGCTATACTGGAATTTGCACAGCTATAGACGCTATACTGGCAGGAAATTTGGCACCAACACTGGCTGGGAAGGAGTTTGCATCTATTCTCTGGGTTATTGTGTGCCGCTTACATGTCCTAATCTGGCCGTTTCAGGGAGAAGAAACAGCCAGATTGTGCAGCACAGTTGTGTTTGGACACAGCTAATCAGCAGGTTTCAGCCAAAATCTGCTGCCAAACTTGTGCTGTGTCCAAGCACAGGTTGGCCTACAAACCCGGAAGCCAGCTTTATTTAGAATTGTGGAGCTCTAATAACTTCCAAGTGAACTGCATGCAGCCACAATCCTAATGCAGATGCTTCTACATCAGTGTTACACATACAGCAGTAAAAACTTACTGGCACTTGATGGCTGTGAGCCAGTTTTTTCCCAACTCCAGTCCTCAAGGCACACCAACAGGTCATGTTTTCAGGCTTTCCATTATTTTGCACAGGTGATTTGATCAGTTTCACTGCCTTAGTAATTACCACAGCCGTTTCATCTATGGGAAATCCTGAAAACATGACCTGTTGGTGTGCCTTGAGGACTGGAGTTGGGAAACACTGCAAGCAGCACATTGGGAAAGTGCTGGAATTTCCCACTAAAGCATCCTGTTTGCACGAGACCTTTGACTCTGGAAAGGTTTGTGACTCTTCAGCCCAGTTTTACACTGTTTTAGAGTTACCATTAAACCCTATAGGGCGGGGATAAGCAATTAGTGGACCTCCAGCTGTTGCCAAACTACAAGTCCCATAATGCCTCTGCCTCTGGGTGTCATGCTTGATGCTGTGAGTCTCGCTATGCCTCATGGGACTTGTAGTTTGGCAACAGCTGGAGGTCCGCTAATTGCTTATCCCTGCTAGGGTGCATTTAGATGAAACCACAAAGATTCAGCAAGCATGATATACAATCTCTCTCCCCATAAAATACAGGTGTGAAGTTTTGACTTGGTGGCCTCTATTCCATCACCATAAATAATGAGTACAGAGATCAGAATATGCAGACCGAACGGGTGTTTAATAGAATAGTTACAATACTTGTTGTGCCCGCCTTGTAGCGGACATAGTCCATAAAAAGAGCATTTTACATTGGCATAGAAAGAAACCCAGGAGAAATCTCCCACCTGTCCAACTGAAAGCACATGGTGTGCAATGTCCAAAGAACAGGAATATAACAAACACTTGTATTTTTTTTTTTTATTATTAGGCGCATGTTTTAACTTCACCCATCCCATGACACTCAACCAGTAAAATCTACCCCAGAAAAAAAAAAAAAAACCCAGTACAAAAGGAAAAAAAAAAAATTGGTCTGCGCAATAAAAAAAAAAGCGACTTTACATGAGTTTAAAATTTATTAGAAATAAAAGCAAAAAACAATGTATAGAAAGGACTTCCGGAGCCGTAACATCACAGGGGGAAAAATGGACTGGATTAACTTGTATCCATCTGTAAAAAGGAAAAACAAAAATCCACATTAGAGGCAGGAAAGGCCGCAATCACTTTACACAGCTGTTATATACATACACCACATGCCAACAGGCAATAGAACAGCTGCAGCCACACAATTGTCAACTTACACAGCTGGGGGGGGGGGTTGGGCAGGGGGGGGGGCGTCTTATACCAGCGAGTACCGAGTAGTCACACCGACTCTTTCAAATGTTTCTGAAGTTAGGCAAAGTATTCTAGTCAATCATGTCAGATTCCACAAGGGAAGGCGGTGGGCGCTTTAAACAAGTGCCCTTTCTGACAGGTTTACTAAAACTGGTGCAATCAGGAGCTTCAGTTTTTAGTAAATCTGGACCCGTGGGGGGGCAGGGTGGCCAGTGCAGTCATCCTGGCACAATGTAAACATTCTATAAGGTCTACACAGATCAGCATTATTGCCATGCAAGTGTCACTACTGCAATAAAGCCTGCCTGGGTCACACTTTCCTAAACTTTAGTACTGCTTTAACACTTACAGGTCTTGTCCCAGCCTGTGATTGGACAGTGAAAAAAAAAGGAACCGATGAGCTTCTGTCGGCATGCTTCTTGGCATTGCAGAACCAGAAAGGCCAAAACTAGGGTTCTGCTGGCACTGTACAGCCATCAGTTGCATTTTTTAAACTGCACCCCATGTGTACTATTCTTTATATTCACAGGCATTGTACATTTGTTATGTAGTAGAGAAGCAGGCTGGCATTTTAAGCAATTGCATTTGCCAAAACAGTCAGAATGTTAGTCAACACCTCGAGGCATACAGTACTAAGACAACAGTAGGAGCAAACATCAGAGGTCCTGTACAGCAAGTTCTAAAAAGGATATACATCGAGATGGATAGAGATACACACGGATCTCATGTTTTACTGGACACAAGTGTCAAGTCACCGCTACTCCACTCATTGCTATAGTCTTGACTGCATAACCAAGTTATACCAATTGCTTCATATGCAAACTTTTTAAAGTTGCTCAAATAGGGATAGGGAGAACTGGGTACTCCGATACTTTTTTTTATTTGCACCAACATACAATTTCAGGACAAGCTTTCGTGGCATGTCCCCTTCATGATCCAAGCAGTACTCACTACAATCACGTCGAATAAGGATAAAAGTCTCACTTTGAAAGGCAGCTCCCAAGGCAATGAACACTGCACAGATTACTTTACATGAGCCAACTGGTACTTACACGGGCATTGTAGGCATCAAGCTGTGCATCCAGCTCCTCTGCCGATAACTGCTGCTTTGTGTTTCTTCCTGAACCCCGTCCACGACCCCGGTTTCCTCTGCCACCACCTCCTCCTCTCCTGTTGTTTCCACCACCAGCACTAAAGCTAATAGCACCTCGTGGCCTCGTCAATGCACCCCTGGCAGACCTGTAAAGATCAATATGAAGACCAGCACGTTAATTGTGGTTATGAATAAAGGAGAAACAGCTTATAAACAGATCACCAGATCCTACTTACGTTTGTATAGGTCTCCTCTGTGATTCGATCTGTGATGTGACCAACTGGATGTTCATGGAACGCCCGTCAAGTGGTACCCCATTATACTGCTTCATTGCCTTTAGTGCATCGGCTTTTCTTTCAAAGTGCACATCAGCTGTTCCCAAGCTCCTGCCGGACCTGTCGTAGTGTACAGCTGCTTTCTTTAGTGTACCGAATTCTGCAAACAGTTCCTGGAAGACAAGAAATGAGAACACCTTTACTATACGAGCTAGAGAGAAACCCAACAAAAGACAGATGCCATCAGCTGTGCCAACAGCCTAAAGCTCATTTACCCAAAAACACAAATATTGCAGCTAGACTATTCTCGGGACCTTTTTAATTTCACATGTGAACACTTCCCATCAGTCGGAATCACACTTAACTGCATCTATGAAGGGTGCCATAAGTCATAGGCTGGACTTTGCACAGGTTTTTGTTCAATTCCATTATATTATGATAGACAAGACTGGTAGGTAGTAGACCGATACACAACATGGTATCTTCAGCTCATAGAAAATAGAAACGGGGAGGGGGGGGGGTGGGGTTACTGGCTGCGCCGACAGTAGCCCTTAGTTAAAAACACTGGCACATGCACCCAAAGGAAATGTAAGGATTGGCTCTGGTGAGGACAGCGCTGGATCCCTGGAGAGCCAAGTGTCCTTTTATTTAGAAAGTGTCCTTATTTTAAGTAAGCCGCTACAGTATTTGTAGCTGCTGACTTTTTTGGGGGGGGGGGGGGGGGCAACAGGAGCTCCTTTTTAAAAAATGCAAGAAACTTGCTACATAAAAGTCATACAAAAAGACTAACGTTTATACTAAGGGTGCCTACAGATGAATCAATGCACTTCCAGGGTGGCAGTGGCCGAATACATCAATTGGTAAAAGGCGGCACAGCACAGAATTTTCACATGTATGACTACCTGGGCAGAGAAAGGACACGAGGGATCAAACTGTGCCAAACCTGTAAAGAAAGGACTAGTTCCTTGCAGGGGTAGCTGGCCTGCCAGCTGTTGCCAAACTACAAGTACCATCATGCACCTCTGGGAGTCAGGCTTGTGACCATTAGTCTGCAATACCTCATGAGACTTGTAGTTCTGCAACAGCTGGAGGGCTGAAGTTTGCCTACCCCTGTTAGAGGAATACGACACCTACAGAATGAACCATGCATCTGCGTTGGTCAGGAAAGGGATTCCAGACAAACTAATGCAAGAGGAAACACATTACACTGAATGTTTATTATGCGCCCCCCCCCCCATATGAAAGCACACCCGAGACAAGCTCACTGCCTATAGTGGGGTACCCGACCTAGAAACTCAGCACCCCCTAAAAGGAACTTTGTAAACCTCAGCGTTAAGTGTCTGTTCCAAGTACACACATGTGCTGCCTGGTGCTATGGGTTACTGCTTGCATTTGTCACATTGAACAAGAAATTGTATTTACCTGGATATCTGCATCTGAAACCCCAAAGTCCAGATTGGACACAAGTAGTTTTCCTCCGGTCTCCATTCCAGCGCCGCCGCCACCACCACCACCACCACCACCGAAACCACTGTCAAACAGGTCATGCTGCCACTTGTCTGGAAGCTGCTTGGGCTGAAAAACAAGAAAGCAAATTATTAGGATGGATTCTATACACTGAAGACAAAGAACACTTGTAAATGGTGTCCACACAAGGACTGTTCATGTCTGACCACCAATCCTTCAATACTGTGTACAACAACCCAGGAGTGTGCCAGCTGGTACCAACATGGTACTGGCACAAGTCATATTTGGCCCCTCAGTTTGTCAAAACTTAATTCCTTGTGCAAGGAACCACATACACCATACCACATTACTGAGAGGAGGACCAGCCAAGTCTGTCAGTATGTTCTGCACATGGGTAAAACTCCTCTCCCAAATGTTGACTTGTTGCTATAGAAATACAAAGAGCCGTTTACAAGAAAGCCAGTCTATTGAGGATTCTTCTGCAAAAAAGATCCATATGCCAGCTTTTCTCCTGTGATACCATTAAAAAGAATCAGACACATAGCAAGGCCAGCCGGGTACTGCAAATCCTCATGGGATGCAATTGTAGCTAAACTCTGCCCGCTTTACTTACAATAACAGGGAAACTGGCACAGGACAAACCCCCCCCACACTACCCATTATTCAGACAAATCAAAAGGTTGAGTTTTGCCATTTTGGTGAGAACAGGCAGATGTTTGATCTTCCGGCAAAAAAGCTACAATCACATTCTCTGGAGTAGATAAAACCTGATCAGTATACGGCCTTTCCACACCCCAATGCCCCATTTCTATAGAAGTCAGTCAATATCCGACTATAGCTATGGATGTGTATACACTGCACTACAGACCCATACCTGGCTGTGCTGCACGCTTGGCAAGCAGGTCTTCTGCAGACCTCAGGCACAGGAGGTTAATCGTGACATTTTTGCAGTATGTGGGTCACTACAGACCCAGTAGTGTCAAAAGCTCCTCATTTCACCCAATCTGTGCTGGATTACCCACAATACAACCCAACAGATGCCATGGGCATGTGGCCTGGATTACCCACAATGCAACCCAACAGATGCCGAGGGCCTGTGGTGTTCAGCAACCACCTTCATGCTTCTACAGTAAACGAGGGAATGATATGGGAGAACACACATGTAGGCAGTTTGGGTCTGATGGGTCCATTCCAGTAATCACAGAAGCTGTACTGTATAGCAGTCAATAAGAGGAGACCAAGCTGCCATCTAACCTAGGTATCCATACTTGTTACACAGCTATTGCTTATATAGTGACAATTGGGTTTCCTATTCATGAAAAACTTGCTTAAGCTGTGTGATTGACTACAGCCAATCACATGGTATAGGTAGCCAGGTACCATGTGATTTCCTTGGGTCAATCACAGATCACAATAGGCAAGCCATTCATGAATAGAAAACCATTCATGCCGGGTTGTTGACAGTTATGTGATCACTGTGATCACTAGTTATGTGATTATGTGATCACTATGACCAACAACAATCACATGGTACTCCGTTACTGGTAGACACAGTAGGGTTTGGTGCCCCCCACAACACGGAAAAGGAACAATCAGATACACACGTAGAAGACTGCAAATGGGAAAAAAAAAAAAAAAAGACTTTGCCATCTATATACAATGACCGCTCGTCACCATGGACACATGTCCAGCATTTGGATATTAAGGCCTACCCACCTTGCTGCTGCATAGTTAGCAAGAGGTTCAGCTTCTAATACCTGTCCCTGTGTATCAACAACAGTGTATGCCGTCTACTTCTCACCACCAATAGTAATCCTCGCTATCCATGTCCCTGCTGGGTAAAGCAACCCCCTCTATTGGACCTGGTGACTTACAAAAGTTTTACAGCTGGCACAAACCAAACTAAGAATACAAGGGGGAGTCCTGTCCCAGCAACTTCCCGCCAACACAAGAAAATCTCCCTGCTGGGACAGGGAACAAAATAAGGAAGAGGTAAACTTGTCACCTTTACAGAAGATAGTAAAGGTGAACATTGTACACCCGGCCCGATCCCTGAGCTCAGTGCCCACCAAGTTGGTCCAATGGTTGGGGGGGGGGGGGGGGGGTGAAATCCTCACTCTTCTCTGTGCAACACATCTGTGATGGATCAGAGCAATGCTGTGATCAAGCCACCCAATCAGGATTACTCTGATCGTTTTAGGGGTTTTTACAAAAGTCACCAAATCAAATAGAGGGGTTGCTTTACCCAGCAGGGACATAGGGAGGTGAGGGGCTTTCAAAATTCCTGGATTGTTGTGCCGTCAATGCCCACTGAGCTGGTCCAACAGTCCAGGAATTTTGAAATCCCTTCTCACCTCCCTATGTCCCTGCTGAGTAAAGTAACCCCTCTATTGGATTTGGGGACTTTTGAAAAAAAAAAAAAAAAAAAAAAAAAAACGAGGATCAGAGTAATGCCGATTGGTTGCCTTGATCACAGCATTACTCTGATCCTTCCTAAAGTGTGGCGAAGAGAAGGAGATTAGCAGGGATTTCAGAATTCCTGGTCCAGCTCGGTGGGCATGGACCCCGAAATACAGCAGTGCCTGGAGAGAGGGGGGGCATGACAACAGACCATTACCAAAAATGCAGAAGGCATAATAAATTGCACATGAAAAAAATTGGCAAATAAAAATCTGAAAAGTTCCTAAACATGAACAGTGTGAATGAGGCCCAAACAGACTTTGTTGAAAGACTCAAGCTGATTGGAGAAGTTCATCTCCCATCAGTCCTAAGCTGGCACAGCCAACCATCTCCTCCCTACCCCCTGATCCCACCACAGATGCTGTGCCACATTGGGAAGCTGAACTCCAGGTAGAGAACAGATCCACTGGGGCCAGAGTCAGGACCTACACCAAAGTTTATCAACTCATGTCCTCAAGTTACCCAACAGGCCATGTGTTTTTTTTAGGATATCCCTCAGATGACACAGCTGTGCTAATTACTAAGGCGGTGAAACTGAGCAAATCACGGCAAGCCTGAAAGCACAATCTCTTGGCGGGTACGTGAGAAACATTGGCCAATGCTGGATAGATACTACACAATTTTCTTTAAATTTAGCAAAATCATATACAGTGGAGGTCAAACCTTTTTTGGGGGAAGGGATAAAATGTATATTTTCAAAGGTGTATAATATTTGTATGTAAAATTAATGTTTTTGTAACGAATTGAAAACTAAGAATTTGAGAGAAAAAAAAAGTCAAACCCAAACACTTTCCAATTGGTTGCAATCAGAGTCTCGCACTACATAGTTGAGCCTAGGTTCACACTGCTGCGAATTCAAAATCGCGGTAAAATGCACGATTTTACCGCGATTTTGGCCGCAATTTAATGTAAATCGCGGCCCGAAATCGCAAAAAGTAGTACAGGAACTACTTTTTGAAATCGCAGATGCGGCGCCGCACTGATTAGGACAGTGCCATTGCCGCCGATTTGAGATGCGATTTGACATGTCAAATCGCATCTCAAATCGTACCCAGTGAACCAGGCTGAAGGAAAGCGAACACAAGTTGTATAGGGTTTATCCAGCACTATACACCGATTGGCTGTCCATGTAATAAGCCAGGGGTAGCAGCCTCGGCCCTCCAGCTGTGGAGCAACTACAAATCCCAACATGACTCTAGGAGTCATCCCACGATTGTCAGGGTCTTGCAGTTTTGTGCCTACCCCTGCCATGTCACTACAACGCCACCACCAGGATATTGGGCTCCTTGGCTAGGGATGGCAGTTGGAATTCCGATGTCACCAACGGCTCCTGAACAGTCCCGAGTTGGGGGGTCTCATTCATCCGTACTAATGGGGACCCCCAGCTCAGTGATGGCAAACCTTGGCACCCCAGACGTTTTAGAACTATGAGGCCTCGTGGGAAATGTAGTTCCAAAAAATCTGGAGAGCCAAAATCCCCCATCACTGTCCTAAGGATATCAGATACAATAAAATGAAGATGCAAAAGTCCAATGATTGGAGTCATGGCTTCCAAGGGGCTATAGAGCCCCCTGTGTTGATTGGTTGTCCATGTAGCACCAGGGAGGAAATCACTGATTATAGCACCACCACCAGGATAATGAGCTCCATAGGCCAAGAATGGCAGTTGGAACTCATGTCACCTGAACAGTCCTGGGTTGGTGGAGGGGGGTCTATTATCCACACTACTGGGCTGGGGGACCCCGTAGCACCTTAGGACAGCGACGGGGGAACCTTGGCACCCCAGACATTTTTTAGAAATATATTTCCAACAATGCTCAAATACATGGCAGAGTACATGAGCGTCATGGGAAATGACGTTTTCAAAACATCTGGAGCACCAAAGTTCCCCATCACTGTCCTAAGGAGATCAGATACAATAAAATGAAGATGCAAAAGTCCACCAATGATCGGAGTCATGGCTTCAAAGGGGCTATAGAGCCCCCGTGTTGATTGTTGTCCATGTAGCACCATGGAGGAAATCATTGATGGCACCACCACGATAATGAGCTCCATAGGCCAAGAATGGCAGTTGGAACTCATGTCACCAACGGCTCCTGAACAGTCCTGGGTTGGGGGAGGGGGGTCTATCATCCACACTACTGGGCTGGGGGACCCCGTACCAGCTTAGGACAGCGACGGCGAACCTTGGCACCCCAGACATTTTTAGAACTACATTTCCAACGATGCTCAAATACATAGCAGAGTACATGAGCGTCATGGGAAATGTAGTTTTCAAAACATCTGGAGCACCAAGGATCCCCGTCACTGTCCTAAGGAGATCAGATACGATACATAGGTCCACAAATGGTCAGAGTCGTGGCTTACAAGAGGCTATAGAAGCCCTGTGCTGATTGGTTGTCCATGTAGCACATCACTGATTATAGCGCCACCACCAGGATAATGAGCTCCATAGGCCAGAGATGGCATCAGATGTCACCAACGGCTTCTGGGTTGGGGGAAGGGGTCTCCATCATCCACACTAATGGGGTCCTCCAGCCTAGACCACCTTGGGATAGTGATGGGGAACCTTGGCACCCCAGATATTTTAGAACTACATGTCCCATGATCTGCCGCGTTCATGCGCATCATGGGAAATGTAGTTCCAAAACATCTGGGGTGCCAAGGTTCCCCATCACTGCCCTAGGAGATCAGATACAATATAATTAAGGCACAAAAGGTCCAATGGTCAGAGTCATGGCTTCCAAGGGGCTATAGATCCCCCTGTGCTGATTGGCTGTCCATGTAGCGCCATGGAGGATATTGCTGATTACAGCGCCACCTCCAGGATAATGGGCTCCATAGGCCAGAGATGGCAGTTGAAGCTCAGATCCCACAAACAGTCCTGGGGCCCCATCTTTAAAAAGGTAATGAGGGCCCCAGCCCTGGAATCCTCCATAGACATAAGATACAACAAAAATAAAGCAGCAATCCATCCCATCCCCCCCTCCAGTGATCAGCACCCTTCTACCACATCCAACCAATCACAGTCCGCCACACCACGTGACCAGCCGTTCCCCATGGCAACCCCACGAAGGCCTCACCTCGGCCCTCTCACCCGTCTTACCCTATTGTATGGTGTCGGCCGGTTCCTCGCTCCTCGGCTCAGCATAGGCCTCGTCCTTAGCGGGCCTTGTTGTCCTCCTCCTCCGCCACCCGCTCCTCCGCCACCCGCTCCTCCGCCGCCGCCTCCACCACCACCTCGTCCGCCTCCGAGCACGCGGCCTACTCCGGCTCCCCCTCGGGCGCCTCTTCCTCCCCGGCCCCCTCGGCCCGCCGGCCTCTGGGTCCGGTTCATCTTGATGATATCATCCAGGGACATGTCCATTTTGTCCCCCATGACGGCTTCGGGAGTCCGGTAATCACGTGTCCGGGTGCGGCTTCCGTTCTAACAATACAACGACCAGACACAGGCGCGCTTATATAGCCCCGCCCTCAGAACAAGCCGCGGGCACGACGTCACTTCCGGCGGTGGGAAGAGAGAGGGGAGGGGGGCGTTACACGCTTCGCGCGCGCCAGGGAACAAGGCCTCCGGGGCGCGATCGCCGCCTGCTGGTGAAGACAGTACGCGTCAAGGTTGACAGTTGTCCACAGCGCCATCTGCTGGGAAGAAACAGTAATCACCACTGGAGACAGCGCCAGCCCATTAGCTTTGTTATCAAAAGTATAACTAAGTGCAAAACTTTTATTTTCTTTTTAGTTTTGGAGTGGAGGTGATCAAAAACCACCAAAAGAAAGCTCTATTTGTGGGGAAAAAATTATAAAAAATGATAAACATTTAGTTTGTGTACAGTGTTGCGTGACCGCGCAATTGTCATTCAAAGTGTGACAGCGCTGAAAGCTAAACAATGCAATTGTCCTGGGCAGGAAGGGGGGAAAGTGACCCGTATTGAAGCGGTTACATTTTTAAGTACATTTTTTGAATATAAAGTAAATATATTTTTAAGTATAGATCTATGTTTGTCCCAAGCCTAGGTAGAACACCCACAGTATGCTTGGGACAAACAGATCTATAATTCAAAACTCACTTAAATACTTAAAAATATATTTTTGTCGCACTTTGAATGACAATTGCGCGGTCATGCTACACTGTACCCAAATTACATTTTTATAATTTTCTTCCCACAAATAGAGCTTTCCTTTGGTGGTATTTAATCACCTCTGGGGTTTTATTTTAGTGCTATAAACGAAAAAAGACCAACAATAAAATAAAAATAAAAACCTGATGGGCACTAATAGGCAGCACTGTTGGGCACTGATAGGTGGCACTGGTGGGCACTTCTAGGCAGCACTGATGGTCACTGATAGGCAGCACTGATGGGCATTACTAGGCAGCACTGATGGTCACTGATAGGCGGCACTGATTGACACTGATAGGTGGCACTGATGAGGAGCTACTGACAGGCATTACTAAGTGGCACTGATTGGCACTTTGATGGAGTACTAACAGGCATTACTAATGGGGCACTGATTGGCATTTTTTGGGAACTGATTGGCACTGTTGTGGGCACTGATCGTCAGTTTTATGGGCACTGATAGGTGGCACTGATGGGCACTGATAGGCAGCCCTGATAGGCGGCACCAATGAACACTGATAGGTGGCACTGATTAGGCAGCACTGATGAGGAGCTACTGACAGGCATTACTGATTGGCACTTTGATGGGGCACTTTGATGAACAGGCATTACTAATGGTACACTGATTGGCACTTTTTTGGGCACTGATTGGCACTGTTGTGGGCACTGATCGGCAGTTTTATGGGCACTGATGGGCAGCCCTGATGGGCACTGATAGGCAGCACTGATGGACACTGATAGGTGGCACTGAATAGGCAGCACTGATGAGGAGCTACTGACAGGCATTACTGAGTGGCACCGATTGGCACTTTGATGGGGTACTAACAGGCATTACTAATGGTACACTGATTGGCACTTTTTTGGGCACTGATTGGCACTTTTTTGGGCACTGATTGGCACTGTTGTGGGCACTGATCGGCAGTTTTATGGGCACTGACAGGCTTTTATAGAGGGGGACAGTCTGGCAGGTGATGGGCACTGATTGGCAGCTGATGGGAACCTTTTGATGGGGGCTGTGCTGATAATAAATGTGCTGATTATCAGCACAGACCTCCCCCCCCCCCCCCCCCGACAGGGAGAGCCTCCGATCCCCATGGCTCTGTTATCCTAATCACGTCATATGACGTGCGATCAGGATAACACAACCACTCTGCCTCCATCATTTTGCTATACGGCGGGTAGGATAGAGTAGGGATAGTTTTGAACACATGTCAATTTTTATTACCATCTGTCCCCCCCCCCCCCCCCCCCCCCCCCCTGTTAAGGAGATGCATTCTCTCTAATTGTGCTGTTTACTATTATCATTGAAAGTCAAAGTCCCCAGAAAAGTAATAAAGGGGGAATCTTCCAATGGGGACACTAGTTGTGGTGACCTGGGGGTCCCCAGAGAATTTCCCTAATTTGCAGAGATTTCCTCTCACTTCCTGTTTTGGTTATGGGACAGGAAGTGAAGGGAAATCTCCCCAGATGACAAAAACAATTACTGGTGGAGGATATAACCCTCTATTACCATTATATATATATATATATATATATATATATATATATATATATATATATATATATATATATATATATATATCTACTTTAAAGTACTGTAGTATTAAACCCAAAAGTAAACACTTCTTACATTGCAGCATACCAATTCCTTTTTAGTTATTTTTTCTTATATTTTTACTTGTTTAGATGGAGTTTCCAGCAAGGAGGTGTTCTGATGATGAAAGAATAGCACAACTGACAAGTGACACCTCAAGCAAGAGGCAGTTGGTTGCAGTACAGGCCAGTATGAGACCAGTTTATTAGTATTACATGCTACCATTTTAGTACATGAATGACATTTATTCATTCAGGAAAACATCCCTCAGCAGATCGTTTCCTGGATATAACGGCACAAACACGTTTAGATTAACTACTTGGGAGCATCACAACATCCCTTACCCCCCCCCCCCCCCCGTAAAGACAAAATTGAATCCTCTTACATTCCATTGGAAGAACAAAATGGGGGTCCCCTTAACTCCCTTTGAATTACACGATGGGGGGTCCATTACCTCTCCTTGAAATAATAAGATGGGGGTCCCCAAACTTCACCCTGACATAACGCAATGGGGGTCTCCTTACCTCCCCTTGAAATGACAAGATGGGGTCCCCTACCTCCCCTTGAAATTTCATAATGAGGGTTCCCATACCATCCCCTGAAAATGACAAGATGGGGGTCATTATACATCCCCCTTGGAAAAATAACATTGGGTCACCTTACATCCACTTGAAATAAAAAGATGGGGCCCCCCTACCCTCCCTCTGAAATACCTCATCTTGGAATGACAAGTGTGGGTTCCCCTTACCTCTTAAGATAGTGGTCTCTATACCTACGCTTAAAAAGACAAGATTGGAGTGCCCTTACCCTTCCTTGGAATGAAAAGATGGGGGGTCCCTATACCTCCCCTTAAAATGACAAAATGGGGCCCCCTTATCTCCCATTGGAATGGCAAGATGGGGCCCCTTAACCTCCCCTTGGAATGACAAGATGGGGCCCCCTAACCTCCCCTTGGAATGACAAGATGGTGTCCCCTAACCTCCCCTCGGAATTACAAGAATGGGAGGGTCTACTTACCTCCCCTTAAAATGACAAGATGGGGTCCCCTAAACCCATCTTGTAATGAAAAGATGGGGGAGTCCCCTTATGTTCCCTTAGAATGACAATATGGGGCATCTTTATCTTCCCTTGTAATGACTAAATGGGGGCCTCCTTAGTTCCCTTTGGAGTGACAAAGTGGGGTCCCCATACCTCTCCTTAGAATGACAAAAGGTCCCAATACCCCATTGGAAGGGCAAGTTAGGGGTCCCTATACTTCACATTGGAATGACAAAGTGGGGTCCCCTTACACCCCCCACCCCCGTAATGACAAGTTGAAGGTCCCTATAACTCCCCCTAGAATGACAAAACAAAAAATTGGGACACAACGTCTGTCCCTAAATCAGTACAATAAAACTGCAGGGTCACCCTATCACTCTGGAAGGTTCGGGCGGACCCAGAAAGCCCAACTGTATTGTATAGAGTGTTATTGTTCTAAAGAGATGGAAATGGTCTCCCCAACAAGACACATCATACGCTAATGTAGAAATGTAGAGATAACAATACCATGCAGACAGAGCCTTTGTCAGTCACTGTTTTGTGTAAACGAGTTGTTAATGTCTCAGTCCACCCAAAATCGGAAATATGGGGGCTCATGACTCCATCTTCTGAAAATGCTAACTATCAGACTGCAATACGTTTAGAACAGCTGAAGCAAAAATCAAATTTTAGGGAAATGTCATCATTTCGGGGAAAAGCAGCACGTGACTCACTCCATGTAACAGAACTGGTGCTTGGTGATTGGCCCATAACTGTCACATGGGGGGGGGGTGGAAAGAATCCTTTTCCCCGTGTAAGCTCTAACTGGAGCGACCCAGAGCTTCTGCAGGCCTTTCCCTCTTTACTCTCAGCTGGCTGAATGGTGTGGTGGGGGAATTCAAGAAATGTTTATGTTGTTGGAGAGAAAAGGCATTCCTTGCATGGCCAAAACATGGATTTGCTTTACGTCAGCCATGCACGTCACATCCACTAGTGCTAAAAGAGTACCTTGAGCCAAATCAGTGCAGAAATCACCAAGAACCTAGCATCTAGCAGGCACTGACACTGAAATGTCAGTTTTTATAAAGCTTATCTCCCATTGGAATGACAAGATGGTGGTCCTTATGCCACCCCTTGGAATGACAAGAAGAGAGTCCCCTTCACTCCCCTTGGAATGACAAGATGGGATCCCATTACCTTCCGTTAAAATGACAAAATGGGGGTCCAATTACTTCCCATTGGAAAGACAAGAGAGGGATCCACTTATCTCCCACTGGAATGAAAATATGGGGGTCCCTATACCTCCCCCTTGGGATGACAATATGGAGGTCCCTATACCTCCCCTTGAAATGACAAGTTGTTGATGCCCTTAACTCCCATTGGAAGGACCATATGGGAGTCCATATACCTTACTTGTAATGACATAATAGAGATCCCCTTACATTCCCTTAATATGACAAGATGGCATTCCCTTACCCCCCCCCCCCCCAAAATGACAAGATGGTGGTCCTTATGCCACCCCTTGGAATGACAAGATGAGAGTCCCCCTCACTCCCCTTGGAATGACAAGATGGGGTCCCATTACCTTCCGTTAAAATGACAAAATGGGGGTTTAATTACTTCCTCTTGGAAAGACAAGAGAGGGATCCACTTATCTTCCACTGGAATGAAAATATGGGGGTCCCTATACCTTCCCTTGGGATGACAATATGGATGGACAATATGGAGGTCCCCATACCTCCCCTTGAAATGACAAGTTGTGAATGCCCTTAACTCCCATTGGAAGGACCATATGGGAGTCCATATACATTACTTGTAATGACATAATAGGGATCCCCTTACATTCCCTTAAAATGACAAGATGGTATTCCCTTACCCCCCCCCCTTACCCCCTTGACATGACAAGATGGGATCCCCTTACCCCCCCCCCCTGAAATGAAAAGATGGGGTCCCTTTACCTCCCATTAGAATGAAAAGATGGGGAATTCTATACCTCCTGCTAGAGTAATATGATGGCAGATTCTATTCCTCTGCTTGACATGACAAGATGGGATCCCCCTACCTTCCCTTGAAATGAGAAGAGGGGAGTCCCCTTATCTCCCATTGGGATGACAAGATGGGGGTCCCCATACCTCCCCTTGGAATGACAAGATAAACATTGGGACACTGTGCATAAATCAGTACAATAAAACTGCAGGATATTCCTATCACTCTGGAAGGTTCGGGCGGACACAGAACGCCCAACTCTATTATATAGAGTGTTATTATTCTCTCCCGGGGGACTAAAGAGATGAAACGATCACCCCACGAGACACATGGTACACCAATCAGAAATGTAGAAATAACAATACCATACAGCCAGAGCCTTTGTCAGCGAGCTATTTCTCCCCTTTTTTCCATAAAATTAACTAAACTATGCTAAATTCACACAAAAAAACACCCCTCTAAATAGAGAAAAAGAAGTCGATTTTTTCAAGAAAATTTTGCCTATGTAACTCAATGACTGAGAATAAAGTGAAGCCCCAGATTAAAAAATAAATAAAATTGGGGCTTTTTCCCCACTTCCTGATGCTTTCTTTTAACAGGGTGCTATGTGTACAGTACCCCTTGTAAGCAGTCATTGTAAGTGTATATTATGTAGTGTTTGGAGGTTGAGGACAAGGTCAAGGGCTATGTGCAAGGGCGAAAGTGACAAATAGTGAGAGTGAGAGGCAGAGAATTGTGTTGTTATTCCTTCGTTGAATTGCAAATGCTGCAATTGTGCAGACACTGTATGTACTAAGCTGTGCAAAAACAACAACACTTACAACAAACACACAGTAGGGTGGCCAGAGGTGTGAATTGAGCAGCCAGTCTAAATACCAATTGGTACATAGCAATGACCCCTTATGATCTGTGGGATTTGATGGACCCACCCAGATTTGCCCTGTATCTGCAGCCAGACACTTATTTACCCACCAAACGTGACCAACAGACTTCTGCTTCAGTAATCATATTTATTGGCTCATATGTCTGGGGCAGCCATTCTCAGCCAGTGTTCTATGGAACTTGAAAATTGAAAATGTTGAGAAAGGCTGGTCTAGGGAATAGAGGGTTGGGGGTACGGGATACCCAAAACAGCATTAAACATTCCATCTGCTCAGTAGATTCTTGGAGTATATTTAACCTCTACCATAAGCTAGTGCAGATACGGTAGGCCAGATGGACAGCTACCTTTCAGTTGACTTTCCAGCCCTCTAATGGGCTAGTTGGGGACCTTTAAGCCAAGACTGGCTATTTGTCTTGCCGAACCTTTAGGTTTGGACTGGCCATTGACCAATTTGAATACAGATAAGGTTCATTTGGGACCCCAGAGACCCAAAAAGACCAAGGGGGATGGGTGGGGGCTAGTGGACTATGTCGGTACTAGGTAAGTCAGTTATCAGAAGAGTATGGTAAAGGTAAAAAAGTTCAATTTATTAAAAAATAAACATAGCATAAGGGAATTGAGGAATACACAGTATTTTAAAATTACAACAATAGTAGTGTAAAACAGATGGATTATACGACCAGCCAACACATCATAGAGGTGGTATATAAGCCCTAGTTTGCGGGCAGCGATGAGGCGGAGGGGATCATATAGATCAGGATCTCTACTAGTTTCGCTACTCGTGGTAGCTTCGTCAGGAGATATTGGTCTGTGAACACAGATTCACTCCTTGGGGGAGCCTAGGCCCAACGTGGAGAGGGATCTCACACGGGGTGTAAGGTGGTAATGGAAGTGCCCCCAGCAAGGTGAGGCTCTGTATTGACTCTGTAAAGTATTCAAAAAGCTTAAGGGCCCTAGGACCTAACTGGTAATAGGCAGGAGCCAGAGAGGAACCGCCAGAGACAGCACTGGAAAGACCCAATTAAGGGATACCAGCAATAGGTCCCTTTACCTCCCATTAGAATGACAAGGTGGGGAATCCTATACCTCCTGCTAGAGTAATATGATAGCAGATTCTATACCTCTGCTTGACATGACAAGATGGGATCCCACTACCTTCCCTTACAATAACAAGAGGGGAGTCCCCTTATCTCCTATTGGGATGAAAAGATGGGGGTCCCCATACCTCCCCTTGAAATGACAAGATGAGGGTTCCATAACCCCCCGCTAAAATGAAAATATGGGGGATCCTATACCTCCTGTTGGAGTGACAAGATGGCGGATCCTTTATCACCCCTTGCAATGACAAGATGAGGGTGCCCATACCGTCTGTTGAAATTACAAGATGGGGGTCCCCTTACTTCTCATTGGAATGTCCAGAGGGGAGTCCCGTTATCTCCCATTAAAAGGAAAAGATAAGGTTTCCCATATCTCACATTGGAATGACAATATGGAGGTCCCCATACCTCCCCTTGAAATGACAAGATGAGGGTGTCCTCACTCCCCTTTAGAAGGACAATATATAGGGGTCCATGTACTTTATTTGCAATGACATTATGGGGATCCCCCTACCATCTCTTGAGATGGAGCCCCCTTAGCTCCCACTAGAATGACAAGATGGGGGATCCTATACCCCTATTGGAGCGACAAAATGGCGGATCCTATACCATCCTTTGCAATGACAAGATGAGGGTTCCTATACCTTCTGTTGAAATGTCAAGATGGGGGTCCTCTTACTTGTCCTTGAAATGACAAAAGGGGAGTCCCCTTATCTCCATAAGGACCTAAAAGACAGCGGTCCCCATAACTTCCCTTGGAATGACAATATGGAGGTCCCCATACTACCTCTTGAAATGACAAGATGAGGTGCAGTTACCTCCCCTTAGAAGGACAAGATGTAGGTCTGTATATCTTCTTTGGAATGACATGATGGGAATCCCCTTACCTCCCGGTGAAATTACAAGATAGGGCCCCCTTACCTCCCATTAGAATGACATAATGGGGGATCCTATACCACCCTTTGGAATGACAAGATGAGGGTCACTATACCACCCTTTGGAATGATAAGATGGGGCCCCATACCTCCCCTTGGAATGCCAAGACAAACATTGGGACACTGTGCATAAATCAGTACAATAAAACTGCAGGATAATCCTATCACTCCGGAAGGTTATATTGAGTGTTATTATTCTCTCTCAGGGACTAAAGAGATTGAAATGATCACCCCTCCGAGACACACTGTACACCAATCAGAAATGTAGAAATAACAAAACCATACAGCCAGAGCCGTTGTCAGCCACTGTATTGTGTAAACTAGATGTCAACGCCCAAATGTTTTTACCGAGTCCCTCAAAACGTATATTGTGGGAAAGATGGGGGCTGATGACCTCTTCCTCTGTAAATCAAAGATTACTTACTAAATAAAATAAACTACGCTAAATACAAAAAAAAAAAGAAAAAAGAACCTCTAAATAGAGAAAAAGAAAAGTTGATTTTTTTCAGGAAATTATTGCCTATGTAACTCAATGACTGAGACTGGACCCCCAGATAAAAAAAATGTTGGGGGGCTTTTTCCCCACTTCCTGATGCTTTCTTGTAACAAGGTGCTATGTGTACAGTACCCCTTGTAAGCAGTCATTGTAAGTGTATATTATGTAGTGTTTGGAGGTTGAGGACAAGGTCAAGGGCTATGTGCAAGGGCGAAAGTGAGAGTGAGAGGCAGAGAATTGTATTGTTATTCCTTCATTGAATTGCAAATGGTGCAATTGTGCAGACAATGTATGTACTAAGCTGTGCAAAAACAACAACACTTACAGCCAGCAGTTTTTGCAACACAATAGGGTGGCCAGAGGTGTGAATTGAGCAGCCAGTCTAAATACCAATTGGCACATAGCCCCTTATGAGATGAGGGATTTGATGGACCCACCCAGATTTGCCCTGTATCTGCAGCCAGACACTTATTTACCCTCCAACCGTGACCAACAGACTTCTGCTTCAGTAATCATATTTTTGCTTCTTTATTGGCTCATGTGTCTGGGGCAGCCATTCTCAGCCAGGGTTCTATGGAACTCTCCACAGGTTGCTAGGGGTTCCTTAGGCTGTGGCTAATTGACCTCCCAACTGATGATACCTTCATAGTTCCAGGTCTATCCCTATTTGGTAGAGGCAGTAGCATGACATGAAAGGGTGGCATCTGACTGAAAGGGTGGCATTCTGACCACTGACCATCAATGTAGAGGGCATTTTTCTAATGGCCACCCTTATGGACTAATCCTAACAGGAGTTCCTTGACACCTGAAAATGATTTCAATGGTTTCCCTGGGGGAAAGATGGTCTAGGGCAGGGTTACCCAACCAAAGTTTCGTGGCACCCTAGGGTTCCTCCAGAAGTTGCTAGGGGTTCCTTGAGCAATGAGCAATTTTTTCCCCTCAGGTACATTCCCACTGACACCATTGATCTTTTTAGCATTCTGTAAGGGGGGTAATTCTTCCCAATGATCACAAGTGTAAGGAGCATTCGTCCCAGTGAACCAGACACTAATGTACCATAAGTTGTAGATAGAGTCATTTTTAGTAGGGGTTCCCTGAGTCTAGAAAGTTATTTTAAGGGTTCCTCTGTGTTGAAAAGATTGAGAAAGGCTAGTCTAGACCAGCGGAATAGAGGGTTGGGGGTACGGGATACCCAAAACAGCAGACATCTGTTCAGTAGAGTTGGCATCTGCATTTATGATGGACTGAAGGGGGGATAGCCTATTTAAAGGTAAGCCAATGAGGAGAGAGTTGCAGTAGTCGAGGCGAGAGATAACCAGGGAGTGAATCAGGAGCTTTGTAGTTTGATTGGTTAGGAAGGGATGTACTTTGTAGATGTTGCGGAGGTTGAGGCGGCAAGTTTTGGAAAGGGATTGGATAACAAACATGGCCTCAGCAGTACTTTTACACCAGTAGTCATACACATTGCCCATAACAAACATGGCCTCAGCAGTACTTTTACACCAGTAGTCATACACATTGCCCATAACAAACATGGCCTCAGCAGTACTTTTACACCAGTAGTCATACACATTGCCAAAATTAACAAAAATTGCTGCTGCATTCTGATAGAACAACACCAATGGTCTGCCCATAACAAACATGGCCGCTGCAGGTTCTGTTATGCCAGTAGTCATACACATTGCCCATGCAGACAACACACCCATCACAAACATGGCCTCAGTTGTTTTACACATTGCCAAAATTAATACAAATCGCTGCTGTATTCTGGTAGAAAAACGCCAATTGGGTCATAAGCACTCTGCCCATAACAAACATGGCCGCTGCAGGTTCTGTTACGCCAGTAGTCATACACACGCCACTCATGACCGCTTTTACGCCAGTAGTCTACGCACCCTGCCCATAACAAATATGGCCGCCGTAGCGTCTGCTATTCAACTTACACCCTTACGTTCGCCCCATCACAGAACGCTCCGGAAGTGACGTTCCGTCGCCGCCATCTTGCTACACCCTACACCATTGAACTACGCCGCTACCCCACGCCCAGTTAGACGCAAGTAGCCGAGTGCTGAGCTGAACCAGGAAGTGGGGGGATGGAAGGCGGTGGTAATCGATAGTGGATGTATGAGGAGGAAGGTAATGGCTGTGTTCTCAGGGTTGGGGGGGATACCAGACCTGGCAGTGTGTTTATAATGAATGTTTCTCATAGTTTTTTTCCCCCTTCCAGCAGAGGAGCAATGAAGGTTCATATCAAGTCCTGGAATGGGGTGGCCTCCTGGCTGTGGGTGGCCAATGATGACAACTGTGGCATCTGTCGGATGGCCTTCAATGGCTGCTGCCCAGACTGTGAGTACAGAGGGGTGGGGGGGGTGGGGGGGGTCACTGCTGTGTGTGGGCCGGACTCACTATTCTGTGTTTTATTTCTGGGGGGGATGAATATTTGTATCATTTATCTATCCCTCCTTGACTAGTCCCTGTGTAAGCTCGGTGTCAGAGCTTACACAGGGTTTATGATGTCCTCTCCTTCCTCCCCCACAGTACAGTGTATAGGCCTGGTGATTGGCTGCTGAGGCCCGAGCACTGCATGCATCCCTGGGAGGAGGAGGCCACATGCCGCTCTGTATCAAAGGGCACCGGGTGATCCCTGAGTACTTGGGGGAAGGTGAACACTAGAGCTGCACGATTTAATTGTTTAAAAAAAAAATCGTGATTCAACCCCCTCTCAGTATTTCCCCAATTTATGTTAAACAAGTGCAGAGCCGAGCTGAGCAGAGCTGTCTAAAGGTGGGGGAAAAAACCCAGCCAGTAAATGTTCATCAACAGCGATAAAGAGAAACAATGGGCCAGATTCACAAAGAGATACGACGGTGTATCTCCTGATACACCATCGTATCTCTGACTTAAACTGGTCCTATCTATGCGCCTGATTCATCGAATCAGGCGCATAGATATGGCTAAGATCCGACAGTGTTACACTGCGTTACACTGTCGGATCTTATTTTCAATTTGAAAATGGCGCCGGGGGCGTTCCCGCTGATTTACGATAAATAATATGTAAATCAGCGAGATACGCAAATTCACGAACGTACGCGGACCCGACGCAGTGTTCTTACGTCGTTTCCGTAGCGGTTTTCCCGTTGTATACTTACCCCTGCTTCTATGAGGCGCAGCCAATGTTAAGTATAGCCGGCGTTCCCGCGTCAAATTTGTTTTTTTTTTATGTCGTTTGCGTAAGTCGTTCTCGAATACGGACGGACGTCGTTCACGTAAGCGTCGAAACCACTGACGTCCTAGCGACGTCAGTGGGAGCAATGCACGCCGGGAAATTTCGCGGACGGCGCATGCGCATTTAAATCTGCGCGGGAACGCGCCTGATTTAAATAGTACACTCCCCCTAGCCGCGGAATATGAATTCCGCCGGGGGATTTGCGATCCGCCGCCGCAAGTTTGGAGGTAAGTGGTTTGTGAATTACCCACTTGCCTCCCAAACTTGCGGGAGCGGATCTTAAATCGGGTAGATCAGGCGGATCTAAAGATCCGCTGATCTACGTGAATCTGGCCCAATGTATCTCTCAGTTCTTTTATGTCAAAGGAATGAACTTCAGTCTGTAAATGAGGTCAGTTTAAACACTTAAATCGATCCATTGATCCCCCCCCCACCCCCGCTGAGCAGGCGGATGACAGGTCCGTGTCCGCTCACCGTGCTGATATGGACCTGTCGGAGCCCAGCTCTCCTCTGTGGAGAGATCGGATGAAATCGGATCAGCTTGTCTGTTGTCATTCGATCCGATCTAATAAGAATCGTCATCTTCTGAGCAAAAATTAACCAAAAAATTGTGATTCTCATTTTATCCAGAATCGTGCCGCTCTCGTGACTCCCTAGGGGAAGGGGGTTCCTTCTGACAAGAGTGCCTCTCATTTCGGCCTAAAGGGCCAGTTGGCAGGTTCTCTTTAACTCTAGTTGCCGTATTATCCACTTGCTGATATATATATATATACCGTGTTTTCCTGAAAATAAGCCTGGGTCTTATATTAATTATGCCAACAAAAGACACAGTAGGGCTTATTTTCGGGGTAGGTCTTACCATGTAATGTGCGGTCTTCTCTCCCCCTCTCCCTCCCTGCCTGTCAGGAATCCCCAGTGTGAACTGAGTTAAAATGCTTGTAAAATCCTATAATCCACTTTATTACGGTATTATATAATGTACAATGTGTGCGTTTCTGTAATATAATTGTGCCAAATACCTTTGTTATAGAGCCGCTCGGTGCTTCTGTGACCCACCGGAGCTCTCTTCCCTGCAATTATATTACAGAAACACACACATTGTACATTATATAGACTGTAATAGAGTGGATTTTAGGATTGTACAAGTATTTTTAACTAGGGCTTATTTTCGGGGTAGGGCTTATATTGCAACCCTCCTGGAAAAAACACTAGGTCTTATTTTCAGGGTAGGTCTTATTTTTGGGGAAACAGGGTGTGTGTGTGTGTGTGTGTATATATATATATATATATATATATATATATATATATATATATATATATATATATATATATATATATATATATATATATATATATATATATATATATATTTGTGTGTGTCTGCATTTAAAGGTAGGGGGCCCGCCCAGCTGTGCAGTCACTGGCCCCAGCACACGCCGATCACCGGTTCCCACCCATAAATCTTATGGCCGGGACCCGCCAATCATCGGAGCGAGTGACGAGAGAAAGCTTTGTGTATGTAAACAACAGAGCTCTCTTATGACAGCAGCGATATGCCGTGTTTTTGTTTCCCTGCAAAGCAGGTAATAAAAGCTGGCACATCCCTTAGTAAAAGCAGCACGCAGCAACACTTGTTAGGCACATATTTAACCCTTTGGATTGCCCCTAATGTTAACCCCTTCCCTGCCGGTTTCATTAGTACAGTGACAGTGTATATTATCACTGTATTAGTGCCACAGGAGATGTCAGTGCACAAAAAAGTGTCAGTGTCAGGTTGGCCGCCACTGCACTATAAGTCGGGGGGGGTTCTTGAGGACTGAGGTTGGGAACTAAGGATGAGCTCCGGCGTGTTCGCATACAACACGTGCAGAGCCCGCCAGGAAGACGGCACCCGCGCTGCGCTAATCACAGCCAGGCGGACATTTCCCGATTTCTGCAGCCGAGCATCGGGAAATGTCTCCCTGGCTGTAAAATAAGCGCAACGCGGGTGGCGGGCTCCACACGTGTTCTATGGGAACACGCCGGAGCTCATTCTTGTTGGGAACCACTACCTTGGTTTTTACCGCCGCATGGCGTTCACGACGTGACCGGCTGCCTCTCTCTTCTCCCAGTCTGAGAGCTACAAAAAAAGTATAGAACGACTTATTTTTTACAAAACCACATACACTGGGACACGTTATTTATTGCAACACAGGGGATTGTAGAAAGAACACTCTCAAATGTTTTAGCAGCAGTCAGAGCTGGGGGGGGAAGGGGGGTGGAGCAAAGAGGAGAACTGTGGATGACGGAGGCACATAAACTGACCACAGTGTCGGGGCTCGTCACCGGTTCCCGGCCAATGATTTATGGGGTAATAGAGGAATTTTCCCATTGGGGTTTTTTGGCAGCTCAAGTAGACAAAGGTGATACCAATGTAGTAAAATATATTGTTTATTTATTCACATGTATAAAAAAAAAGTTCTATATCAAAAAATGGGGCAAAAGATATTGCATGATAGAAAATGAGTTGCGGCATGACAAAGAGACATGGTTTACATGTAAAATATGAACAGTACACAACTTGGTATTTATACGGCTAGTAATAAATGTTGCAGTATAAACTGTTCCTAACGCGTTTCGACCCTACTGGTCTTCTTCAGAGGATTTTATGTTGTGTCTGGGAGGGAACAAAACAGGGATTAAACCTCTCATAATATTTAATCAATTAAAAGAGTCACCCCTTGGAACCCCCCATCATTACATTCATATGAAAAACCTATTTAATGAGGGAAAGGGGGGGGGTTTTGGAGAAGGGGGAAAAGAAACACAGTGCTATACGTATACAATATGAGAGGATGGTTGAGTTTATTAGTTACCATTAGTAGAAATGTCTCGATGTAGTTGCTCTGTACTGGACAGGGGCATCCGAGAGGTAGTCTAAAGGCCAATGATTTATGGGGTAGAGGAGAGATGGAGATAAGGGTGGCGGTGGGGTAGAGGTGGAATAGGTATGTAGGTTGGGGTGGAGGAGGGATAGGGTAGGTGTGGAGGAGAGATGGGGTTGGAGGTGGAAGTGGGGTAGAGGGGGAGGAGGGTTGGAGAACTGCGGATGACGGAGGCACATAAACAGACCACAGTGTCAGGGCTCAGCAGCCGTGATAAACCGTGGTCAGTTTACAGAGGGGAGGGTAGGATCAGCAATGGAGCACCATTTCTCCCACTGACACCACTAATGGGGCACTATTCCTCCCTATGATACCAGCAATGGGGCACTATTCCTCCCTCTGAAACCACTAATGGGGCACTATTCCCCCCTATGATACCAGCAATGGGGCACTATTCCTCCCTATGATACCAGCAATGGGGCACTATTCCTCCCTATGATACCAGCAATGGGGCACTATTCCTCTCCCTAATACCAGATGTTTACTCCCACTGATGCCAGGAAAATTTTCACTCCCACTGGCCAAAGTCCGGCCCTCCAAGAGTCTGAAGGGCAATAAACTGGCCCTTTGTTTACAATGTTTGGAGACCCCTGCTTTATACAGGATCTATTTTTTTTTTTTTTGGGTTACTAACACTTTAAAAGCCCCTACAGATCATCAGTTAACTGAATAATGGTCATAGAACTTGTAGTGCAATCCACATATGAAGCCGCCCCAAACGCGTGTGTTTGTATACCCCTAAAGTCTCACCCGCCTTCCACTGGCTCCATCACAATGGATCCACTGGGCTTTATAATATATTACAGTATAAGAACAAGTTGAAAGGGTGAAGTTCCTCTTTATTACATGAAAAATGTATTGCATGCGTTGTATTTTGTAGCGCACATAAGTGGTGGGTTGCCGAGGTGCGTTGATGTGGCATTCAAAATGAACAGCACCTCAACGCGCCGCGTGAATGCTGCATTGCAGTACCGTATACGTTTTACCGCTATGCACTGTTGTGAACGAGCCCTTAGGGATACAACGGCGTTTCTCCTGATACGCCGTCGTATCCCTGTTTCTATCTATGCGACTGATTCATAGAATCAGTTACGCATAGATATCCCTAAGATCCGACAGGTGTAATTGTTTTACACTGTCGGATCTTAGGATGCAGTACCACGGCCGCCGTTGGGGGGAGTTTGCGTCGTAAACCAGCGTCGGGTATGCAAATTAGGAGTTACGGCGATCCACAAAGCTTTTTCCCGTCGTTACGTCGTCGCGAGTGTTAGATTTCCGTTGCAAAGATAGGGCACCTTTAACATGGTGTAAAAGTACTCCACCATGTTAAAGTATGCCTGTCTTTCCCGCGTCGCTTTTGAATTTTTTTAAAATCTTTTCTTTTTCCTGGCGTAAATCTTTTTTCACGTCGCGATTCACAAAGCGTCGGCGCGTCGTAATTTTGCGCAAAGCACGTCGGGAAATTTGCGACGGGAGCATGCGCAGTACGTCCGGCGCGGGAGCACGCCTAATTTAAATGGTACTCGCCCCATTCTATTTGGCCCGCCTTGCGCCGGACGCATTTACGATACACCGCCGCAAGTTTCCAGGTAAGTGCTTTGTGGATCGAGCACTAAACCTGAAAACTTACGGCGGTGTAACTTAAATGGCTTACGTTTCCCAGGCGCAATTGTACGTGAATCTGGCCCTTAGTCTCTTACTTGGCCCGGGGACTGCTTCACATTTCGCTGGTTGCCATAGGTGATCTCTGTATCAAAGTGCCTCTGTGTACAGCGCGCCGTATTCAGCCGAATCGCATGTAAAGACATTTCTTATTACACAATGCTGTTAAATGATTAGTACCGCTGGGAATTCCATGCATGCCACCGCCGCCATTGATGTAGATTTACATCCCATGATCTCCGCACACAGCTGTTCCGCACTCCTATAAGACCGGTACATGGTGATATGCGTTAAATAATTTGTTTTATCTTCCCCGTCCCCTCTGACTTATAATCTCTCGGCTTCTGCATCCATAAAGGGAATTTCTCCTCCCGCACCTAATAAGGTTTCATTCGTTCTGTCGGGTTATAGTTGTGCCTGGTGGAACAACAACAAATTGTAACAAAATGGATGTAATTCATGTATTTTTTTATTGAACATGTATTTTAGTTATTGCATGCTTTACCATAAATTATTCATGTGACAACATTGGTACATGCTTGATCTTCCATATTTTGTGTGAATTTTTTATTTTTTTTTTCTCTTCCATATTTTTATTTTATAACATATCTATGTAGAGATGTGCAGATTAGCTACTGAAGGTGGGGTAGAGGCAGAGTAGGGATAAAGGTGTGGAGATGGGGTAGGGAAAGAGTAGAGCGGGACAGAGGTGAGGTAGATTTTGGGTGAGTGTAGTGGTAGAAAAGGGGTAGACATCAGGTAATGGTGGGTTAGGGATGGAGGGGGGGGGGGGTTGGAGGTGGGGTAAAAGTGGAGAAACGATAGAGGTGGGGTTGAGTAGAGATATGGGTGGAGGAGGGATTGAGGTGGGGGTGGAGGAGGGTTGGAGGTGGGGTAGAAGTGGAGAAGGAATAAATGTACAGAGAAGGGTTGGAGGTGGGATAAAGTGGAGAAGGAATGGAGGTGGGGTGAGGGTTGGAGGTGGGAGAAGGAGTAGAGGGGTGGAGGAGGGTTGGAGGTGGGAGAAGTGGAGAAGGAATAGAGGGTTGGAGGTGGGGTGAGGGTTGGAGGTGGGGTAGGGGTGGAGGAGGGTTGGAGGTGGGAGAAGTGGAGAAGGAATAGAGGGTTGGAGGTGAGAGAAGGAATAGAGGGGTGGAGGAGGGGTTGGGTTGGAGGTGGGAGAAGTAGAGAAGGAATAGAGGGTTGCAGGTGGGGTAGAGGAGGGTTGGAGGTGGTAGAAGTGGAGAAGGAATAGAGGTGGCTAGGGGTAGAGGAGGGTTGGAGGTGGGAGAAGGAATAGAGGGTTGGAGGTGGGGTAGGGTTGGAGGTGGGAGAAGTGGAGAAGGAATAGAGAGTTGGAGGTAGGGTGAGGGTTGGAGGTGGGAGAAGGAATAGAGGGTTGGAGGTGGGAGAAGGAATAGAGGGGTTGGGTTGGAGGTGGGGTGAGGTTTGGAGGTGGGGTAGGGGTGGAGGAGGGTTGGAGGTCGGGTAGGGGTGGAGGAGGGTTGGAGGTGGGAGACGTGGAGAAGGAATAGAGGGTTGGAGGTGGGGTAGGGGTAGAGGAGGGTTGGAGGTGGTAGAAGTGGAGAAGGAATAGAGGGTTGGAGGTGGGGAAGAGGAGGGTTGGAGGTGGTAGAAGGAATAGAGGGGTGGAGGTGGGAGAAGTGGAGAAGGAATAGAGGGGTGGAGGTGGGGTGAGGGGTGGAGGTGGGGTAGGGGTGGAGGAGGGTTGGAGGTGGGAGAAATGGAGAAGGAATAGAGGGTGGGAGGGGTGGAGGTGGGAGAAGTGGAGAAGGAATAGAGGGGTGGAGGTGGGAGAAGTGGAGAAGGAATAGAGGGTTGGAGGTGGGGAAGAGGAGGGTTGGAGGTGGGAGACGTGGAGAAGGAATAGAGGGTTGGAGGTGGGGTAGGGGTAGAGGAGGGTTGGAGGTGGTAGAAGTGGAGAAGGAATAAAGGGTTGGAGGTGGGGAAGAGGAGGGTTGGAGGTGGTAGAAGGAATAGAGGGGTGGAGGTGGGAGAAGTGGAGAAGGAATAGAGGGGTGAAGGTGGGGTGAGGGGTGGAGGAGGGTTGGAGGTGGGAGAAATGGAGAAGGAATAGAGGGTGGGAGGGGTGGAGGTGGGAGAAGTGGAGAAGGAATAGAGGGTTGGAGGTGGGAGGGGTGGAGGAGGGAGAAGTGGAGAAGGAATAGAGGGGTGGAGGTGGGGAAGAGGAGGGGTGGAGGTGGGAGAAGTGGAGAAGGAATAGAGGGGTGGAGGTGGGGAAGAGGAGGGGGTGGAGGAGGGTTGGAGGTGGGAGAAATGGAGAAGGAATAGAGGGTTGGAGGTGGGAGGGGGTGGAGGGTTGGAGGTGGGAGAAGTGGAGAAGGAATAGAGGGTTGGAGGGGTGGAGGAGGGTTGGAGGTGGGAGAAGTGGAGAAGGAATAGAGGGTTGGAGGAGGGTTGGAGTTGGAGGTGGGGTACGGGTGGAGGAGGGTTGGAGGTGGGAGAAGTGGAGAAGGAATAGAGGGTTGGAGGTGGGAGAAGGAATAGAGGGTTGGAGGTGGGAGAAGTGGAGAAGGAATAGAGGGTTGGAGGTGGGAGGGGTGGAGGAGGGTTTAAGGTGGGGTAGGGGTGGAGGAGGGTTGGAGGTGGGAGAAGTGGAGAAGGAATAGAGGGTTGGAGGTGGGAGAAGTGGAGAAGGAATAGAGGGTTGGAGGTGGGAGGGGTGGAGGAGGGTTTAAGGTGGGGTAGGGGTGGAGGAGGGTTGGAGGTGGGAGAAGTGGAGAAGGAATAGAGGGTTGGAGGTGGGAGAAGTGGAGAAGGAATAGAGGGTTGGAGGTGGGGTAGGGGTAGAGGAGGGTTGGAGGTGGGAGAAGTGGAGAAGGAATAGAGGTGGGTAGGGGTAGAGGAGGGTTGGAGATGGTGTGGATCAGAGATATTGGGGGGGGGGGGGGGGGGGTGTGGAGGTGGGTGAAGTGGAGAAGGAATAGAGGGTTGGAGGTGGGAGAAGTGGAGAAGGAATAGAGGGTTGGAGGAGGGTTGGAGGTGGGAGAAGTGGAGAAGGAATAGAGGGTTGGAGGTGGGGTAGGGGTAGAGGAGGGTTGGAGATGGTGTGGATCAGAGATATTGGGGGGGGGGGGGGGTGTGGAGGTGGGTGAAGTGGAGAAGGAATAGAAGTGGGGTAGGGGTGGTGGAGAGTTGGTGGGGTAGAAGTGGAGGAGGGATGGAGTTGGGGGTAAGGGGGGCGGGGAAGGGGAGATCGTTTGTGTGTGTGTGTGTGTATATAAAAATGTGTGTGATAGATAGATTAGATAGATAGATTATATATCTCTGTATCGGCAGTATAAAAGCAGGTAAGAATTGGCATTTGCTAACAATCCATGCGTTGTATATTACCGGCTTTTTTATGTTTAATTGATTTTCTTTACCCTCTGCAGGTAAGGTTCCAGGAGACGACTGCCCCTTGGTGTGGGGTCACTGCTCACACTGCTTCCACATGCACTGCATCCTCAAGTGGCTGAACTCCCAGCAAGTACAGCAGCACTGCCCGATGTGCCGCCAGGAGTGGAAGTTCAAGGAGTAGACTTTCCCTTCTTGGCCCGTGTAGATGATGTCATAGGACGCTTCTTGGATTCAGAGATGGGTGATCTGTGGACCTACAAAGTTCCCGGAGACCTTCACATTTCTAAAGAGTTCCAGCATCTGCAATGTTTGTGGTTTTGGGATCCATGTTGACCAATTTACAATTATTTTCCAGTATAAACCTGGACTCACTGGGACTGTAAAGTGTGGTTCCTGCAGTGCCATCTGCAGGTGAGTGTTAGTATTGTCATGTGACCACTTAGATAACACATTACAATAGTCTGGACATGTGGTCTTCTCTTTGTTTAATGACAGGAAAGCTCCAGACACGTGACAATAAAGCCACGTGGAAGTTCTTAAGGAATTGGAATTACTTCTCTCCAAAATGTATTTTTATTTCGAGTTGGGGAGAGTTAAAACTCCTGTCGGCTTTGCCATATGTGTCCCTTCCAAGAGATTTCCACTTACTTGCATAGGCAGGCAGCTCAGTGTAGTCCAGGGATATGCAATTAGCGAACCTCCAGCTGTTGCAAAACTACAACTCCCATCATGCCTCTGCCTCTGGGTGTCATGCTCGTGGCTGTCAGAGTCTTGCTATGCCTCATGGGACTTGTAGTTCTGCAACAGCTGGAGGTCCGCTAATTGCATATCCCCGGTGTAGTCTGTAAAATCCAAAACTTTATTGGCTATATGCTGAAACACACTGGTAACAAGCTAACGCGTTTCGTCTATTGCAGCCAAAACACGTTAACTTGTTACCGGTGTCTTTCAGCATGTAGTCAATAAAGATTTGGATTTTGCAGACTACACAGAGTTGTCGGCTTAAATATACTACGGGTCGGATTGTCGTAGTGCGGGGGCGCTATAGCCAGAGCACCCGTCTTCAGCCATCAGAAGCTGAACTTGCAGTTGAGTTTTGGAATTATCTGCTGCAATTTCCCTTTCCTTCCTGTCTCACGGCACAACGGAGAGTTGTCTCCAAAGTGAGGGGCATCCCCTAGTGGACAGTTGTCACCAGAACTAGTGTCCCCATTGGAAGATTTCTCTATTCCCATGTCTTGGTGACAACTCCCAATTGCTTTCTTTTTTTTTCTTTGGAAAGAGCCAGGATGGGGTAAAACCCTGCCAAGCTTTTGCTGGTTTCTTTCTATGCACTTCCTGTCCCAGAGACACAACAGGAAGTGAAAGGAAAGCATAACAAAGTGAGGGAAATTCCCCTCTTGGGCCTCGTTTTACCCTCCTGGTTGGGTGGCAGGTAAAACATGTGGTTGAGATGTGTTTGTACTGCTCCCCTGTAAGCTGCAAAGGCAGCAGAGGGGGGGGGGGGGGTGTACATATTTTACAGCCACTATGCAATGTGGTGTGAAAAAAACGAACCCCCGCTATTGCGTTCTGTAAACGGCCTCGCCCGCCAAACATGACCCGTTCACCTGAACGAGGGACGCCCTTCTCACGTCTGCAATGCACATGGTAGTGCAGGGTTCAAACGGGTGGTTAGGAGGTGATAGACTGCCTGTCAAATGACTTCTGAAGAGCGATCGCAATGAAGATCGCTCTTCAGAGGGCAGCAGGTGTAAATAAGGCCTTGCTTGTGGAAGATTTGCCCTCACAACCTTGCTCCTGGGACAACTCTAAACCTTCAGCTCTCCCCTCGCTTTCTGTTCCGGTGACGCAAAAGGTGGGCGGATCTTCCTTGTTTGGCACAGACGGCAACAAAAGCCTGGCAGGGGTTTCTAACTCCTCCCCCACTTTGGCTTCACTTTAAGTGGCATGTCATTTTGGTTGTGTGAGCTCCTGGCAGATTTGAATAAATGTAGTAATGTATTAAATAAATTTTGTATTCTGCTTGTGTGTTTTTCCTTTTTATCTTCAGTACAGCCGCAGAGGCAGTCCTAGGGGCCAATCAGGGGAGCTGCATGTACATGTCGGATACCACACCTTTTTATTTGGCCCGTATCCCCTGCATTTTAACTGCCTCAGGTATATGAAGATTTGATTTACACCTTCAGTAATTGGAGTTAAATGAAGAAACCTGTAGGTAGATTCAGTAAGAGTTAGGCCGGCTTATCAGTAGATAAGCCGGCCTAACTCAGAATCGACGCCGGCTTATGTTTAAGTGTATGCTCAAACAGAGATACGCTTAAACATATCTAAGATACGACGGCTTGCGCCGTCCTATCTTAGATTGCAATATTTTGGATGGCCGCTAGGTGGCGCTTCCATTGCGGTCGGCGTAGAATATGTAAATTAGTTTGTACGCCGATTCACGAACGTACGCCCGGCCGCCGCAGTCGATTTACACCGTTTCCGTAAGCCATTATAAGGCCTAAAGTTATTCCACCTATGAGCTGGAATAACAATGTTAAAGTATGGCCGCCGTTCCCGCCGCAAGGTTCGAAATTTTTATGTCGTTTGCGTAAGTCGTCCGCGAATCGGGATTCACGTCGTTTATGTCCACGTCGAAATCAATAGGCCCGTGCAGCGTATGTAGCCGCAATGCACACTGGGAAATGTAGGCGCCCGGCGCATGCGCAGTTAAAGAAAAAACGTGAGGTCAAGCCTCATTACCATCAAACACGCCCCCATCCAACACATTTGAATTCGGCGCCCTTACGCCCGCCCGCTTTAGGCTACGCCGCCATAGATTAGCAGGCAAGTACATTGAGAATCATTACTAGCCTAGCTCATTTACGGCGGCGTGGCCTAAACACGCTAAGCTACGCCGCCGTAACTTTGCTCCTCTCTACCTGAATCTACCTACTGGAGACTGCCACTGATGAGGTCTGAGAATACTAGTTGCCTGGCTGTTATGCTGATATCCTGGCTCCAGTACTTTGGATCGTTGTCATGCTGAAAAGTGAAGTTTCCTCTTCATGTTCAGCTTTCTAGCAGAAGCCTGAAGGTTTTTTTGTACCGATATTGACTGGTATTTGGAACTTTTAATAATTCCTACCTTGACGAAGGCCACTGTTCCAGCTGAAGTAAAAATGGCCCCAAAGCATGATGCTGCCACCACCATGCTTCACAGTGGGTATAGTGTTCTTTTTGTGATGTGCAGTGTTTTCCGCCAAACATATCTTTTGGAATTATGGCCAAAAAAGTTCAACCTTGTTTTCATCAGACCAGAACACATTTTCCCACATGATTTTGGGAGACTTTTTGTAAAATTTAGCCGGGTTTGGATGTTTTTCTTGGTAAGAAAAGGCTTCCGACTTGTCACTCTACCCCATAGCCCAGACATATGAAGAATACGAGAGATTGTTGTCACATGTACCACACAGCCAGTACTTGCCAGATATTCCTGCAGCTCCTTTTATGTTGCTGTAGATCTCTTGGCCGCCTCCCTGACCAGTTTTCTTCTCGTCTTTTCTTCAATTTTGGAGGGACGTCCAGTTCTTGGTGAGGTCACTGCTGTGCCATATTTTCTCCACTTGATGATGACGGTCTTCACTGTGTTCCATGGTATATCTAATGCCTTGGAAATTATTTTGTACCCTTCTCCTGACTAATACCTTTTAACAATGAGATCCCTCTGATGCTTTGGAAGCTCTCTGCGGACCATGGCTTTTGCTGTAGGATGCGACTATGAAAATGTCAGGAAAGACCTACTAGAACAGCTGAACTTTATTTGGGGTTAATCGGAGGCACTTTATATGATGGCATTCATTCACATACTAGACAGGAGCCAATTAACTTACTAGCATCTCAGAGTGTAGGAGGAAACCCATGCAAGCACAGGGAGAACATGCAAACTCTAGACAGGTAATGTCAGGGTTGGGATTTGAACCAACGACCCTAGTGGTGCTAGGTGGAAGTGCTAACCCCTTAGCCACTCGCTGCATCGTTGTTAGCCATTGCTTGCCCATTAGTACCGTGTTTCTCTGAAAATAAGCTGGGGTCTTATATTAATTTTGTCAGCCAAAAACACACTAGGGCTTATTTTTGGGGTAGGGCTTGCCGTGCAAGGTGCTATCTTCCCAAGGTGTGCGTTTCTGCAATGCAACAGTGCAAATACCTTCTTCCATGGCCTGCCTGAGCTGTCTTTTCACAGCTCCAAGCACTGCAGAGGGAGGGGGAGGCAAGACCCTCCGCTGACACACGCTTCAATGGCCCGCCTGAGCCTTCTTCCACGGCTACGATTAGTTCAGAAGGAAGGGGGCCGAGATCCCCAGCTGACACCCAAGAGAAGAGATCAGCTGAGCCCTGCTCGGCGCTTCCATGGCCCGCCCCAAGCTGTCTTCCCCACTCTGAGTAATGCAGGAGCTCGCCCATTGATCATTGGCGGCCATTGCTTGCCCATTGATTTGTTCCCGGCTATTGATTGTTGCCGACCATTGATTGTTTCTGGCCGTTGCTCGGCCATTGATCGTTGCTTGCCCATTGATTGATGCTGGCCGTTGCTCGCCCATTGATTTGTTCCTGGCTATTGATTGTTGCTCGCCCATTGATTGTCACCGGCCGTTGCTCGCCCATTGATTGTCACCGGCCGTTGCTCGCCCATTGATTGTCGCCGGCCGTTGCTCGCCCATTGATCGTTGCTTGCTTATTGATTGATGCTGGCCGTTGCTCGCCCATTGATTTGTTCCTGGCTATTGATTGTTGCCGACCATTGATTGTCACCGGCCTTTGCTCGCCCATTGGTTGTCGCCGGCCGTTGCTCGCCCATTGATTGTTGCTTGCCCATTGATTGATGCTGGCCGTTGCTTGCCCATTGATTGATGCTGGCCGTTGCTTGCCCATTGATTGATGCTTGCCCATTGATTGATGCTGGCCGTTGCTCGCCCATTGATTGTTGCTTGCCCATTGATTGATGCTGGCCGTTGCCCATTGATTGTTGCTTGCCCATTGATTGATGCTGGCCGTTGCTTGCCCATTGATTGATGCTGGCCGTTGCTTGCCCATTGATTGATGCTTGCCCATTGATTGATGCTGGCCGTTGCTCGCCCATTGATTGTTGCTTGCCCATTGATTGATGCTGGCCGTTGCTCGCCCATTGATTGTTGCTTGCCCATTGATTGATGCTGGCCGTTGCTCGCCCATTGATTGTTGCTTGCCCATTGATTGATGCTGGCCGTTGCTTGCCCATTGATTGTTGCTTGCCCATTGATTGTTACTGGCCGTTGCTCGCCCATTGATTGTTGCTTGCCCATTGATTGATGCTGGCCGTTGCTCGCCCATTGATTGTTGCTCGCCCATTGATTGTTGCTTGCCCATTGATTGTTGCTTGCCCATTGATTGATGCTGGCCGTTGCTCGCCCATTGATTGTTGCTTGCCCATTGATTGATGCTGGCCGTGGCTTGCCCATTGATTGTTGCTCGCCCATTGATTGATGCTGGCCGTTGCTCGCCCATTGATTTGTTCCTGGCTATTGATTGTTGCCGACCATTGATTGTCGCCGGCCTTTGCTCGCCCATTGGTTGTCGCCGGCCGTTGCTCGCCCATTGATTGTTGCTTGCCCATTGATTGATGCTGGCCGTGGCTTGCCCATTGATTGTTGCTTGCCCATTGATTGATGCTTGCCGTTGCTCGCCCATTGATTTGTTCCTGGCTATTGATTGTTGCCGACCATTGATTGTCGCCGGCCATTGCTCGCCCATTGATTGTCGCCGGCCATTGATCATTGCTGGCCGTTGCTCGCCCATTGAACGTTGCCGGCAATTGCAAAAATGCAACCACCATCATTTTATTCTACTGGGCCTCTGTTCTCAGAAAATCTGTACTGTAAACTTCTGGAAATCTATACCAAGTAATTTTAATATGTATGTGAAAAATGTAAACTGTGCCCTGGATGGCAAGTGGTTAGGGAGCCTGGGCTGGTAGGTAGGTTTAGCCCACTCTACTACTATACCCATATGGGACAGCGTTGTGCTTTTTATGTAAGGCTGAGCTTACACTTTACTTCTCTGTATTTGCAAAAATAAACCCCGGTGTCCAGATTTATGTAAAGCGGAGGCTTCCAGATGAATGTATTTTTCTTGCGATGGACAATATTGTCTCCCAAAGCTCTGATTTTCTAGAAATGATCCCTGGTGTTCCTCTCATTTCATTTCCCATCTTCCTGAGGCATCTCCACTCGATTCTCCTTCTATCCCTTCTTTCACCAGATTTGTTTTTAAATTACAATTTTAAATTTTTTTTCTTGCAGAACAGAAGAACAATTCTCAGGGGTAAATTCAATAAATCACGCCGGCATATTCCGCTCACGTGGACGGGGAGCTGCTTATTGACCGGGAGACCAAATGTGTCAAGATTACCTTGTTCCCATTGATCCGCAAAGAGCTGTTCCTAAAGTCAACCGCTCAATGGAACCCGTAGTCTGTTATTAACCTCTTGGCAACCATGTGTGGGCCTCGTTCCTACAGGCGTACTACAGGGTACCCCCATGTGAGGGCTGTGTTTACCCACATCGGGGGCACACGGGTGTTTCATGCATCCTCCTGCAGGCTAGGGGTGCAACGGATCAAAAAAACTCACGGTTCGGATCGTTCCTCGGATCAGGAGTCACGGATCGGATCATTTTCAAATCGCAAAAAAAAATAACCCCCCCCACTGTAATATCCACATCTCCCCCACTGCAGTGGCTTAACTAGGGTTGGTGTCATCCAGGGCAGAAAAAAATGGTTTCACCCCCTCCTACCAACTATAGTCCCCCCTCAGTAAAGAACCCCCTTGGTGCAGACACCCGCATCAGTACCGACACCCCCCCTCCTCGTAGTACCGACACCCCCCCCCCTCAGGTAAGACCCCCCTCAGGTAGTACAGACACTTCCAGCAGTGTGTCCCACGAGTGCGGGCTCCTCCTCCTCCTCCTCTGTGGGTGTAAATAGAGGAGGAGGGCTGCCGCCGGGTGTACCAAGATGGCCGCGGCTCCGGAGCTAGGCCGAAGCCGCTGCCTTTCCTTAATGTTATGCCCGCGGCTCTGGCCTAGCTCCGGAGCCGCGGCCATAACATTAGGAAAGGCCGCGGCTTTAAATCGTAACATGTTGGGTATCTATTTATTCGGCGTAACATCATCTGTCACATTATACACATTATAAGGGTTAACGTTTTTTTTTTTTTAACTGTCCATTTCGGTGCCTCCCGAATTTTCCTTTTCGGTGCACCGCGAATGTAGACGCACTTTTCCATAGTTCTGTATATTATGATGTCATAGCACACGGGAACTTTATCAGCCTTTAGCGCCTCTCTTGGCACCTGGCGTTTCCATTACGTTGATCGGTGATCAAACCTCTGCTCGCCGTCTTTGTGTGAGTATGTGTCCCTCGGCATCAGACAGGCAGTTCTGTGCCGGTCATATGATCGTTATGTGTAAGGATCGATTATAAACACATGCTGATTGAAGCGTTCCTGGCGGTGTCCTAAAGGGGCGCGTTTTCCGAGCAGCGCATATGAGATCGGCGCTACTCATTACTTTAAATGTTGATGAGACACAGCTGTGGCCCCCCCCCCCCCCGGCTTTCCCTGAGGAGGGAGGGGGGCGCCGTGCCATCTGTATGCGGGGAACTCATTAATATTTTAGGTGTAGATGTGCAGATATTTGGCGCTGGGTTTAGTGGTGAATACCAGGCGCCTGGGTATAAACCTTCTGTATATCGGTTGTATGATTACTGGAAACAATAGCGGTGCTTCGGCAGCTCTCCAGAAAATGGGGGCACCTATGGAGGAGGGAGAACCCGCTCCAGGCGCCTATACCTGAATATCACCTTCCCTGCCAAAGGGTGCTGGCTCAGTATGTAAGGTGCATATGCAGGGACAATGCTACCACTAGGCTGCTGCCTAGGGAGCCCCGGACACTGGTGTTCCTACTCTACACCAGGGCTCAAAATTTCAAGTCCTGAGCTACTAGCCAGGCCTCAAGGTGTACTCTCCACCAGTTGCCCCGCCCAACCCCTACCATGTCCCGCCCCCAGACACGCCCTTATAAATTATCTCATAAAATGACACTTAAATGTTTTATGCAGAATTAAGTTATAAAAATAAACATTAACAACACCTTTATCCGTGCCCAAAAATGCAGCCTGCCCATGTCTACCAATGCAGCCAGTGTCCCCATTGCAGCCACCTGTCCCCAAAGCAGCCAGTGTCCCCATAGCAGCCTACCTGTGCTGAGTGAGAGGAGCCAGAGCCGCCGCAGCCTGGTTGTTTAAAGCGCGGGGAACATGACAGCTTTCAATTCAATAGCTGTGTTCCCCGCCACGAGCCGCCATATACAGCCCCTCCCCCTTGTCCGGGAAACTTTGATAGACAGATCACCCGTCCAATCCTGGGATAGGTGATCTGTCTATCAAAGTGCCCGGACAAGGGGGAGGGGCTGTATATGGCGGCTCGCCGCGGGGAACACAGCTATTGAATTGAAAGCCGTCATGTTCCCCGTGCTTTGAACAACCAGGCGGCGGCTCCTCTCCTTGCTCGCCCCCCCCTGCTTCCAGGCAGTCCACACTCGCCAGCCCTCAAAATTTACTCGCAAAATGCGAGCAGGCGAGTGCAAATTTTGAGGGCTGCTCTACACTACTGGAAGCAAGCTAACATTTATTGATGGGCGCTGGTGAGGCTGCGCTGGTGGGTGCTGGTGAGGCTGCACTGGTGGGTGCTGGTGAGGCTTGCGTTGGTGGGCGCTGGTGAGGCTGCGCTGGTGAGGCTGCACTGGTGGGTGCTGGTGAGGCTGCGTTGGTGGGCGCTGGTGAGGCTGCACTGGTGGGCGCTGGTGAGGCTGCACTGATGGGCGATAAATGAAGGCCAATTAAAAGCAGGTTACTAGGAGGAGGAGGAGGAGATAGTTGTCAGCAACAAAAACACGTGTTATGTGTGTGTTTTTCAGGCACTCGCATCACAGCGGATCTTCACCCTTTTTAGCTACTTTGCATCCTTTTCCTCCTCCTCCCCCGTCTGTTACACAATCAGAGACTACATTTCTTAAAAGCAGAGTTCCGCTGAAAAAAAAAAAACAATATTAAAAGTCAGCAGCTGCTGACTTTTAATATATGGGCATGCGCGTTCCCACTGCTCCCTGCTGTGTTCTGGGACCTGTGTGTCTCCCAGAAGACAGCAGGGGGGGAGGGCAGAGTAGGCGCTGGACTTGGCGTAAGTCACCGTGATCACCACAGTGATCTATGCCCGGAAGTGGGAGCAAATACCTGTATTACACAGGTATCTGCCCCCCATCAAAGGTGCCAAATGAGACACCAGAGGTGTCAGCTGCAGGAATAGTGCCTCTCATCATTGGTATCAGTGGGAGGAATAGCGCTCCATTGTTGGTGTCAGCGGGAGGAATAGCGCTCCATTGTTGGTGTCAGCGGGACGAATAGTGGACCATTGTTGGTGTCAGCGGGACGAATAGTGGACCATTGTTGGTGTCAGTGGGAAGAATAGCGCTCCATTGTTGGTGTCAGTGGGAGGAATAGTGGCCCCATCGTTGGTATGAATAGGAGGGATAGTGCCCCATTGTTGGTGTTACTTGGAGGAATAGTACCTCATCAATAGTGTCAGTAGGGGGAATAGTGTGCCCCATCATGGGTGTCAGTGGAAAGAATAGTGCCCCGTTATTGGTATGTATATGAGGAATAGTGAGTGCACCATTGTTGGTGTCAGTGGGAGGAATAGTTGCCCATTGTTGGTTGTTAATGAAAGGAATAGTGCCCCATTATTGGTGTCAGTGGGAGGTATTATGCCCCAGTGTCAGTAGAAGGCATGGTGCCCCCATCCTAGCTCTCAGTGGGGGAATAGTGCCCCATTATTGGTGTCAGTGGGAGGTATTATGCCCAGTGTCAGTAGAAGGCATGGTGCCACCATCCTTGCTCTCAGTGGAGGAATAGTGCCCCATTATTGGTGTCAGTGGGAGGTATTATGCCCCAGTGTCAGTAGACGGCATGGTGCCCCCATCCTTGCTCTCAGTGGGGGAATAGTGCCCTATTATTGGTGTCAGATGGGAGGTATTATGCCCCAGTGTCAGTAGAAGGCATGGTGCCCCCATCCTTGCTCTCAGTGGGGGAATAGTGCCCCATTATTGGTGTCAGTGGGAGGTATTATGCCCCAGTGTCAGTAGAAGGCATGGTGCCCCCATCCTTGCTCTCAGTGGGGGGATAGTGTATTGTATCATTGAGAGTAATAGTCCCCTAAGAGCCAGATGAAGGCAAGGGGCCACAGTTTGAAGACTCTTCCCACCCCAATGTGACACCCACCATCACCAAGCACTGTGCCATGGCAGAAAGGGGAGTGGGTCACATGATCCAGGTAGATCTTTTTGCTGCTGGCAGGTAAAGGTGGCCATAGAGGAGTGACGGACAGGTAGGTATGTGTTGTGCGGAGGGCCTGTCCATTCCCATATTTGTATTTAATTTTTTACAATAGTTGAAACTGGAGTTCCCCTTTAAAGCTAACCCACTATTTTGCCGTACACCTCCGAAATGGTGAACCTTGGCACCCCAGATGTTTTGGAACTACATTTCCCATGATGCTCAGCTACACTGCAGAGTGCAAAAGCATCATGGGAAATGTAGTTCCAAAACATCTGAGGTGCCAAGGTTCCCCATCACTGCGACCCCTGAGCTGTCCTCCAATCAGAGTCCCTTCCAGCGGGCAATGGCTCCCTGGCTCCTTGTACTCTGAGCCTTGTAGTTCCCCGTATCAGATGAGCCCTAGGCTCCCTGTGTATGTCGGTGGCACAAAGACTTGTGAGTCACCCCCCTGATGCTGACAGCCCACCGCAGCGCGCTCCCTGAGATAAGAGGCGATCGATGAATTAGATGTCGGCTTAACTGGAAGTGTCACAGCTTGGTCACCAGATATTGGAAATGATAAGAGGTGGGATGTTCCCACGCATGACAGTCCCTGTGACTGACAACACCGGACCCCCCTCCCCCCCCGGGCATGAATATTTAGAAGTCCTGAAAGTGACTCTTGTAGCTGAGAAAAGTGAGTGTAACCATTGTCACCAAAAGAGAGGGGGATGGGAAATTCAGAATATATTTGTTGTCACTGGGACAGGAAGAGAGGGGAGATCTTCTAATGGGGACACTTGATCTTGCAATAGAGAGATCTCCTCTTGTTGTGTCTTTGGGATGGAAAAAAAAGAAGAAGCCTGGTGGGAGTTCTAACCCCTTCCTGCTTTAATGAAACCATCTGGGATTTATTTACACTTTAATGGCAACAGCGTGCGGATGAGTTCAAATATATTCTGAATTTCCCATCCCCCTCTCTTTTGGTGACAATGGTTACACTCACTAGATGGGGGGACCTCTGATGTGATGGGGGACCTCTGATGTGATGGGGGACCTCTGATTAGATGGGGGGACCTCTGATTAGATGGGGGGACCTCTGATGTGATGGGGGGACCTCTGATGTGATGGGGGACCTCTGATGTGATGGGGGACCTCTGATTAGATGGGGGGACCTCTGATGTGATGGGGGGACCTCTGATGTGATGGGGGGACCTCTGATTAGATGGGGGGACCTCTGATTAGATGGGGGGACCTCTGATGTGATGGGGGACCTCTGATGTGATGGGAGGACCTCTGATTAGATGGGGGGACCTCTGATGTAATGGGAGGACCTCTGATGTGACGGGAGGAGCTCTGATGTGATGGGGGGACCTCTGATGTGATGGGGGACCTCTGATGTGATGGGGGACCTCTGATGTGATGGGGGACCTCTGATGTGATGGGGGGACCTCTGATGTGATGGGGGGACCTCTGATGTGATGGGGGACCTCTGATTAGATGGGGGGGGACCTCTGATTAGATGGGGGGGACCTCTGATGTGATGGGGGACCTCTGATTAGATGGGGAGACCTCTGATTAGATGGGGGGACCTCTGATTAGATGGGGGGACCTCTGATTAGATGGGGAGACCTCTGATGTGATGGGGGACCTCTGATTAGATGGGGGGACCTCTGATTAGATGGGGGGACCTCTGATTAGATGGGGGGACCTCTGATGTGATGGGGGACCTCTGATGAGATGGAAGACCTCTGATGAGATGGAAGACCTCTGATGTGATGGGGGACCTCTGATGAGATGGAAGACCTCTGATGTGATGGGGGACCTCTGATTAGATGGGGGGGACCTCTGATGTAATGGGAGGACCTCTGATTAGATGGGGAGACCTCTGATGTGACGGGAGGAGCTCTGATGTGATGGGGGGACCTCTGATGTGATGGGGGGACCTCTGATGTGATGGGGGACCTCTGATGTGATGGGGGACCTCTGATGTGATGGGGGACCTCTGATGTGATGGGGGACCTCTGATGTGATGGGGGACCTCTGATGTGATGGGGGACCTCTGATGTGATGGGGGACCTCTGATTAGATGGGGAGACCTCTGATTAGATGGGGGGACCTCTGATTAGATGGGGGGACCTCTGATGTGATGGGGGACCTCTGATTAGATGGGGAGACCTCTGGTGTGATGGGGGACCTCTGATTAGATGGGGGGACCTCTGATTAGATGGGGGGACCTCTGATTAGATGGGGAGACCTCTGATGTGATGGGGGACCTCTGATGAGATGGAAGACCTCTGATGAGATGGAAGACCTCTGATGTGATGGGGGACCTCTGATTAGATGGGGGGACCTCTGATGTGATGGGAGGAGCTCTGATTAGATGGGGGGACCTCTGATGTGATGGGAGGAGCTCTGATTAGATGGGGGGACCTCTGATGTGATGGGGGACCTCTGATGTGATGGGGGACCTCTGATGTGATGGGGGACCTCTGATGTGATGGGGGACCTCTGATGTGATGGGGGACCTCTGATGTGATGGGGGACCTCTGATGTGATGGGGAGACCTCTGATGTGATGGGGGACCTCTGATTAGATGGGGGGACCTCTGATGTGATGGGGGACCTCTGATTAGATGGGGAGACCTCTGATGTGATGGGAGGAGCTCTGATTAGATGGGGAGACCTCTGATGTGATGGGAGGAGCTCTGATTAGATGGGGGGACCTCTGATTAGATGGGGGACCTCTGATTAGATGGGGGACCTCTGATTAGATGGGGGGACCTCTGATGTGATGGGGGACCTCTGATGTGATGGGGGGACCTCTGATGTGAGGGGGGACCTCTGATGTGATGGGGGACCTCTGATGTGATGGGGGACCTCTGATGTGATGGGGGGACCTCTGATGTGATGGGGAGACCTCTGATTAGATGGGGAGACCTCTGATTAGATGGGGAGACCTCTGATTAGATGGGGAGACCTCTGATTAGATGGGGGGACCTCTGATTAGATGGGGAGACCTCTGATTAGATGGGGGGGACCTCTGATTAGATGGGGGGGACCTCTGATTAGATGGGGGGGACCTCTGATTAGATGGGGGGGACCTCTGATTAGATGGGGGGGACCTCTGATGAGATGGAAGACCTCTGATGTGATGGGGGACCTCTGATTAGATGGGGGGGACCTCTGATGTAATGGGAGGACCTCTGATTAGATGGGGAGACCTCTGATGTGACGGGAGGAGCTCTGATGTGATGGGGGGGACCTCTGATGTGATGGGGGACCTCTGATGTGATGGGGGACCTCTGATGTGATGGGGGACCTCTGATTAGATGGGGAGACCTCTGATTAGATGGGGGGGACCTCTGATTAGATGGGGGGACCTCTGATGTGATGGGGGACCTCTGATTAGATGGGGAGACCTCTGATGTGATGGGGGACCTCTGATTAGATGGGGGGACCTCTGATTAGATGGGGGGACCTCTGATTAGATGGGGAGACCTCTGATGTGATGGGGGACCTCTGATGAGATGGAAGACCTCTGATGAGATGGAAGACCTCTGATGAGATGGAAGACCTCTGATGTGATGGAAGACCTCTGATGTGATGGGGGACCTCTGATTAGATGGGGGGGACCTCTGATGTAATGGGAGGACCTCTGATTAGATGGGGAGACCTCTGATGTGACGGGAGGAGCTCTGATGTGATGGGGGGACCTCTGATGTGATGGGGGACCTCTGATGTGATGGGGGACCTCTGATGTGATGGGGGACCTCTGATGTGATGGGGGACCTCTGATGTGATGGGGGGACCTCTGATTAGATGGGGAGACCTCTGATTAGATGGGGGGACCTCTGATTAGATGGGGGGACCTCTGATTAGATGGGGGGACCTCTGATGTGATGGGGGACCTCTGATTAGATGGGGAGACCTCTGGTGTGATGGGGGACCTCTGATTAGATGGGGGGACCTCTGATTAGATGGGGGGACCTCTGATTAGATGGGGAGACCTCTGATGTGATGGGGGACCTCTGATGAGATGGAAGACCTCTGATGAGATGGAAGACCTCTGATGTGATGGGGGACCTCTGATTAGATGGGGGGACCTCTGATGTGATGGGAGGAGCTCTGATTAGATGGGGGGACCTCTGATGTGATGGGGGACCTCTGATGTGATGGGGGACCTCTGATTAGATGGGGAGACCTCTGATGTGATGGGGGACCTCTGATTAGATGGGGGGACCTCTGATGTGATGGGGGACCTCTGATGTGATGGGGGACCTCTGATTAGATGGGGGGACCTCTGATGTGATGGGAGGAGCTCTGATTAGATGGGGGGACCTCTGATGTGATGGGGGACCTCTGATGTGATGGGGGACCTCTGATGTGATGGGGGACCTCTGATGTGATGGGGGACCTCTGATTAGATGGGGAGACCTCTGATGTGATGGGGGACCTCTGATTAGATGGGGGGACCTCTGATGTGATGGGGGACCTCTGATGTGATGGGGGACCTCTGATTAGATGGGGAGACCTCTGATGTGATGGGAGGAACTCTGATTAGATGGGGGGACCTCTGATTAGATGGGGGACCTCTGATGTGATGGGGGACCTCTGATGTGATGGGGGGACCTCTGATGTGAGGGGGGACCTCTGATGTGATGGGGGACCTCTGATGTGATGGGGAGACCTCTGATTAGATGGGGAGACCTCTGATTAGATGGGGGGGACCTCTGATGTGATGGGGGACCTCTGATTAGATGGGGAGACCTCTGATGTAATGGGAGGACCTCTGATTAGATGGGGAGACCTCTGATGTGACGGGAGGAGCTCTGATGTGATGGGGGGACCTCTGATGTGATGGGGGACCTCTGATGTGATGGGGGACCTCTGATGTGATGGGGGACCTCTGATGTGATGGGGGACCTCTGATGTGATGGGGGAGACCTCTGATTAGATGGGGGGGACCTCTGATTAGATGGGGGGACCTCTGATGTGATGGGGGACCTCTGATTAGATGGGGAGACCTCTGATGGGGGACCTCTGATTAGATGGGGGGACCTCTGATTAGATGGGGGGACCTCTGATTAGATGGGGAGACCTCTGATGTGATGGGGGACCTCTGATGTGATGGGGGACCTCTGATGTGATGGGGGACCTCTGATGTGATGGGGGACCTCTGATGAGATGGAAGACCTCTGATGAGATGGAAGACCTCTGATGAGATGGAAGACCTCTGATGAGATGGAAGACCTCTGATGAGATGGAAGACCTCTGATGAGATGGAAGACCTCTGATGAGATGGAAGACCTCTGATGAGATGGAAGACCTCTGATGTGATGGGGGACCTCTGATTAGATGGGGGGACCTCTGATGTGATGGGAGGAGCTCTGATTAGATGGGGGGACCTCTGATGTGATGGGGGACCTCTGATTAGATGGGGGGACCTCTGATGTGATGGGGGACCTCTGATTAGATGGTGAGACCTCTGATGTGATGGGGGACCTCTGATTAGATGGGGGGACCTCTGATGTGATGGGGAGACCTCTGATGTGATGGGAGGAGCTCTGATGTGATGGGAGGAGCTCTGATGTGATGGGAGGAGCTCTGATTAGATGGGGAGACCTCTGATGTGATGGGAGGAGCTCTGATGTGATGGGAGGAGCTCTGATGTGATGGGAGGAGCTCTGATGTGATGGGAGGAGCTCTGATTAGATGGGGAGACCTCTGATGTGATGGGAGGAGCTCTGATTAGATGGGGGGACCTCTGATGTGAGGGGGGACCTCTGATGTGATGGGGGGACCTCTGATGTGATGGGGGGACCTCTAATGTGATGGGGGGACCTCTAATGTGAGGGGGGACCTCTGATGTGATGGGGGACCTCTGATGTGATGGGGGGATCTCTGATTAGATGGGGGGACCTCTGATGTGATGGGGGACCTCTGATGTGATGGGGGACCTCTGATGTGATGGGGGACCTCCGATTAGATGGGGAGACCTCTGATGTGATGGGAGGAGCTCTGATGTGATGGGAGGAGCTCTGATTAGATGGGGGGACCTCTGATTAGATGGGGGGACCTCTGATTAGATGGGGGGACCTCTGATTAGATGGGGGGACCTCTGATTAGATGGGGGGACCTCTGATGTGATGGGGGACCTCTGATTAGATGGGGAGACCTCTGATTAGATGGGGAGACCTCTGATTAGATGGGAGACCTCTGATGTGATGGGAGGAGCTCTGATGTGATGGGAGGAGCTCTGATGTGATGGGGGGACCTCTGATGAGATGGGAGAACCTCTGATGTGAAAAGGGGCTTTTGGCTAAGTCAATTTCCCTGAGACAGTTGTGTGCATTGTCCTCAGGTATTCCATTGATAAGGTATTCTATTTTATTTTATTCCATCCCAGAGCAGGAGGTCGCGGGCTACATCAGTCCCCCGGGCCACTGGTTGGGCACACCTGCTCTAGATTTTGCTTATTTGTATAGGGCGTTGAGACAGGAAAAAAAAGGTCACGTAAAAGTGGGTCTAGAACTCCGGACGATGTGCTCTTACCATGGACAGCTCTGTGATCTGGAATGAAGGTGAATAAAAAAATTAACATTTAATGACAACCACACCTCTCAATTATATGAAGTTAGAACTCCACGATCTGGCCCCTCCCACCATCCACGATCTGGCCCCTCCCACCAGCCATGATCTGGCCCCTCCCACCAGCCATGATCTGGCCCCTCCCACCAGCCATGAGACAGCACCTCCCACCAGCCACGATCTGGCCCCTCCCACCAGCCATGAGACAGCACCTCCCACCAGCCATGATCTGGCCCCTCCCACCAGCCATGAGAACGCACTTCCCACCATCCACGATCTGGCCCCTCCCACCAGCCATGATCTGGCCTCTCCCACCAGCCATGATCTGGCCCCTCCCACTAGCCATGAGACAGCACCTCCCACCAGCCATGTTCTGGCCCCTCCCACCAGTCATGAGACAGCACCTTCCACCAGCCACGAGACAGCACCTCCCACCAGCCATGTTCTGGCCCCTCCCACCAGTCATGAGACAGCACCTTCCACCAGCCACGAGACAGCACCTCCCACCAGCCATGATCTGGCCCCTCACACCAGCCATGATCTGACCCCTCCCACCAGCCATGAGACAGCACCTCCCACCAGCCATGATCTGGCCCCTCCCACCAGCCATGATCTGACCCCTCCCACCAGCCATGAGACAGCACCTCCCACTAGCCATGTTCTGGCCCCTCCCACCAGTCATGAGACAGCACCTCCAACCAACCATGTTCTGGCCCCTCCCACCAGCCACGATCTGGCCCCCCCCACCAGCCACGATCTGGTCCCTCCCACCAACCATGTTCTGGCCCCTCCCACCAGCCATGAGACAGCACCTCCAACCAGCCATGATCTGGTCCCTCCCACCAGCCACAATCTGGTCCCTCCCACCAGCCATGAGACAGCACCTCCCACCAGCCATGTTCTGGCCCCTCCTACCAGTCATGAGACAGCACCTTCCACCAGCCACGAGACAGCACCTCCCACCAGCCATGATCTGACCCCTCCCACCAGCCATGATCTGGCCCCTCCCACCAGCCATGATCTGGCCCCTCCCACCAGCCATGAGACAGCACCTCCCACCAGCCACGATCTGGCCCCTCCCACCAGCCATGAGACAGCACCTCCCACCAGCCACGATCTGGCCCCTCCCACCAGCCATGAGACAGCACCTCCCACCAGCCATGATCTGGCCCCTCCCACCAGCCATGAGAACGCACTTCCCACAATCTGGCCCCTCCCACCAGCCATGATCTGGCCTCTCCCACCAGCCATGTTCTGGCCCCTCCCACCAGCCATGAGACAGCACCTCCAACCAGCCATGATCTGGTCCCTCCTACCAGTCATGAGACAGCACCTCCCACCAGCCATGTTCTGGCCCCTCCTACCAGTCATGAGACAGCACCTTCCACCAGCCACGAGACAGCACCTCCCACCAGCCATGATCTGACCCCTCCCACCAGCCACGATCTGGCCCCTCCCACCAGCCACAAGACCTCACCTCCCACCAGCCACGATCTGCCTGCACTGCATAGAGAATCACAGAGACCCGGCGATGGCACCTCTGGCTTTAAAATAAGGTAAGTACCAAGGTAATCTTTTTATTTAACAATTGGGGGAGAGGAACCAGGGAAGGCAAAATATAAGCAGAATAAACTTCAGCTGCGGGTGGACTCCCCCTTTAAGGCGACTCTGATTTATTTTATTTTATTTTCTCCCCTCCAGTTTTTAGAACATTTCACAGATTCAGAAATCAAAGTCTCAGATTGGTGTCGGGCGGTCGGTGGCCCCGGAGCCCCGTGCGGGGGGGTGGGGTGAGTTGTCACCGTGTAATCAGAATTCTTTATCTCTGGCTAAGCAGACAATTCCTCTGTCACTCGCTTGGATCTCTCCATAGACTTCGCTCCGGGGGGCTCGGCGCTGAGCTAGTGATTCCGGAGCTGTCACCGGTTTAATAGGAGATATAACATCATAACACCCCCCCCCCCCCCCCACCATCATCACCCCCCCCCCCCGACCATCATCACCTCCCCCCCCCACTATGATTCCCCCCCCCCCACCATCACCACCCACCTACAGCCCCTCTCCGTCTTCCCCTCCTGATCCTCCCCCTCCTCTCTCTCTTCTCTTTATAAGCCAGCCTGCCAGTTCTCTCCTCCAGATCTCATTAGCACTGTACATCGCCATGGCGTGTGTGAGCCCCCGTCCCTCCCTACGACTCACCCTGCTGTGCAGCGCCCTGGCTCTGCTGCTCTCCTGCCAGCGCACCGCCGCCTGGTACAAGCAGTCCACCGGCCCCAGCTACTACTCCGTGGGCAGGGCGTCCGGGCTGCTGTCCGGCATCCGGCGGTCGCCCGACATACGCCGCTCCGAGCCCGAGAACGCCGTGGAGGGCGCCGACGCCGCCGCGGACGACAGTTTCCTGAGCGCCTTCGGGAGCCAGCGGCAGGGAGCCGTGCTCAAGAACATGGTGAGTATCCACGTGTGTGTGTGTTCTGTTATGTGTGGGAGGGTTAGAGCCCCCGTCAGGTTTTTACTGCTCTGCTCATACATGCTTTGATGTATTTGTTTTCCTTTTTACCGATCGATCTCTTCCAATAGGAATAATCGATTTATTATCGACAACCTGTTTGATCGATATGCCACACAAGTGGATTTCGATTGGTGGTTTAAATACGATCACGACTATTACTATTATGCAGGATTTATCGATCGCACCCCTGATCAGATTATGAGATTACAATGGTGAAAACAAGAGGTGCGATTGATAAAATCCTAAATAATAGTAATAATATTAATAGTTGTGATCGTATTTAAACCACCGATCAAATCGATTGGCAGCGCTGAGATACTTTGTTTATAAATATGATCGTGTTTTTTTTGTGTGATTGTGTTTTTTTTCCCGATTGATCGGATTATGAGATTACAATGAGGAAAACAATCGAAAAACACGATCACATTTATGAACAAAGTATCATATCATAGTATCTGAGTCGATCGGCCACGGTGGAATATTATCAATCGTTACGCATCGATTGGCAGCGCTGAGATACTTTGTTCATAAATATGATTGTGTTTTTTTTTTGATTGATCAGATTATGAGATGATGAAAACAGAGGTGCGATCGATAAATCCTGCATAATAGTAATAATATTATCGATCGTACCTCTGATCAATCAGAAAAAAAACACAATTATATTCATGAACAAAGTATCTCGGCGCTGCCAATCGATTTGATTGGTTGTTAAAATACGATCACAACTATTAATATTATTACTATTACGCAGGATTTTATCGATCGCACCTCTGTGTTCACCATTGTAATCTCATAATCCGATCAATCGGAAAAAAACACAATCATATTTATGAACAAAGTATCTCAGCGCTTCCAATCGATGCGTAATGATTGATAATATTCCACCCTGGCCAATGGACTCAGATACTTTGTTCATAAATATGATTGTGTTTTTTGATTGATCAGATTATATGAGATTACAATGGTGAACACAGAGGTGCGATCGATAAAATCCTGAATAATAGTAATAATATTAATAGTTGTGATCGTATTTAAACCACCGATCAAATCGATTGGAAGCGCTGAGATACTTTGTTCATAAATATGATCGTTTTTTTTTCCGATTGATCGGATTATGAGATTACAATGGTGAAAACAATCGAAAAACACGATCACATTTATAAACAAAGTATCTCAGCGCTGCCAATCAATACGATCGGTGGTTTAAATACGATCACAAGTATTAATGTTATTACTATTACGCAGGATTTTATCGATCGTACCTCTGTTTTCACCATTGTAATCTAATCATCTGATCAATCGGAAAAAAAACACAATCATATTTATGAAGAAAGTATCTCAGCGCTTCCAATCGATTTGATTGGTGGTTTAAATACGATCACAACTATTAATATTATTACTATTATTCATACTTTGTTCATAAATATGATTGTATATTTTTTTTCCGATTGATCAGATTATGAGATTACAATAAGGTACGATCGATTAACGCCTGAATAATAGTAATAATATTAATAGTTGTGATCGTATTTAAACCACCGATCGAATGGATTGGCAGCGCTGAGATACTTTGTTCATAAATGTGATCGTGTTTTTCGATTGTTTTCACCATTGTAATCTCATAATCCGATCAATCGAAAAAAATAAAAAATAAAAACACAATCATATTTATGAACAAAGTATCTCAGCGCTGCCAATCGATTGGATCGGTGGTTTAAATACGATCACAGCTATTAATATTAATACTATTATTCAGGATTCAATAGCTGTGATCGTATTTAAACCACCGATCGAATCGATTGGAAGCGCTGAGATACTTTGTTCATAAATATGATTGTGTTTTTTTTTTTTTTTTTTTCGATTGATCGGATTATGAGATTACAATGGTGAAAACAATCGAAAAACACAATCATATTTATGAACAAAGTGTCTCGGCGCTGCCAATCGATTCGATCGGTGGTTTAAATACGATCACAAGTATTAATATTATTACTATTATTCAGGATTTATGGAGTCGATCGGCCACGTTAGAATATTATCAATCGTTACGCATCGATTGGCAGCGCTGAGATACTTTGTTCATGAATATGATTGTGTTTTTTTCCGATTGATCAGATTATGAGATTACAATGGTGAACACAGAGGTGCGATCGATAATAGCTGTGATCGTATTTAAACCACCGATCCAATCGATTGGAAGCGCTGAGATACTTTGTTCATAAATGTGATCGTTTTTTTCGATTGTTTTCACCATTGTAATTTCATAATCCAATCAATCGGGGAAAAAACACGATCATATTTATGAACAAAGTATCTCAGTGCTGCCAATCGATTCGATCGGTGGTTTAAATACGATCACAACTATTAAATCCTGAATAATAGTAATAATATTAATAGCTGTCATCGTATTTAAACCACCGATCCAATCGATTGGAAGCGCCGAGATACTTTGTTCATGAATATAATTTTTTATTTTTTTCTGATTGATCCGAGGTACGATCGATAATATTATTACTATTATGCAGGATTTTATCGATCGTACCTCTGTTTTTACCATTGTAATCTAATAATCTGATCAATCAAAAAAAAAACACAATTATATTTATGAACAAAGTATCTCGGAGCTTCCAATCGATTCGATCGGTGGTTTAAATACGATCACAACTATTAATATTATGCAGGATTTCATAGTTGTGATCGTATTTAAACCACCGATCGAATCGATTGGAAGCGCCGAGATACTTTCTTCATAAATATGATTGTGTGTTTCGATTGATCGGATTATGAGATTACAATGGGAAAAACAATCGAAAAACACGATCATATTTATGAACAAAGTATCTAAATCGATCAGACACAGTGGAATATTATCAATCGTTATGCATCGATTGGCAGCGCTGCCAATTAATTGGATTGAAAGCAAAAAAAACTGCGCTAATCCACAATAATACAAAATAAAACCAAAAACAAAAGGCTGCAGCAAGCGTGCGATACACAGACAAAAATTAGAAGAAATAAAGCTGCGCCAGCTTTGTTTCTTCTAATCGATTGGATTGGTGGTATAAATACGATCACAACTGTTAATATTATTACTATTATTCATACTTTGTTCATAAATATGATTGTTTTTTTTTTTTTTGATTGATCAGATTATGAGATTACAATGGTGAAAACAGAGGTGCGATCGATAAATCCTGCATAATAGTAATAATATTATCTGATCAATCAAAAAATAAATAAAAAAACAATCACATTTATGAACAAAGTATCTCAGCGCTGCCAATCGATTTGATTGGTGGTTTAAATACGATCACAACTATTCAATCCTGCATAATTTTATAGTAATAATATTAATAGTTGTGATCGTATTTAAACCACCGATCAGATCGATTGGCAGCGCCGAGATACTTTGTTCATAAATATGATTTTTTCTTTTTTTTTGATTGATCGGATTATGAGATTACAATGGTGAAAACAGAGGTGCGATCGATAAAATCCTGCATAATAGTAATAATATTATCGATCGTACCTCTGATCAATCAGAAAAAAAACACAATCATATTCATGAACAAAGTATCTCAGCGCTGCCAATCGATGCGTAATGATTGATAATATTCCACCGTGGCCGATCGACTCACATACTTTGTTCACAAATATGATCGTGTTTTTTGATTGATCAGATTATGAAATTACAATGGTGAAAACAATCGAAAAAAAAAACACGATCATATTTATGAACAAAGTATCTCAGCGCTGCCAATCGGTTCGATCGGTGGTTTAAATACGATCACAACTATTAAATCCTGCATAATAGTAATAATATTAATAGTGGTGATCGTATTTAAACCACCGATCCAATCGATTGGCAGCGCCGAGACACTTTGTTCATGAATATAATTGTGTTTTCCGATTGATCAGATTATGAGATTACAATGGTGAAAACAATCGAAAAACACGATCATATTTATGAACAATTAAAGGATCGATCATTTTCTGCCCCCGGGGCGATGGACTTGCGTCCATCGTCCAGGGCAGAAAATGATCGATCCTTTTTTTGTTCGTATTTGATTGAAATTGAGTCAAAATCGATCGGAAAGGGAAACGCCGCTTGCTGACCTGCCGCTGTACTTTCACGTACCTGTGCGATCGAGGCTTTCCTTTCCGGTGATCGATCCTTTCTTGCACTGAAATACTTTTGTTCCTAAATACGATCGTATTTTGATTGTGATATTGCATGGTAGAAACAGAGATCGATAACTTGCAGGAACATAAGTTATAAAAACTACTCCCCCCCCCTCTATGTGTGACATATCGATCGAATCAGTTGTCGGTCACAGATCGATTATCGGAGGAGATTGATTGGAAAACAAATCGATCATTTAACGAATGAGTGTACAGCCGCCATAAAACGATTACATTAGACAAGGATCGTAAATCATTTGTAGAGTTTAGTGCGCTTTAGAATGGTTTTTACATTGGCGGTCGATCGGCCAGAGGCGGAATTTGATCGCTTTTGTTTCTGATCGATTTAAAAAAAAAAATAATAATCCACGTTTGTGTCAGGCATTTGATCGTATTACAGATCGAATAAATGATCGTTTTCAATAGTTTCTTTCTAATAGATCATATTTTAGATTGTTTTACGTCATTCAACGTTTACATTTTGTTGTGATCACCCCCACAGTCCAGATCGATCGCAAATCACTACGTGTGTGACCTCCTCCATAGAGGAGAGCAGGGGGTGTCCAGACTACGGCCCGTGGGCCAGATCTGGTCTGCTGCGAGATTTCATCTGGTCGTTCGATGTAAGAGGGGAATTTGTTAGGGACCCTGATGTGAGGAAGGACTCTTAAGTCAGGAGGGACTCTAAAGGGGACTCTTGGGTAAGGGGGACTCCAATTAAGGGGGAATCTAATATAAGAGGACCCTGATGTAAGGGGGATACTAATGGGGAACCTGATATAAGGGGGACACTGATAGGGACTCGTGTGTAAGTGGAACTTTGCTGGGGACTCTGATGTGTAAAGGGGACTTTTATGTAAAAGGAACTTCAATGTAAGGGGAACTGCGATATAAGGGGGGCTCTGATAGGGACTCCAATTTAGGAGAGGCTTTTTCATGGGGACTCTGATATATAGGGGGGCTCGGATGGGGACTCTCATGTAAGGGGAACTCTCATGTAAGGGGGCTTTGATGGCTACTGTGATATTAGGGGACTCTGATGAAGTAAGGGAGACTTTGATGGGGATTCTGATCTAAGAAAGACTTTCATAAGGACTCTGATCTAAGGAGGACTCTGATGGGGACTCTGATCTAAGGAAGACTTTGATGGGGATTCTGATCTAAGGAAGACTTTGATGGGGACTCTGATGTGTGAGGGGGACTCTGATGTAAAAGGAACTCCAATGTAAGGGGAACTTTGATATAAGGGGGGCTCTGATAGGGACTTTGATGTGGATTCTAATTTAAGGGGACTCTTTTATAAATGCTGATGAAATGGAAACTTTGATAGGGATTCTGATGTAATGGGGGACTCTGATATGAGGAGGACTTTGATGGAGACTCTGATGGGAACTTTGATATGTGATGACAGATGGCTGATAAGTGCTTTGGGGGGGGAACTCTGTGGACCCTGATGTAAGGGGGGGAACTCTGCGGACCCTGATGTAAGGGGGATCTCTGCGGACCCTGATGTAAGGGGGGGAACTCTGCGGACCCTGATGTAAGGGGGAGAACTCTGCGGACCCTGATGTAAGGGGGGGAACTCTGCGGACCCTGATGTAAGGGGGGGGATCTCTGTGGACCCTGATGTAAGGGGGAGAACTCTGCGGACCCTGATGTAAGGGGGGAACTCTGCGGACCCTGATGTAAGGGGGGGAACTCTGCGGACCCTGATGTAAGGGGGAGAACTCTGCGGACCCTGATGTAAGGGGGGGAACTCTGTGGACCCTGATGTAAGGGGGGATCTCTGCGGACCCTGATGTAAGGAGGGAACTCTGCAGACCCTGATGTAAGGGGGGGGGAACTCTGCGGACCCTGATGTAAGGGGGGGAACTCTGCGGACCCTGATGTAAGGGGGGGGATCTCTGTGGACCCTGATGTAAGGGGAAGAACTCTGCGGACCCTGATGTAAGGGGGGAACTCTGCGGACCCTGATGTAAGGGGGGGAACTCTGCGGACCCTGATGTAAGGGGGAGAACTCTGCGGACCCTGATGTAAGGGGGGGAACTCTGTGGACCCTGATGTAAGGGGGGATCTCTGCGGACCCTGATGTAAGGAGGGAACTCTGCAGACCCTGATGTAAGGGGGGGGGGAACTCTGCGGACCCTGATGTAAGGGGGAGAACTCTGCGGACCCTGATGTAAGGGGGGGGAACTCTGTGGACCCTGATGTAAGGGGGGATCTCTGCGGACCCTGATGTAAGGAGGGAACTCTGCAGACCCTGATGTAAGGGGGGGGGGGAACTCTGTGGACCCTGATGTAAGGGGGAGAACTCTGCAGACCCTGATGTAAGGGGGAGAACTCTGCGGACCCTGATGTAAGGGGGAGAACTCTGCGGACCCTGATGTAAGGGGGAGAACTCTGCGGACCCTGATGTAAGGGGGGAACTCTGCAGACCCTGATGTAAGGGGGGTCCCCCAAAGGATAAAGGAAGGGGAGGGGCTGGGGTGGGGCTGATGTTTCCATCCATCTTTGTATGACTTCTCATCGTCTCTTTGTCTCCCCCTGCAGGCGCTGTGTGTGAAAGACGTCTCTCCGAACCTGCACAGCTGTGAGCTCATCCCGGACACATCCAGCACCTTCCAGTGCAAAGCTCAGATCTACCTATCACTGGACAGCACGGACTGTCTCACCCCGTAACCCCCCGACCCAGAGACACTGCCCCCCCCCTCCCCTCCCCCCACGTCACCCCAAAAAACACAGATCCACCAACGTTTCCTCCAGACACGTGTGTAGATTTGTACTCCATCCTGTATCTGCTGCTTTAGAACTCATATTTGTTCGTTTAATAAAACTAAACAACCGATTGACTTGCTTTTCTGTGTTTGTGTGCTTCAATGTGCAGGAGGAGGGGGGAGGGGAGGGGGGTACTAAAACTGAAACTGGCCACACCCCATACAATCAGGGCTGCCAACCGCCTGAAATCAAATTTACTGACGCTACACAGAAAATTTACTGACAGTTCACAAATTGGCCAAAATGAGAATTGTCGGTGTGATATCAATATTTACACTACAAACAGGTAACTGGTGTGATTAGCAACGTGCTTAAGATACAACAAAGGGGGGACACAAATATTTTTCCTTTTGCAGTGCAAGAGGGGGACCCTGTGGACCCTGATGTAAGGGGGAACTCTGTGGACTCTGATGTAAGGGGGAACTCGGATGTAAGGGGGGACACTGTGGACCCTGATGTAAAGGGGAATCAGTGGACCCTAATGTAAGGGGGAACTCTGTGGACCCGAATGTAAGGGGGAACTCTGTGGACCCTGATGTAAGGGGGAACTCTGATGTAAGGGGGGACCCTGATGTAAGGGGGGACCCTGTGGACCCTGATATAAGGGGAATCTCGTGGACCTTGATGTAAGGGGGACTCTGATGTAAGGGGGGATCCTGTGGACCCTGATGTAAGGGGGACCCTGTGGACCCTGATGTAAGGGGGGACTCTGATGTAAGAGGGGACTCTGATGTAAGGGGGGGATCCTGTGGACCCTGATGTAAGGGTGGATCCTGATGTAAGGGGGATCTCTGTGGACTCTGATGTAAGGGGGAGCTTGGATGTGAGAGGGGACCCTGTGGACCCTAATGTAAGGGGGAATCAGTGGACCCTGATGTAAGGGGGAACTCTGTGGACCCTGATGTAAGGGGGAACTCTGATGTAAGGTGGGACCCTGTGGACCATGATATAAGGGGGATCTATGTGGACCTTGATGTAAGGGGGAAATATGTGGACCCTGATGTAAAAAGGAACAGCATTAGTGGCAGGCGTGCGCCTAGAAGCGCTAGTGCGCTGATGCGTCGGGCGCTTAAATTGAGAACCTGCCTTCCCTGACAGAAACTCTGAATTAAGGGGGCCTCTTCCATTCTTTACACAAGAGTCCACAGAGTTCCCCCTTACATCACAGTCTGCAGGGTTTCCCCCTTACACTGCATTCACACCTATATTATTTTGCCGCGAGTGTGTAACTTTTTTTTTTTTTCTTTTTTACAAATCCTTCCCATTGCTTTGTATGGCCGAACGCCAATGCCGCCTGAAAAAAAGGGTCCGGGACTTTTTTTCAGGCGGCAGGCGTACGGCGTCTATGAGATGTGAACCATCTCATAGACAGCAATGGGAATTCTCCCCTCCAGCGGCACGAGCGTCGGGCGTTTTGTCGCGGAGGTGTGAATGGGGATTTACTGTACGGACAGGAGTAACGAGCCTCTTAACACTGCTCCTTTTACACATGGAGCCATCAAAAAGTAAAGGCACCAATGTTAGAGGTGCGCCAAAGACTGCATTGTGGCAGAGGCGTTGCTAGGGGGCTGCGGTCCGCACCGGGTGACACCCGCTAGAGGGGTGACACCATCCCGTTTTTTTTGTTTTTTGTTTTTTTTTAGCTGACATGCCCAGCCTGCCCTGTGCAATCCCAGCCTGCCCTGTGCCACCCCAGCCTGCTCTGTGCCACCCCAGCCTGCCCTGTACCACCCCAGCCTGCTCTGTGCCACCCCAGCATGCCCTGTACCACCCCAGCCTGCTCTGTGCCACCCCAGCCTGCCCTGTACCACCCCAGCCTGCTCTGTGCCACCCCAGCCTGCCCTGTACCACCCCAGCCTGCCCTGTATCACCCAGCCTGCCCTGTACCCCCCAAACAGCCCTGTACTACCCCAGCCTGCCCTGTACCACCCAGCCTGCCCTGTGCCACCACAGCCTGCCCTGTACCACCCCAAACTTTCCCATGCCACCCCAACTTGCCCTGTGCCACCCTAACTTGCCCTGTACCACCCCAATCTGCCCTATGCCACCATAACTTGCCCTGTACCACCCCAACCTGCCCAATGCCACCCCAACTTGCCCTGTACCACCCAAAACTTTCCCATGCCACCCCAACTTGCCTTATGCCACCCTAACTTGCACGATACCACCCCAACCTGCCCTATGCAACCCTAACTTGCCCTATACCACCCCAAACTACCCTATATCACCCCAACATGCCTATACCACCTTAACCTGTCCTATACCACCCCACTACACCAACCTGCCACTATACCACTCTATACTACCCTAACCTGCCACTATACTGCCCTATACTATCATTTACAGGGGCTGGTTTCGGGTGCGCCCCAAGCCCGTGCGCTGCCTGCTTGGTGCTGGGCAGCTTAGACAGAGGGGGGGTGACACCATGTTTTACCGCACCGGGTGACACCAACCCTAGTGACGCCACTGCATTGTGGTCATGGCAGTAGGGATGGGACGTGTTTTGAGAGTAATGGCCCTTTAAGACAGTTAAATATTTAGGTCGAAAAAAGACACAAGTAGATCTAGTTGAACCAATAGAAATAGATGAATACATTGATAATAGATAAACTCCAATATACAGAACCCGATACAGTTGATCCAGAGGAATGCCGCATACACACGATCGGAAATTCCAACAAGAAAAACGTGGATTTTTTTTGCGGACGGAATGTTGGCTCAAACTTGTGTTGCATACACACGGTCACACAAAATTCCGACCGTCAAGAACGCGGAGACGTAGAACACCACAATGAGTCGAGAAAAATTAAGTTCAATGATTCCGGAATTTCCGACAAGAACTTTCCCGTCGGAAAATTTGAGAACCAGCACTCAAATTTTTGCTGTTGGAAATTCCGACAGAAAAAGTCAGATGGAGCCTACACACATCGAACTTTTCTTGTTGGAAATTCCGACCGTGAGTACGCGGCAGAAGGCAAAAAAAATCTTCTGATAACGGACACCTAATCAGAGTATACCGTATTTATCAGCATATACCGCGCACTGTTTTTCCCTGAAAATCAGGGCAAAATCGTGGGTGCGCGATATACGCCGATACCCGCTTTCCCGCCACGAGTTTAAATACTGCGCCGGCATATACCGAGCGCAGTACACTCGTGAATCTTCGGGCAGTCTCGGCGCCTCTCGCACTGACGTCCTGAGCGTACAGGACGTCAGCGCGACAGTTGCAGAGCCTGCCCGAAGATTCACGAGTGTACTGCGCTCGGTATATGCTGGCGCAGTATACATACTCGTGGCGGGAAACGAGCGGGGAGGACGCAAGGAAGCCGCAGAAGGACGCTGGACCCGCCGAAGAGGACACCCGACCCGCCAAAGAGGACACCCGACCCGCCGAAGACGGACACCCGACCCGCCGAAGACGGACACCCGACCCGCCGAAGACGGACACCCGACCCGCCGAAGACGTACACCCGACCCGCCGAAGACGGACACCCGACAAAGAGGACACCCGACCCGCCGAAGAGGACACCCGAAGCCGCAGAAGAGGACACCCGAAGCCGCAGAAGAGGACACCCGAAGCCGCAGAAGAGGACACCCGAAGCCGCAGAAGAGGACACCCGAAGCCGCAGAAGAGGACACCCGAAGCCGCAGAAGGACGCCGGACCCGACGAGGCCGCCGATGGACGCCGCGCAAGACACCAAAACTGTAAGTACAAAAAAACGTTTTTTCCACAGGATTGGGGGCCACTTTAGGGGTGCGCGGTATACGCGGGAGCGCGTTATTCCGCGATAAATACGGTATTTAGGTGCAGCTATCCAACAGCGCTCCCTTCAGGTATAAGGGGTGCCTAGCAATTTTTCAGCCAATAGGTTCCTTTAATAAAATAGACATAAGATGCTGCTCTCTGAACTACATAAGGAAACCTCTGAGTGGAAATGAACTCAAAAAAGTTTAGGGAATAATAAAAGTGGTAAATATGTCCCAGGCCCTGTACACACGGCCGGGAATCCCGTCAGGAAAAAAACATCGGTTTTCCTGACGGCATTCCTGGCAAGCTTGCCTTGCAAAGCCATGTATACAGACGGCCATTCAAAAGAACCTCCGTTCTTTTGAATAGCGAGAACGCGGTGACATCATCAACTACGACGAGCCGGCGCTTGTCACATTCGATGCCGTCACTGGCATCTTGCTACACACCCCACACTAACCTTGTATGCTACCGCGCATGCGTCGAAGTCTCATCAAGCATGCGCGGTTTACGTTACAAGGCAGGTAAGCATACAGACGACTGGTTTTCTCGGCAGGAAACAACTGCCGGGAATCCCGACGAGAAAATAGAGAGCCAGGTTCTCTATTTTCCCATCGGGATTCCCGGCTGTTTTCCTGACGGGAAAACTGCTAAGGAGCATACACACGGCCGAGATGTGAAACCTGGTCGGAAAAAGTTACGTTGTTTGCGTAAGTCGTCCGTGAATGGGGCTGGACGTCATTTACGTTCACGTCGAAACCAATGACGTCCTTGCGGCGTACTTTGGAGCAATGCACACTGGGAAATTCCACGGACGGCGCATGCGCCATTCGGGAAAAACGTCAATCACGTCGGGTCACACAACATTTACATAAAACACGCCCCCCTGTTCCAAATTTGAATTAGGCGGGCTTATGCCGGCTGATTTACGCTACGCCGCCGTAACTTACAGAGCAAGTGCTTTGAGAATACAGCACTTGCCCTGCTAAGTTGCGGAGGCGTAACGTAAATCAGATACGTTACGCCTGCGCGAAGATACGCGGATGTACGAGAATCTGGCCCATTGTGTTTTTTCAAAATTGACACTTTTTTTTTGTTAAAAGCGCAAAAAATAAAAACCCGCAGAGGTGATAAAATACCACCAAAAGAAAACTTTATTTGTGGGAAAAAAAGGACGTCAATTTTGTTTGGGTACAGCGTCGTACGACCGCGCAATTGTCAGTTAAAGCGACGCAGTGCCGTATCGTAAAAAAATGGCGCGGTCATTGAGCAGCCAATTCTTCCGGAGCTGAAGTGGATAAATTAGCTTGGACAATTTTAATAATCAATGGGCCAGATCCTCAAACGAATTACGCCGGCGTATCTATGGATACGCCGCGTAATTTCAAAGTTCCCGCGTCGTATCTCTGTTTTGTATCCACAAAACAAGATACGACGGAATCTGGGCTCGATCCGACAGGCGTACGTCTTAGTACGCCGTCGGATCCTAGGTGCATATTTACGCTGGCCGCTAGGTGGTGTTTCCGTCGAATTCCGCGTCGAGTATGCAAATTAGCTAGATACGGCGATCCAAGAACGTACGTCCGGCCGGCGCATTTTTTTACGTCGTTTGCGTTCGGCTTTTTCCGGCGTATAGTTACCCCTTGCTATATGAGGCGTATCCTATGTTAAGTATGGCCGTCGTTCCCGCGTCGAATTTTGAAAATGTTACGTCGCGTTGCGCAAGTCGTTCGCGAATAGGGATTTGCGTAGAATGACGTCACCGTCGTAAGCATTGGCTTGTTCCGGTTTAATTTCGAGCATGTGCACTGGGATACCCCCACGGACGGCGCATGCGCCGTTAAAAAAAAAACGTCATTTATGTCGGGTCACGACGTATTAACATAAAACACGCCCCCATCACATAGATTTGAATTGCTCTCACTTACGCCGGGAGAATTACGCTACGCCGCCGTAACTTTAGAGGCAAGTGCTTTGTGAATACAGCATTTGCCTCTCAAAGTTGCGGCGGCGTAGCGTTACTAGGATACGCTTCGCCTGCATAAAAATACGATCCGCTACGTGGATCTGGCCCAATGTGTTTAATCTGTTTGTATTTCACGTTTTCTAGTTTCTTCTTGTCTTCTTTAATGACGGCGTATTTCAATAAAAACATAAGCCAAATTATGAACGGTTCTCTTAAAGGTTGTTGTTGTTGTCGTCGCTGCATAGCACAACCGAGGACTTCCATATGCAAATCTGGCAATAATGGGAAAAATTTCAATCACTTGGCCCGTGGGACGAAAACGCATAAAGAAATAAGAGTGTAGATAATTCCGGACGGGGAGATGTAACACATATTGATACATCCCAGACCCGGGAAGTGAAAGTGACAGCAGCCCCGAATCCTCTCCTGTACATCATGTAAATTGTCCCCCTCCCCCAGCGCTCCCCCGGCGCTCCCCCGCCGCAGCGACACCACCAGACATAATCATGTCTCCCCCTCTGCCGCTTATTTCCTATTGTTTGATGTGATTTGATTTACGACAAGGACGATATCATTTGTTTGTCTCAGAGATGCTTTAACTCGTATAATGAATAAATAAGAGATTCTTCCTCAATGCCTTTTTAATATAAAATATTCTTTTCATGAAAAGACACCTGCCAAGAGCTCTACGCCGGGGACCTCCGAAGAGACAAATCACAACTCCATTCCAGGGGTGAAACTGCAGGGATGGGGGTGAGAGAGAGAGAACCACCTCTCTCAACCTCTTTATCCCCAGAAGAACCCCTAAAATAATATCCAGGTCTCAAGGAACCACTGGCTTAACCAATTCATTGGGGGGTTAGTGGGAAAAGTGCTCCCTACATTGGTGGCGAGAGGGCAGAATGCTCAAATTGGCGTCAGTGGGAAAAATTGCTCCTTACCATTGGGGTCAGTGGGAAGAATGTCCCTTACATTGGCGGTCAGTGAGAAGAATGCTCCTTACATTGGCGGTCAGTGGGAAGAATGCTACTTACATTAGTGGTGAATGGGAAGAATGTCCCCTACATTTTGGGGGCAGAAAAAAAATGCCCCCTACATTGGGGGTCATTGGGAAGAATGCCCCCTACATTGGTGGTGAATGGGAAGAATGCTCCCTACATTGGGGGTCAGTGGGAAGAATGCTCCCTATATTTTTGGTGAGTGGGAAGAATGACCCCTATATTTGTGGTGAGTTGAAAGAATGCCTCCTACATTGGGGGTCAGTGGGAAGAATGCCCCCTACATTGGTAGCGAATGGGAAGAATGGGGGAGAAGTGGAAAAAATTCTCCCTACATTGGGGGTCATTAGGAAAAATGGCCCTTACATTGGTGGTAAGTGGAAGGCATGCCCCTTACATTAATGATGAATGAGAAGAACGCCAATACATTGAGGGTCAGTGAAAAAAAATGCCCCTTACATTGATGGTCAGTGGGAAGAATTCCCTGTACATTGGTGTTGAGAGTAGGAAGAATGCCCCTTACCTTGGGGGTCAGTGAGAAGAATGCCCCTACATTGGGGGTCAGTGGGAAGAATACCCCTTACATTAGAGGTCATTGGGAATAATACCCCTACATTGGTGGTGAGTAGGAAGAATGCCCTCTATGTTGGGGGACAGAGGAAAAAACGTCCCCTACATTAGAGGTCATTGGGAAGAATGCCCCTACATTGGTGGTGAGTAGGAAGAATGCCCCCTATGTTGGGGGTCAGAGGAAAACATTTCCCTTACATTAGAGGTCATTGGGAAGAATACCACTACATTGGTGGTGAGTAGGAAGAATGCCCCCTATGTTGGGGTAAGTGGGAAGAATGTCCCTACATTGGTCGTGAGTGGGAAGAATTGGGGTCATCTGGAAGAATGCCCTCTACATTTGGGGTCATCTGGAAGAATGCCCTCTACATTTGTGGTTAGTGGGAAGAATGCCCCCCTACATTGGTGGTGAGCGGGAAAAAATGCCCACTACCTTGGGGTTCAGTGGGAAGAATGCCCCATACATTGATGGTGAGTGGGAGGAATGGGGAGGGGCAGTGGATAAAATGCTTCCTACATTGGTGGTGAGTGGGAAGAATTTCTCTTACATTAGTGGTGACTAGGACGAATGCCCCCTACGTTTGGGGTCAGTGAGGGGAATTCCCCTTACATTTAGGGTCAAGGGGAAGAATGCCCTACATTGGTGGTGAGTGGGTAGAATGCCCTACATTGGTGGTGAGTGGGTAGAATGCTCCTACATTGGTGGTGAGTGGGTAGAATGCTCCTTCATTGGTGGTGAGTGGGTAGAATGCCCTACATTGGTGGTGAGTGGGTAGAATGCTCCTACATTGGTGGTGAGTGGGTAGAATGCTCCTACATTGGTGGTCAGTGGGAAAAAAGGCCCCCTACATTGATAGTGAGTGAGAAGAATGCCCTCCTTAAAAGTGGTAGTTAGAATAATCCCCTTAAGGACAGCTAAAAAGATCATTAGCGTCCAGTGCTGGTGGCTCTGCCAAAAGGCATTGGCCCTAGTTCTACGTAGACGCCATCAGATAGAAGGTCAATCAGCCACAGCAGTAGGAACCCCCAACAACCTCTGGAGAAACCTTAGAGTTCCACAGAACCCTGGGTGAGAATAGTTGGACTTGAGTGGACTTACAAAGTGAGAAGTTGCCCCAGGACTCATGGGGTGCAGGAACCCCCACAGAACGATCTAACATTTATCATCGAATGCTTGTGGATTTTACATGTTATGAAGAACAAAGCTGCATTTTTGTTCCCTACTATCCATTCAGGGATCTTTCTAAATTTTTTGGTACCCCAGGCTAGAAACCTAGGTTTGTCACCCCCCAAACATCACTGCAATGGAATGGGGGAACCACCGGAAGCAAGCAGTAACCATCAAAAAAATGAAAGGACTTTACAGGTCATAAGAAATACGTCTTGAGGTTTTTTTTTGTTTTGCGCAAAACCTCTCTTTAATTATATCTCTGCATCCAGCAGTTGTCAGACAATCATTATTTCTGGTTAGCGCAGAAGCCCACCCTGCACCTTGGGGACACTCGGTGACATTATCAGTTAGTGCCCGGCACAGTGATTAGCAGACGGATCACGAGGGTCACGGTACATCTAATGTGTCACTTTAATCATTAGATCAATTCTGAGGCAATTTTACACTTTCTGATTGGAATAAACGGAGAAAACAGCATATTAATACATCCAGATTGCTGTCACCTTGACTAGGACGGGGGCGGAGGGTGTCGGAATGAAATCCTCAGACCACCAAAGGCATTTTCTGCCGCCTACCCAAGAGATAATCATTTCTTAATTAGTCAAGAAAGCCAGAAAAATAAAGTCAGAGACGAGAGACTTGAAGCGAGATTGTACTTTAAAAATATATATATATTTTTTTAGCCTGCAATAGTTCTAAGACAGGAACAAACATATAGGAGAGCAGAGCCATTCCACTCAAAGTAGATGCTCTATATGGTGCGCCATCACACCTCTATGAACTTGTTGGACACAGTGGCGGCTGGTGCTCAAAATTTTAAGGGTGGCACCATAGGTGTGCGCAGCCTATTGCATTAGGGTGTGCACCTCAAAGCTCCAACACATATGCCAGTATGACATATATACCAGCCTCTTCCCTGCTCTCCATCCTGAAACAATGAGGGAAGGGGGAGACCCGGGCAGCAGAAGGAGGAACAGAAGGGGTGGCGGGGGTGGCATATATTGGTACCAATCCCCTGTATTTTTCTCCTGTGTCAGCTGAATGTCAGCAAGAGGGAGAGGAGGAGAAGCCTACTTTCAGCTGCTGCAGCAGGAAAATGCAGATCTTTCCCACTAAATTCCAACTCCACCACCACTCCTTTCCAGATTCTGGGGTTTGGCAAGGAAGGATCAAGGTTTACCCGTCACCTGCCCACTATCAACTGGTAGATTGTGATTGACAGGTTGCCAACTCCAGTATTAGGCTCCATTCACACCTAGGCATTTTTACGCCAGACGCTGTTGCAGCCTGAAATACGCTGGAGGGGTGATTTAACATTGTTGGCTATGGAGATGGTTCACATCTCCACGCCAAACGCAGAAACGCCGTACGCCTGAAGCTCAAAACAAGTCCCTGACCCTTTTTTTCAGGCGGCTTCGGCGTTCGGCCATAGCCGACAATGTGTAAATCACCCCTCCAGCGAAAACCGCGGTAAAAAACGGCGCAATTTGTTGCGGCAAATCGCGGTACAATACGCCACGTTCAGGTGCGAATGCAGCATTAGGGTGTGCCCTGGCACACAGAGGCGGCTCTAGGCTTTGCGAGGCCTTAGGCAAAACCTAGACATGAGGACCCACTCACGCCCGTGAGGGAGAAAGAAAGAAAGAAAGAAAGAAAGAAAGATAAAGGGAAAAAAAGAAAGAAAGAAAGATGAAGGAAGAAAGAGAAAGAACGGAAGGAAGCGCACCCCTACATCAGTGTACTCACTTGGAGGCAGGAGGGACTGAATGGATGGATCAGGCTCCATCTTTCTTTTCCATTTACTGGGCTTGAGTTTGAATCTTCCCGCCCACTCATCCCCTTCTCTTAGGCAGCAGAACACTGTCTGTTGGGGAAAGCAGTACCGCATTTGGCCCGAGGTGGACCGGCGCGGGAGACGAGCGGTGCCGAACGGCGCAGTTCGGAGCAGTTTGAAAATGATCGGAAATACGGATTATGCTCGTAATCCGAGGTTCCACTGTATTTGTGGGGGGACAAAAATGTTATTTTGGTACAGCGTCGCACGACCGCGCAATTGTCAGTTTAACCACTTCCCGACCGCCGCATGTATATGTACGTCCACAGAATGGCACGTACAGGCAAATGGGCGTACAGGTACGTCCTTGCCTTTCCGCGGGTCGGGGGTCCGATCGGGACCCCCCCTGCTACATGCGGCGGTCGGATTCCCGCGGGGAGCGATCCGGGACGACGGCGCGGCTATTCGTTTATAGCCGCTCCGTCGCGATCGCTCCCCGGAGCTGAAGAACGGGGAGAGCCGTATGTAAACACGTGCTTCACTGTGGCGGCTGCATCGATCGAGTGATCCCTTTTATCGGGAGACTCGATCGATGACGTCAGACCTACAGCCACACCCCCTACAGTTGTAAACACACACTAGGTGAACCCTAACTCCTACAGCGCCCCCTGTGGTTAACTCCCAAACTGCAACTGTCATTTTCACAATAAACAATGCAATTTAAATGCATTTTTTGCTATGAAAATGACAATGGTCCCAAAAATGTGTCAAAATTGTCCGAAGTGTCCGCCATAATGTCGCAGTCACGAAAAAAAAAAAATCGCTGATCGCCGCCATTATTAGTAAAAAAAAAATAATTAAATAAAAATGCTTAAAACTATCCCCTATTTTGTAAACGCTATACATTTTGTGCAAACCAACCGATAAACGCTTATTGCGATTTTTTTTACCAAAAATAGGTAGAAGAATACGTATCGGCCTAAACTGAGGAAATAAAAAATTGTTATATATGTTTTTGAGGGATATTTATTACAGCAAAAAGTAAAAAATATTGAATTTTTTTCAAAATTGTCGCTCTATTTTTGTTTATAGCGCAAAAACTAAAAACCGCAGAGGCGATCAAATACCACCAAAGGAAAGCTCTATTTGTGGGGAAAAAAGGATGCCAATTTTGTTTGGGAGCCACGTCGCACGAGCGCGCAAATGTCTGTTAAAGCGACGCAGTGCCGAATTGTAAAAACACCTTTGGGCATTTAGCAGCATATTGGTCCGGGGCTTTAGTGGTTGTAAACCCTCCAAACCAACTTTTACCCACAGGTAAGCCTAGATTAAGGTTTACCTGTAGGCGTTTGCAATATCTCCTAAACCTATACGGTTTAGGAGATATTTGCCAAAAAGAATGCACCAATGTCTACGGCGCATGTGCGCCATAGACAACGGTTTACCGAGCGTGCCGGATTTCTGAATGGGATCATGCCGGTCCCGCACGCAAGCGTGGGAGTGACGTCATCGCCGCTCCGGCCAGTCACAGCGCCAGAGCGGCGATACCCGGAAGGCACTCGGAGGAGAGGTGGCGGCGGAGGGGAATGAGGAGCGCTTCGATCTCAGGTAAGTCATGGTACTCTGAAGAAGTCTACTGTTCTAATGTCCTTATAATGTACACCGTAGGGAATTCATTTCCATTTTCATATCTTGTGTAGTGAAACCAGCCATGAGGATATTCTATCAATATATCCAATCGCTTGACCTGATCTGTCTGCAGATTAATTAGCCCAGCGGTAATTATAAACTGACACGAGACAGATATAGATATGAGGCGCAATGACCTCTAATGAGCATGACAAATTGTTATTATTCCAAAGCAGCATCCCTTGCAGGGTAATAGTCTACATGCAAGAGGGGTAGTCTATGATTAGCAATGTAGCAACAAGAAACCAGCCAATCAAGACCATTTAAAAAAGGTCACTATTCCCAGGAGAATGCGAATATTTCTCACCATTTAGTACATGCTTCTCATCAAGGGGGTGTAAGACACAAATAAGATTAACAACACGGTGCACAGAAGCTTGTTGTGCCGTAACCCACAAGTGCCAAGCATCAAGGAATTGTTGAAGTCTTCTGAATGGTGAGAAGGTCCTTAGCTATATGCAAGCTCTGATCCAGACATAGACGTGCACAGGATACTTCCCATTCATTCATTGCCCCGTGCAGCTGAGGCTGCAGATAAAGGCGTGTGTGTTTGAGCTTTGGGGGTGACATAACATTTGGGCTCCAACGAGCTGGCAAGCAGAAGAGAATATATCACAGGCTGCTGAACTGTGGTGTAATTCTTCTTAGTTTTTAGGATTGCCATATTATAGGATATAGCAGAAGTTGCTCTCTACACCCATTGCTTGCTTTTACAGCATATTTCTTTCTACTGTTCTTCCTACTCTTCATCTAATTGCAATATGTTCCATCCTAACTGTTTGGTGTATCATTGCTATTGTTTCATATCTCGTTTGCTACCACGGTACTGCATAAACATCTGCAATAAATAATTCCCACCCAGCCAGGTGTGTCAGAACGTATGGTGCTATTTACAGAGTTGTGGGTACAGGAACAGGGGACCCCCATCCAACCATTGGGGGGGGGGGGGGTAAGCACTTCTGTTTTTCTGTTTGTTTGTTTTTTCACTGAATGGGCACAAATTTTAACAGACACCCTTCCAAGATCTTGTGGAAAGCCTTCCCAGAAGAGTGGAGACTGTTAAACCTGCAAAGGGGGCCAACTCCATTTAAATGCCCATGGTTTGGAATGGGATGTCCATAAAGGGCACACAGACTCCGCCCCCTCTCTCCTGCCACCTCTCTCTCACCATAGATAGATTCACGCAAAACATGAAACCTATCTATGGTCGCCGCTGCCACCCCCTATTCATGTGCCCGGCCCCTTTTAGGGCATCAGGCACCCTAATTACAGCGGCAGGGTATTTTTTGGAAGCACCAGAATAGAGCCGTGGGCGCTAATAGGCATCCAAAAAGGTGAACATCGGGTGCCATACTGGGTGCTCGCTGTTCACTCAGCGTTGTGTTAGGAAAGTGAATAAATATTCGCTTTCGTAACACTGAACCGCCTCTCAGCCAATCAGGTGCTCGGGTCTGTTACCTGTCACCTGATTGGCTGAAACGACAGGCGCTGTGATTGGACGCCGCCTATCAGGTGTCCAATCATAGCAGAGGATGGGAAGAGAGGGTGGGAGAAGACATCAAGTAGCGTGGAGGACATCGCTGTGACCCACTGCCCCACCGAGACAAGGTAAGTGCCGGGCAGGCGGAGGATGCACAGTGGCAGCATATGATGTGCACAGTAGCGGCAGTTGATGGGCACAGTAGCGGCAGTTGATGGGCACAGTAGCGGCAATTTATGGGCACACTGGCAGCCCATCAATTGCTGCCAGTGTGCCCATCAATTGCCAGTGTGTCCATCAATTTCCGCCAGGGTGCCCATCAATTTCCGCCAGTGTGCCCATCAACCGCTATCAGTGTGCCCATCAATTGCTGCCAGTGTGCCCAATAAATGCAGATACTGTGCCCATCAATTGCCGACACTGTGCCATCAAACGCAGCCACTATGCCCATCAAACGCAGTCACTGTGCCATCACTTGCCTCCACTTTGCCATCAAATGCAGCCACTGTGCCCATCAAACTGTACCCATAAATTGCCATCACTGTGCCAAACGCAGCTACTGTACCCATCAATTGCTGTCAGTGTGCTCATCAATTGCCGCTACTGTGCCCATCAATTGCTGCCAGTGTGCCCATCAATTGCTGCCAGTGTGATTGATGGGCACAGTAGCTGCATTTGACGGGCACAGTGGCTGCAATTGATGGTTTTTTTTTTTCAGTTTGTTTGTGCCACCCATAGGCGTGCGCACAGGGTGTGCCAGGTGTGCCTAGGCACACCATAATCACCCTGTGTGGTGCAGATTGCACTGAAATATACTGTGTCAAACGTGCACTAACGCACAGAAAAATACAGCATTAAATGGCACGTAACACACTGAAATATACAACGTTAAACATGCAGTAATACACTGAAATATACTGCGTTAAGCGTGCACTAATGCACAGAAATATGCTGCATTAAACATGCAGTAACGCACTGGAATATACTGTGTTGAACGTGCAGTAACGCACAGAAATAGACCCCTGATATTTCACCAAAAATAAATAAAATAACAAATAAAAAAATAAAAACTACTGACACTGTCCACCGCTCTGCTGAGACCATCCACTGCCCTACTGACACCGTCCACGGCTCTGCTGACACCATCAGTATACTGTATATACACATGCAAATATGTTTTATTTATGGGGTGCACACCCTAATGCAATAGGCTGCGCACACCTATGGGCCCCAGAGAGGAAGAGGAAAAAAAAAGGAGGAAGAGTGAATTGGGAGATTCAGAAAGTTTTCTCCTTGCGCCCAGTACAGGCTTTGTACAGCAATATTTGATAAATGTCAGTTGAAAACTCCCCTCTCACCCACATTTCTTATTCTAGGTCACGGCGCTGGCCCGCTCATTACAGAAGGCCTTTGCGTCTATGTGCCCTTTGCCGCCTTGCGCACTGATTAAAGATGGAGGCGTACCTGCTGGCCGGTATTTTCCATAAGCGGGGGCGCTGATTACACCTGCAGGCTGCTGCGTTTCCTTCGCCTTTCCTCACAAGAGCATTTCTTACATTTCATCTGTAGCACGAGTCTATCACTCCGAGGACACCAGGGTCTAATCATAATGATGGATATTGGTTAGAAAACAGCAGCTGCAAAAATCACTTAATTGAACCAATTAACCAATTAGCGTTATCATCATCATTTTGAGAAATACAGGAGCTAAAGCTGTATAGTATTTTTTTGTGGTTATTTGGCATAGAATACTTGTGGTTATTTGGCATAGAATTGTTTTGCATTAAAAAAAAAAAAAAACAGTAACAATCCAAATACCATATCCTAAGAGCCGGTTCACACTGGGGAGGCACGACTCGACTTCGGGGGCGACTCGGCAAGTCGTCCTAAAGACGACTTCAGAGGCGACTTGCAAAATGACTTCTGTATAGAAGTCAATGCAAGTCGCCCCCGAAGTCGTACAATTTTGTTTGGGAGCCACGTCGCACGACCGCGCAATTGCCAGTTAAAATGACGCAGTGCAGAATCTCAAAAAGGGGCCTGGTCCTTTAGCTGCATATTGGTCCGGGGCTTAAGTGGTTAAGATACATTACTAATCGCCCCTTGTTCTTTTATCTCTGAGGGTTGTATACGGGTCGTACTCGTTTTGCCCTGGGTTTCATGTATATCCCCTTGTAGGGCAATATTTGATATTGCTTTAAAACAATCACATCTCAGAGTTATGCATCACATAAAAAACACCCTCTAGCCAACATGTAGCCTTCAGGCACAATTCACAAAGCTACTTCATCAGGATAGGGATCCTTATTTTGCAGAATAAGTGACAGTTATTTTCAGTGGAGTGCAAGATCCCTCTCCTTGTGTCAAAATTTTGGAAAGGGAGACAAATTGGCAAAGCAAACCAAAAATAAAATACATCCCACAACCCCCAAAATAAACAGGACAACATGTAAAACAATTAAAAGTCTTTAATTTAAGTTTAATTTAAAACATATAGATATAAGACAGAGACAGGTGTTTTCCGATGCATGGTCAACCATTCAATTGGCTTCCTAATTGGCCCTGATGGTGGCATTACGTGACGTTGTTGTTAGGTAGGTAGTAGAAGGACTGAGCTACAGAGGCAAAAATTAAACTGTTGCAGTGAATAATGCAAAACAATAAAATAACCATCATACGTTGACCTGGTCCATCTGTATTGGGTTGTCCATTAAGTATTGTAAGCCAATCCAATACAGTTTTAACCGCTTTATTGTTTTTTTTAGGACAGGTGCCCCCTACTGGTATGAAGTGGCAGATAAGCAAGACACTGCGCCAGCAAAATATTGGCCCATTCAATATTACATTTTTTACTGTAGGTGAGCAGCATAGGAGGATTCTATGTGGAGTCAAGCACTGCTATACACATACATCAGTCATGAGCAAAACACAGATACGGGACATACGCATTAACTCCTATGAGACCTCAGGAACTAAAAGCACTGATGAGACAAGGTCAACTAGTGTCCAGGGCCAAGATGCCAAATTGCGCCCCACCCCCCATTCCCATCGCACATGTTCCTGGGCATCGGCTCATCAGTAGTGGGTGCTGCAGCAACTACAAGCTGGAAACCGGGCCTGTCATGAAGCAAACGCAGAAATTCGCCAGCACACCATGGATCATCATCACATAGGACCAAGTGCAACGTTTCGGACCCCTTCGTCAGGCATGTCATCACATAGGACCAAGTGCCACGTTTCGGACCCCTTCGTCAGGCATGTCATCACATAGGACCAAGTGCCACGTTTCGGACCCATGGAGGACCCCTTCGTCAGGCATGTCATCACATAGGACCAAGTGCCACGTTTCAGACCCCTTCGTCAGGCATGTCATCACATAGGACCAAGTTCCACGTTTCAGAGCCACGCAGGACCCCTTCGTCAGGCATATCATCACATAGGACCAAGTGCAATGTTTCGGACCCACAGAGCACCCCTTAGTCAGACATGTCATCACATAGGACCAAGTGCAACGTTTTGGAGCCACGCAGGACCCCTTAGTCAGGCATGTCATCACATAGGACCAGGGATGGACTGGCCATTGGGACTACAGGGAGTTTCCCGGTGGGCCGGCTTCAGTGACAGCGGACCGCCGCCCCCCTCTGCTCCTCTGTCTCTCCCTCCCTGCAGCGCTCACCTGGGGGGAACAAAGAAGCAGAGGGAACGACAGAGGAGCATGGGGGAGGGGACAGACAGCTGACTCAACAGCTATGGCCTGGGAGTTTCTCACTTCTTGTCCCATAAGGGGGGGCACAAAACTGATTCTTTGCCCCAGGTGAAATAATGTCTAGCTTCCCCAGTGGTACTGCCTATAAGAGTACCAGTACCAGCCGTTCTACTCTAATAAAGTAGAACAGCTAGTGGCTAGTGAAGGGGGAGAGGGGGCTTGGGTGGCCGGGGGGGGGGGGGGCGGGAGTTGTCCGGCCGCCATGGGAGAGACCTGTCAAAGTGGGCCCATCTGGATGAAGTCCAGGGCCAAATTTTTGTCCCAGTCCAGCTCTGCATTGGACCAAGTGCAATGCTTCAGAGCCACACAGGACCCCTTAGTCAGGCATGTCATCACATAGGACCAAGTGCAACGTTTCAGAGCCACGCAGGACCTCTTAGTCAGGCATGTCATCACATAGGACCAAGTGCAACGTTTCAGAGCCATGCAGGACCCCTTAGTCAGGCATGTCATCACATAGGACCAAGTGCAACATTTCAGGGCCACGCAGGACCCTTTATTTAGGCATGTCAATACATCATCACATGCCTGACTAAGGGGTCCTGTGCGGCTCCGAAACGGTGCACTTGGTCCTTTGAGATGTGATCGTTCTGCAGTAAAAGTTATGGATGATATTTGATGATCCAGGGTGTGCTGGCGAATATGTGCGTTGCTCCTCCATTCCCGGACGCAAGAACAGCCTCCAGCATTGGAGTCATCTGATGCATTAATGACCCCCAGCAATAGCCAGCAAAGCGGAAACTCCAGCTTGAGGTTGTCCTGCACCAGAGCACCTGAAACTGCTGGAGGAGGTACAGGGAGGAGATTCCAGTCTCACAGCTAGAGGAAGCCGAATCCTCCCTCCAGCAGCTATCACAACCCTGCACTGAATAACAGGAGTGTCGCTGCTGTCACTCCGGCAGCTGGAAAGCGGAGCGCCCTTTGGCTGTCATCGCCCCCTCTCCACATATCTCTGTGCCCAGGGCATGTGTCCCTTCTGCCCACTCCTTGTCCCAAGCCCTGACTAAAAGCACCTGGAAAACTGCACGCCCCCAACAACCTGATTCTCCTCCTTTATTTCCTCGCCTCCTCGATTAAATATAATCTGGGAGCTACAAGCAGCACAGTCGAAAGGTCAGGCATTTAGTGTTATTCGTTGCCGTTACTGCCCTCTAGTGGCTGCTGCTGTAAACAGAAGTGCTTCTTAAAGAGACCCTGGCCCAGATTCAGAGAGCAATTGCGCCTGCGTAACCATAGTTACGCAGCGCAATTGCTGACTTGCTCCGGCGTTACGAATGCTCCTGATTCAGGAACATCGTAACGCCGACTGCAGCCTAAAATCTGCGTGGCATAAGGCTCTTATGCCACGCAGATTTTAGGCTGCATTCTTGCGATGACCGCTAGGGGGCGCTCCCATTGTGCTCAGTGTATAGTATGCAAATTGCATACTAACACCGATTCACAATGTTGCGCGGGCCCTGCGTACGCAAGTTACGGAGTTTCCGTACGGCGTCTTTAGCGTAAGGCTGCCCCTTCTAATAGTAGGGGCAGCCAATGCTAAAGTATACCCGCCGTTCCCGCGTCGTGAAATTTGAATTTCACGTCGTTTGCGTAAGTGATTCGTGAATGGCGCTGGACGCCATTCACGTTCACTTGGAAGCAAATGACGTCCTTGCGACGTCATTTGCCGCAATGCACGTCGGGAAAGTTTCCCGACGGAGCATGCGCTCTACGCTCGGCGCGCCTAATTTAAATGATTCCCGCCCCCTACGGGATCATTTACATTAGGCGCCCTTACGCAGGGCAATTTTAAAGAGCGCACACGCAATTTACGGAGCTACTGCTCCGTGAATCGCGCGCAGCGCAGTAAATTTGCGGGGGCGCAGGGCAAAAATGCTGCCCTGTGCCTCCGTAAAAAAAGGGGCAAATTCTACCTGAATCTGGGCCCCTGTCAGTTGCCTTAAAATCCTGGTGGCACCCTACAAGAGAAGAAGAAGTGTATACTCATCTCTCCAACAACCTGTGCTTCCTTTTTTTACCTCCGTTCCAGTGCTGCAGCCACTGCCAAGTCTCTTCCAAGAGTGTGGGTTGCCTCTGTCCCCCCGCCGCATGCTGTGGCTTTATCCTCCGACATCCCCACAGGACACACAGCAGTGATGTAGGGGTCCGAGGATGGAACCACAGGGGACACAGGCATCCACCACTCCCAGAAGTGGCAAACGCTGAGATGAGCAACTGTGGAGTGAAGCTACAGGAAGCCATAGAGGTTCATATTTTACCTCTTTTCCTGCAGGGTAGTGCTAGGATTAGTTAAAGACTGGCAGGGTCTCTTTTAATATGTACCCACACTGTGGGCATTGGAGGAGTAGCAAAAAAAATATACATTCCACAAATGCGAATGAATGAGAACATGGCTGCTATACACAAAGCTCTGCCACTCCCTTTAAACTGGGAAAACGCTTCTATTCCTTCTGGCTAATGAATCCGTCCTTCATTGCAATAAATAAAAAAAAAACATTATATTCACTGTACACCAGCATCACAAATTACACTAAGGGGTGTATTTATAATACATTCATTGGACGAATGTCACAAGCATTTATCCAGGCTGCACACATTTTCCTGGCATTTTCTCTTAACATAATGACTTCCTTTGATCGTTGGCTCCATCTAATGGCTAAAATGTGGTACATTTTTAAAGCGGAGGTCCATCCGTTTTTTTCTTAAAAGCCAGCAGCTACAAAAATACGGCAGCTGCTGACTTTTAAAAAATTTACACTTACCTTGTCCAGCGCACCCGCGATGTCAGCAGCCGAGGCTGCGCAATCGCTCGGTCCTCGGCTGCTTCCGCCGCCATCCTCGTGAGGAAATCAGGAAGTGAAGCCTTGCGGCTTCACTGCCCGATTCCCTACTGCGCAAGGATGGCGGTGCGCCGTCACTGATCCCAGCTCTCTCCTGGGAACAGTGTTTCCCAGAAGACAGCGGGAGGGGGGGGGGGGGGGGGGTTGGTGACGTGACGAGGCTGGATTCCCCGCAGGGGTCAGAACCCAGAAGTGGTGCAAATACCGATCTCAGACAGGTATCTGCACCCCTGTAAGGTGCCAAATGTGACACCGGAGGGGGGAGGGATCCAAAAAGCGGAGGTTCACTTTTTGTGTGAACCTCCGCTTTAAAGTGGCTCTAAAGGCAGAACTTGTTTTACCTTCTGCATGCAGCCCACCCCCACCACCCGGTGGTTACACTAGTGGTCCTCAGGACCCACTAACAGGCCAGGTTTGCAAGATAACTGAAATACATCACAGGTGATATCATTTGATGATCAGTAATTGCACTATTCTATTCTGCATCTCCCCAAGGTAATACTTAAAATCTGGCCTGTTAGTGGTTCCTGAGGACACTGCCTTATATCTACCTGAGCCCGACCTCGATCCAGCGCTCTGCATGAGAGCAGAGGTTCTCTCGACTCTTTCTCTTCTCATTGGATCAGAGACAGCAGCAGGAGCCATTGGCTGCTGTGTAGTTGAGCATCAAGGGAAACATAGTTCCAAACTATCTGGGGTGCCAAGGTTCACCATCACGGCAGAGGGGAGGAGCCAGGAGCGCCAGCAGGGTACCCAAGAAGAAGAGGAGGATCAGGCTGCTCTGTGCAAAACCATTAGGGCTCTTTCCGACATGCGGATCCCGCGAGGATCCGTTTTTAAACATCCGCTTGCTCAGCGGGGATCGCTCCGTTGATCCCCGCTGAGCCGGCAGAGGACAGGCCTGTCTCTGCACACTGTGCAGGGACCGCCCTGTCAGATCTCCGCTCTCCTCTATGGGGGATCAGATGAAAACGAACCGTCTGTTCGTTTTCATCCAATCCGCCCCACCAGGTGGATGCAAAATAGGGTTTGCATCCTTCACATTTTAGCAGAGTGGATCGGATCGGGGCTGATCGGGTGTCACCGCTGACATCCGATGCTCCATAGAGATACATGGAGCACCCGTTCAGATCCGCCTGAAAAACTGACAGGCGGATCTGAATGGTCCGCAGGTGTGAAAGGGCCCTTACACAGAGCAGGTAAGTATAACATGTTTGTTATTTTAATAATAATAAAAAAATATAATTTAAGGTATTTTAGAGAAATATACCGCATTTTAGCTACTAGATGGAGCTGACAATCATGAGAAGGCATAGTAAAATTTGTACAGCCTGGGCAAGTGCTTGTGACATTCGCCCAATGAATGTTTTATAAACAGACCCCTAAGACTGAATTAAAATATTACCCAGAACACTAAAAGCTTTACATCGAAAGTATTCACCGGGTAAATACAGTGGGATTGACTTACTAGAAACCAATCAGCTTCCAGGTTATTTTGTCAAAGCTTAAGACCCCCCCTTTCACACTGAGTTTTTCAGGCGGTACAGCGCTAAAAATAGCGCTGCTATACCACCTGAAAAACTCCTGCCCAGCAACCTCAACGTGAAAGCCGGAGGGCTTTCACACTGAGGCGATGCGCTGGCAGGAGAGAAAAAAAATCTCCTGCCAGCAGCATCTTTGGAGCGGTGAGAGGAGCGGCGTGTATACCGCTCCTTCCCATTTAAAACAATGGGAAACCGCGGCAATTAGGGTTGCCACCTCATCCCTTTAAAACAGAACACACATGAATTACACAGGTTCTGTGGCTGATTTAATGCAGGTAAGGCACCAAATGAGTTCCATTACCACCTTAATTAGCCACAGAACCTGTGTAATTCATATGTGTTCTGTTTTAAAGGGATGAGGTGGCAACCCTAGCGGCAATACCGCCCGCACTGCGTCTCTGCAGAGGCACATTGCAGGCGGTATTAACCCTTTATCGGCCGCTAGCGGGGGTTAATACCGCACCGCTAGCGGCCGAATCCCGCGGCAAATCCGACGGTATAGCGCCGCTATTTTTAGCGGCGCTATACCGCCACCGCGGCTCCCGCCCCAGTGTAAAAGGGGGCTTTACTGAACAAGCTGAAGTTAGAAGCCGATTGGCTCCCAAGGCACAGCTGCGCCAGATTTTGCACTCTCCAGTTTTAGTGAATTAACCCCTATATGTTAACCCCATTGCAGAGCAGTCCCCTCTAGTATAAATATAATTTCACACGTGTAAGAAGATCAGGACTAGTATTTGTTACAATTTAAAACAGAAATAAGAATGGTCCCAACTACGGTGGCCATTGACAAACAGATGAAAAGTTAAGGTGCTCACACACAGACAAAGGCAGGATAGTAGGTTGCCGATAGCGGACTCCTGACACTGAGGCCCCGTACACACGACCGGATCTATCCGATGGGATTGATCCGCGGATCACTTCCAGCGGAAAAATCCGGTCGCCTGTGCGGCCTAGCGGATATTTATCCGCGGAGATTCCCCGGGCCGATCGATTTCAAGCGGATAGAAATTTCTTAGCATGCTAAGAAATCTATCCGCTTGAATCGGCTCCAGCGGATTGATCCGGTGGTCTGTACAGACTCACCGGATCAATCCGTCCGCTCCCCTCCCTCGCATGCGTCGTAATGATTCGACGCATGCGTGGAAGTACTTACCTTCCAGCGTCGCGCACGTCGCCGCGGCGACACGTCACCGCGGATGAATTCCGCACGGATTTGGATCCGATGGTGTGTACACGCCATCGGATCCAAATCCGGAGGAGGAATCTCCGCTGGAAACGATCCGGCGGATCGTTTCCAGCGGAGATTCCTCCTCCGGATTTGGATCCGATGGCGTGTACACACCATCGGATCCGGTGGTGTGTACGTGGCCTGACCATATACAGGCAGATATTTGCAAACGTCACAATAAATTTTGAGCGCTGCTTGCGTCCAATGGGAGACAGTCGGGTCACATAGGAGTTAAACATGGGGCAGTTTTTGTGAGAAAAGGAAGAAACCAATCAGCTTCCAGCTTAATTGACCAAGCTGGAGTTAGAAGCCGATTGGCTACCAGCTGCACCAGATTTTGCACTCTTCAGTTTTAGTAAACCAGCCCCACTGGTCTGTTCTTCTAGTGTAGGGGCACCTTAACTGGTTTCATCCATGTCCCTTAAGACAGCTGCTCTTTATAGGAAACGAGAACCCAGATTTGGTATTAGGTGGGCTCTCTGCACGCTGCATGTTCTTTCATCCCCTGATGAAACTCTAAATGTTATCCTTAGACCACTTGTGTGATATGTCGGGTGCAGTGGCGGTGAATGGATGTTGGATGTAGGACTTTCGGAGGAGTGTGTAGTATTGTTCATGGATTAGTAGATGGATAGTATTATGTATATATATATGGGGAGATGAGGATGGCCTCTCAGTTCTCTTCCCCCTCTACAAATCTCTCCCGCTTCAGCTGTGCCTCCAACACCGCAAGTTCTTTTGCTTCTTTCTTCTGATTCCGAGCTTCAAACTCCAACCTAAAGAAAGAAATATTTAAGAGGGTTACAAGACTCGTACAGTAAGAAATGCATCCAATTACTTTGGTGGTCAGAGTAGTGCTTCTCACATTGGGGATTAGGGTAGTGATCCCTTATACTGGTACTACCCTTACATTGGGGGTCAGTGTAGAGCTCTCTTACAGTGTGCCAGCTTAGTACCCCCTTACATTGGTGGTCAGTGAAGGGTCCCCTGACACTGATGGTGAGTGTAGTGCCTGCTTACATTGGTGGTCATTGTAGAGCTCTCTTACAGTGTGCCAGCTTAGTACCCCCTTACATTGGGGGTCAGTGAAGGGTCCCCTGACAGTGATGGTGAGTGTAGTGCCCGCTTACATTGGTGGTCATTATAGAGCTCTCTTACAGTGTGCCAACTTAGTACACCCTTATATTGGGGGTCAGTGCAGGGTCCCCTAGGCGGCACTGATGGGCACTCATGGGTGGAACTGATGGGTACTTATGGGTGGCACAGATGGGCAATGATAGGTGGGCACTGGGCATGGGTGGGCACTGGGCATGAGTGGGCACTGAGGGGTGGCACTGATGGACACAGAGGGGTGGCACTGATGGCATTTCTGGGCATCACTTGTGCCCATGTTGCCAGTCAGTGCCTATTTGTGGGCACTGATTGGCACCTTTCACATTTATTTTTTCCTGCCCCTTCCCTGGTGGTCCAGTGTGGGCTTCCCTGGTGGTTCAGTGTGGGCATCCGAGGGGGGGTTGCGCTGATAAACAATCAGAGCGAACCCCCCCTGTCAGGAGAGCCGCCGATCGGCTCTCCTCTACTCGCGTCTGTCAGACGCGAGTGAGGAAGAGCCATCAACGGCACGTCCTGTTTACATCGTGATCAGCCGTGATTGGACACGGCTGATCACGTGGTAAAAGGTCTCCGCCGGAGGCTCTTTACCGAAATCGGAGATGCAGGGTGTCAGACTGACACCCCGCATCACCGATTGCTGCGCGCCCGCCGGCATGAAATCCTGCAGGACGTCAATAGACGTCCAGTCAGGATTTCACAACCACTTCCCGGACGCCAATTGTATATTGACCGGGCGGGAAGTGGTTAAATAACAATCATATAAAACACTCACGTGCATTACAATACAGACCTGTTTTTGATAATCCTCTGCACAATGTCGTCAGTTGTCAAGTTGCTTCCGCTTTCCACTGTTCTGAATATACCACGGAGTTTGGGCTCCTGAAATATATAAAAAAAATATATATAATAATCTAATATAAAAGCAGGTTCTCAAATAAGAAGCTGCTGAAATCACTAAATTAAATTAATTATCAATTACAATGTCCTTTCAATAAAAGAGAGCAAACGGCAAATGAGCTACCGACGTAAAAAATGTGTCTACCTCTCCATACACTATACCAGTGTTTCTCACCCTTTCTTCAGTCAAGGCACCCTTTAACCACTTCAGCCCCGGAAGATTTGCCCTCTTAATGACCAGGCCAGGCTGCATTTGCGAGGCATTTCATTAAAAAGGTGGGGCATACATGGGCAGGGCAAAGGGGGTGGAGTCAATGGGGGGGAGGGGCAGCAAAATTAGGTTTCGCCTATTGTGTCAGAAATCCTTGCACCAGCCCTGCATCAATGGTTGTAAGGATGCCGATGGCTAGAAGGTCGTAATGATGCAGAATGAAAACCTGTGGCTTTGTACAACTAAAACGCAGACTTGATCCATCCGCTGGCTTGTATTTTGGGCAATTTTTAGGCATTTTGTCAAGGCACCCCTGAAGAAACCTCAAGGCACCCTGGTTGAAAAAGGCTGCACTATGCCAACAGTACAGATTCCTGTATTTATCGGCGTATAACGCGCACTTTTTCCCCCTTAAAATCAGGGGAAAATCGTGGGTGCGCGATATACGCCGATCCCCGCTGTCTCTGAGCGCCGCAGCCTACAGCCAAGCCGAGCGTACTGCGCACTTGGCTAGGCTCGGCTCCGCCCGCAGACAAGCGAGAGGAGCCGAGAGAAGCCGAGAGGAGCCGAACACACAGGAAATTATGCTCCTCTCGGCTCGGCTGAGGCGCCAAATCCAAAAACAAACACCGCTGCAACCCCGGGCAAGGAGCGGATGGACTCGCAGACGGACACTCACAAGGCTGGACGGACCCCGCAAGGAAGCCGCAGACGGACACCTCCAAAGCCGCAGACGGACACACACAAGGCTGGACGGACCCCGCGAGGAAGCCGCAGACGGACACCTACAAGGCTGGACGGACCCCGCGCAAAAGAAGACGCAGACGGACACTCACAAGGCTGGACAGACCCCGCGAGGAAGCCGCAGACAGACACCTCCAAAGCCGCAGATGGACACCAACAAGGCTGGACGGACCCCGCGAGGAAGCCGCAGACGGACACCTCCAAAGCCGCAGACGGACACCGCGAGGAAGCCGCAGACGGACACCTACAAGGCTGGACGGACCCCGCGCAAAAGAAGACGCAGACGGACACTCACAAGGCTGGACAGACCCCGCGAGGAAGCCGCAGACAGACACCTCCAAAGCCGCAGATGGACACCAACAAGGCTTGACGGACCCCGCGCAAGGAAACCGCAGACAGACGCCCACAAGGGTGGACGGAACCCGCGAGGAAGCCGCAGACGGACACCTCCAAAGCCGCAGACGGACACCCACAAGGCTGGACGGACCCTGCGCAAGGTCGCAGACGGACGCCGGACAAGGCTGCCGATGGACGCAGGGCAAAAATGTACATTTTTTTCCCCCCTTAAACTACCTTTCTAAGCTTGTGGTGCGCGTTATACGCCGGCGCGCGGTATACCCCGATAAATACAGTACATAGGAGAAGTGGTGACAAAAGGTCATTTTTTTACATTTCCCTACATGCGTTTGGCAAAGCATTATAAAGCCACGGACGATCAATTTTGTTTTTCACAAAAGGTGTTATTTTTTTGTTGTTTTGGCCCCTGCACTGTGCAATGGAGCCGATCGCATTAAAAACAACGATACTCCTTTAAGGATCAGACTATTAAGGTACAGAACGTCTGATCTAGACACGGACATATTACAAACAAATAAACAAACAAACAACCATCCAGACAGCCCAAAGGAAGAAAAAAAAAAAGGAAAAACAAAATGAAGATAATAAACAGAGACTAGAAATGATATCTCAATTATTGCTCCCTCAGGCTACAAATTTTAAAAGCGAACGCAGTAAATAAGATGCAATAGAACAGGGGGGTGGAGGGGTGACAGACGAGAAACAAAATCTGCATTATGAATCTTTTATCATTTACTGTTAAAGTACTGCTGAGCAGATGTGTCAAAATTACAGGGAGAAAGCCTCGCATTACTGTGTGGAGTTACAGACAGAAGAACAGGAAGTGAGGATTTCTCAGAAGAAATAAGGACATTTAAAAGAAAAAATGGAAACCTTGTGGACGGCCTTCCTCAAACAGTTAAAGCTGTTAGGCTGCATTCACACCTGAGCGTAGCTCGTTTGGTCGTTTTTTTCACGCGTATTCATGCGTATTTGCACGTTTGCATACAGCGTCGTCCGACGTTTTTGTACTTCGACTATTTTAATTTTAGCCAATAGGAAAAATGATCATCTTTTCATCACTCGTTGCTATGTTGGTAGATTTTATTTATCTTCTGCCTGGGTGAAATGTTCTATTGATTAAAGCGACAAAACGCCCGTAGCAAACGCTCGCTGTCGCGCTAGTCGCTTGAATCGAGCGTTTCCATTACTTTCTATGGGAAATACAAAACGCTCAAAAACGCCCAAACCGCCCCGATTCGCGCTTGAGCTTCAGGCGTTCGGCGTCAGGCGTTTTGGAGTGGCGATGTGAACCATCTCCATTGAGAGTAATGGATTTTTTCCCCTCTAGCGTTTTGGAGCGTTGCGCTTCAGGCGACAAAACGCTCAGGTGTGAATGCAGCCTTAGCCCCCATTCACACCTAGGCGTTTAGTCGCCTGTAGTGTGACGCCGCAGCAGCCCCGAGACGCTGGAGGGATGAAAACACATTGCCCTCTATGGAGATGGTTCACATCTCCACGCCGAACGTCGTACGCCTGCTGCCTGAAAAAAAGTCCCGGACCTTTTTTTCAGGTGGCTTTCCGCGTTTGGCATAGGAGTTGTGAATCATCTCCATAGAGGGGGTGAGGCTGCATTCACAATCGCAGCGTTTTGTCGCCGCAAATCGCGGTACAAAACGCCACAATTTGTCGCCGCAATTCGCGGGACAAAACGCAGCGATTTTGGATGCCTAGGTGTGAATGCAGCCTTATAGTTGCAAAGGGCGGGGCCAACTCAATATTGAACCCTACGGACTAAGACTGGGATGCCATTAAAGTTCATGTGCGTGTAAAGGCAGGTGTCCCAATAATTTTGACAATATAGTGTGTGTGAGGTTCTAAGTAATTTTCTAACAAAAAATACAGATTGTTTACTTGTAAACAAGGGTCAGAAGAAGGCCTGTTCAGCAAGTGGCTAGACAAATTCAGCAAGAAACCAAAACAGATCCTTATCTGTTGTATGCAATCAGGGGGGTACCGGATGGCAACCCCCCCCCTTTTTTTTTGTAAGGGGCCCAGAGGTCCCCAGATGGCAACCCCAATTAAAAAAAAAAAAAATTACAATTTTATTTTATATATTTTTTCTTTTTATTAAAGGGCCCGGAGGTCCCCAGGGCCCCGGATGGCAACCCCCCTTTTTTAATTTATTTTACATTATATATATATATATATTTATATTTATTATTACAGGGCCATGGTCCCCAGGGGCCCAGAGGGCAACCCCCCTTTTTTAGCATTTATTTTTTATATATATATATATATTTTATTACAGGGCCCAGTGGTCCCAGGGGCCCGGAGGGCAACCTCTCCTTTTTTTAAAATTTTACTTTATTTATTTTTTTGTAAGGGGCCCAGAGGTCCCCCAATTTGTGGCACCCCCCGCTTCTCAATTTGAGGTGGCAGCAGCCCCCCCGGTTCTCTGCTCCAGAGGGCCCATGCCTGAAGCTGTGTAAGGGGCCCCATTATTCCTGATGGCGGCCCTGTATGCAATATACATTTTATATCACGGACATCTATAGTTGGACAATATGAAGTTGGGATCTCCAGAATGAGTCTGTCTCTCTTCAAAATAGCAATTACAGTTCAGTAATGTATGTAGTTAGGCTCTATACAAGTGGAAATGTCCTAAGCCGCCATTGGGAAAGTCTATCACGATTAATGGTCAACACTGTATATGAGTTGGTGCTTATAAACTTCAATAAGCAGATGAAAACACTTCACCATATGTGGTCATAGAATAGGAGTCTCAATAGCTTTAAATGATGTTCCCGCTAGTAAACAATCCTCTTATGATATGGGAGAGACAAAAAGAGATCAACCTAATGCACAGATCCTTCATACAAGACATTGTTACGCACATTATTATTTGTTAAGCTCCGTGGTGTGGTGCGCTCACTCAAAACTAAACACCAGGGGCCAGATCCACATAGAATTGGATAGGCGCAGCGTATCAGAGATACGCTACGCCGCCGTATCTTACCTGGCTTTAAGTCGAATCCAGGAAGATTTCGCGCCGTAAGTTACGGCGGCGTAGTGTATTTCTGACGGCGGAATTCAAATCGGCGGGTAGGGGGCGCGATTCATTTAAATGAAGCGCGTCCCCGCGTTGATTGAACTGCGCATGCTCCATTTCGAAATTTCCCGCCGTGCTTTGCGCAAAATGACGTCGCAACGACGTCATTTTTTGAACTTAGACGTGACTTACGTCCATCCCTATTCACGGACGACTTACGAAAAAAAAAATCAAATTTCGACACGGGAATGACGGCCATACTTTAACATGGCAAGTCTATCTATACGCCGCAAAATAGCAGCTTTAACTATACGCCGGAAAAAGCCGACTAGAGACGATGTAAGAGAATGCGACGGCCGCGCGTACGTTCGTGGATCGTCGGAAAAAGCTCATTTGCATACCTGACGCGGAAAACAACGCAAACTCCACCCAGCGGACGCCAAAGTATTGCATCTACGATCCGATCCGTACCAAGCCGTATGCCTGTCGGATCGAACCCAGATGCCGTTGTATCTTGGTTTGAGGATTCAAACTAAAGATACGATGCGGGTAATTTGAAAGTACGCCGGCGTATCAGTAGATACGCCGGCGTACTCTCTATGAGGATCTGGCCCCAGGTGCACTAAAAATTGAGCACACAAAAAGTGAATCACAAAAAAGCGAACAAGGTGCAAACTTGGTCCTCCTCCAAAAAGGGAAAGAACCCAGGCCCTGATCCCCCCCCCCCCCCCCGAGAATCCTGAAAGGGACTGGGATACTCGTGGTTCACCCAGCCAAAACCGGTTGGACCCCATTCTAAACGGGGCCTGCCGAAGCAAGGTCTACCCAAGGACTAGGAGGGGCTCCCCGCAGGGAGGGGGAGAACCTGACCATAAGGCCACATGCCCTCCTGGCCCAAGACCTTCCAGACTAGCTTGTACCCTACTAGTTGGGATGGTTAAAGTGGTTCTAAAGGTTGAAGGTTTTTACCTTCCAGTCCCCCCCACCCCAAAGCACCTTGTCCCCATGTAGATGGGGACAAGGGCCTCTTCCTGACAACCCTGACAGTTGGCCCCCAAATCCAAGCCCCCCCACCCTATGTGCATGAGTATAGGGTACATTGTACCCCTACACATTCACCTAAAAAAAAGTGTCAAAAATAAAAGTAATTTATTAAAGCAACTCCAGCGTCTCTTCTCCTAACGATTTCTTCTCAAGGCCACATGTCAGCGGTGACTGATGACTTCTTCCTCTGCCAGTGGAGAGAAGAGAACCGGCAAGTGGAAGAAGTCATCAGCGGAGGGAGATGAAGAACCGGAGGATGAAGATATCCCCGGAGTGAGAAGAAATCAGAAGGAGAAGAGACGCTGGAGCTGCTTTAGTAAATGACTTTATCAAAAACCTGTGTGCTGTTTTTATTTTACACTGCTCCATACTCATTCACATAGGGCGGGGAGCCGGGATCTGGGCCCCCCCCCCCACCCGCAGACCCTGACAACCAATAGCCAGGGTTGTCGGGAAGAGGCCCTTGTCCCCATCAACACGAGAACAAGGTGCTTTGGGTGGGGGTGGCGTAGAGCTAGGAGACCTATTTTTTGTACAATTCCTCATAATCAACAGTCTCGCAGCTCTCGCTGCAATAGGAAATGTATTACTATTGTATGAAACAGATATGGAATTGCATCAATACCAAGGGGGTTATTTACGAAAAGGCAAATCCACTTTGCACTACAAGTGCACTGCAAGTGCACTTAGAAGTGCAGTCGCTCTAAATCTAAGGTGTAGATCTGAAAGGAGGGAAAGCTCTGCTGATTTTATCATCCAATCATGTACAAGCTAAAATTCATTTTTTTTATTTTCCTTGCATGTCCTCCTTGGATCTACAGTGACTGCACTTTCAAGTGCACTTGTAGTGCAAAGTGGATTTGCCTTTTTCGTAATCTCACATGATGTCACTTCTGCAAGAGTATGAAAAATGTGCCTCCAAAAGCTAACTACCTCCTTGCATGTCCAAAAAAATTTGATATATCATTTGATACAGGGTTCAACGAAATCTAAACGCCAGGTCGCAATTGCCACTAGAATTAGCGACCTGGCGCCTGGGGAAGGAAGCATAGGCCTGCAGAAGTGCGCGGCCTCAATTACCGCCCGGCGTGGCCCGACGTGATCGTGCGGCGAGTGGTGGGGGACACATCCTGTGTCTCCGTGCACACTCCACCTCCCGATCGCATTGGGCCGCGCCTGCCGGTAATTGAGGCCGCAGCTTTGTGGTCTTCTGCAGGCCTATGCTTCCTTCTGTGATCTGGCGCCATCTTGTGGTGGCCGTTGGCATGACAAAGACAACCAGCAATGCTAATGGAGCTTCCCCTGTGTTTTCACTGCCATCTGTTTCCCTCTAATTAGAACCCCCAAACATTATATATATTTTTTATTCTAACACCCTAGGTCTTACAAGCGCACTTTTTTGGTAAAAAAAAAATACACTTTTTTTAAACGGGGTGCGTTTTCTGGCTCCTAACTTTTTTAGCTGGCTCCTAGATTCCAAGCAAGTTTGTCAAACCCTGATTTGATATATATTATAATGTATTTGACCATCCCTCTGGAGAGACATTGACTAATGAGGACTTTTAAATGATCAGCGGACGATCAGGTGGTGATTTCTGTTTCTCTCAGCAGCACAACTTGGAGGTTTTGAACGTCCCAGGAACGGTCTTATTGGGAGGATCTATGCATCGTGTTATTATCCGTTTGTCGCTCTCATATCACAGAAAGGACTGTTTAGTCAAAGCTGTTGAGACTCATTCTGTGATCACATATGCTCAAGTGTTCTCATCTGCTAATTAAAGTTTATCATCAGCAACTCATACACAGCGTAAACATATACGTCAATGAATTTGCCAACAACAACTTATGACATTCATATTATATAGAGTCTGACTACATATACGAATGAACATGCCAGATATTTTTTTACCACTGAACTGTAACTGCCATTTGGAGGAGAGAGACAGACACATGTGGGATATTTACTCAGAGATCAGCTCTCTTCAGATACACAAAACTAAGCATGTTGTTGAGACCGAACGCCATGTCTAACCACAGATCTCAGTGATATAAACGTGTATTGCATACAACAGATGAGGATCCGTTTTGGTTTCTTGCTGAATTTGTCTACTCTTAAGCCGCGTACACATGATCGGTCCATCCGATGAAAACGGTCTGATGGACCGTTTTCATAGGTTAACCGATGAAGCTGACTGATGGTCAGTCGTGCCCACACACCATCAGTAAAATAACCGAGCGTGTCAGAACGTGGTGACGTAAAACACAACGACGTGCTGAAAAAAACGAAGTTCAATGCTTCCAAGCATGCGTCGACTTGATTCTGAGCATGCGTGGATTTTTAACCTACAAACGATCGTTTTTTTTCTATCGGTTAAATTTAAAACGGGTTTTTATTTTTTTAACCGATGGATAATTAACCGATGGCGCCCACACACGATCGGTTTGGACCGATGAAAACGGTCCATCAGACCGTTCTCATCGGTTTAACCGATCGTGTGTACGCGGCCTTAGAACTATTTCACAAGTGCCGTTCCTCTGGATTTGCCTGATTTACACACACAGTATCTCACATTTTTGTAAATATTTTCTTCTATCTTTTCATGTGACAACCCTGAAGAAATGACACTTTGCTACAATGTTGTGTAGTGAGTGTACAGCTTGTATAACAGTGTACATTTGCTGTCCCCCCAAAATAACTCAACACACAGCCATTAATGTCTAAACCACTGGCCACAAAAGTGAGTACACCCCTAAGTGAAAATGTCCAAATCGGGCCCAAAGTGTCAATATTTTGTGTGGCCTCCATTATTTTCCAGCACTGCCTTAACTCTCTTGGGCATGAAGGTCACCAGAGCTTCACAGGTTGTCACTGGAGTCCTTTACCCCTCCTCCATGATGACATCACAGAGCTGGTGGATGTTAGAGACCTTGCGCTCCTCCCCCTTCCGTTTGAGGACGCCCCACAGATGCTCAATAGGGTTTAGGTCTGGAGACATGCTTGGCCAGTCCTCAGCTTCTTTAGCAAGGCAGTGGTCGTCTTGGAGGCGTGTTTGGGGTCGTTATCATGTTGGAATACTGCCCTGCGGCCCAGTCTCCGAAGGGAGGGGATCATGCTCTGCTTCAGTATGTCACAGTACATGTTGGTATTTATGGTTCCCTCAATGATCTGTAGCTCCCCAGTGCCGGAAGCACTCGCGCAGCCCCAGACCACGACACTGCCACACACCACCATACTCTACACCTGGTTGCCCTTTACCTCAATCTGTGATTAGCTGTGTCCGAAGGAAGCGCTAGGCACTCATGAGACAAAAATCTCTTTCATAGATACGTAGGTTTTTATTGCCATCTGTTTCTTACAGTTCTAGGAACCCCTCCTAACCTGGTGTCACGAGGAGAATTTAACCACTTAATCACTGCCCTATAGACGTCTACAAGGCATTTCCTTAACTCTGGGAGGACGTCCATGAACGTCTTGCCAGAATCGCGCTCCCGCGCCCCCCTGGGGCGCGCACACGGGAATGTCCGTGACCGGACCCGGCGCATCACAGTAAATCGCCGCTGATATCAGCGGTTTACCACGTGATCGCTCTGTCCAATGACGGAGCGATCACTTGTAAACAAACCGGCATCATGTGATGATGCCGGTTCCTCCCTCCCCTCTCTGTACCGAACGGTACAGTGTGAGAGGAGAGGGGAGAGAGCGGATGCAGCACGAGTGCTGTGGGCTGGATCTGTGACAAATGCAGTCACAGATCCAGCCATCCATCCCTGCCCCATACTAACAATACTCTGCTCCATACCCATACTGTGCAATATTCTGCAATACCCCACACTACTCTGCAATACCCCACAATACTCTGCAATACCCCACACTACTCTGCAATACCCCACAATACTCTGCAATACCCCACACTACTCTGCAACGTCGCCTATGGGGATTTTTAAGTAGCGAAGTTTGGCGCCATTCCACGAGCAATTTTAAGGGGTGACATGTTGGGTATCTATTTACTCGGCGTAACTTCATCTTTCACATTATGCAAAAGAATAAAGAAAAAATACTAAATTTGCTAAATTTTATAACAGAAACAAAGAAAAATTCTTTTTTTTTTACAGAATTTTCAGTCTTTTTTCTCTTATAGCGCAAAAAATAAAAAACCCAACGGTGATTAAATACCACCAAAAGAAAGCTCTATTTGTGTGAAAAAAGGACAAAAATTTCATTTGGGTACAATGTTGTATGACTGAGTAATTGTCATTCAAGTTGTGAGAGCACCGAATGCTGAAAATTGGTCTAGTTATTAAGTGGGTTTACGTGCCTGGTGGTCAAGTGGTTAATGGAACTTTCTTATAGACAGGGGGTGGCTTTTGAAACGATCAGACGGCAGACAAACTTATACAGTAGATAAAGAAGGGCTTGAAGACACTTACTGCATAGGGGTCAGATCCATCTCTGTCTGGGAGAACCTCTGTCTTTCCATGACAAACCAGGTCCACCTGTAAATCAGGAATATATTAGATGGCTGGATAGCTAAATAAAAAAAAAATCAGCTTCACTTCTGCCAATCTCTTGTTCCTTTATCATGCAATACATATTTATTAAAAGAAAAAAAGGAAAGTACAAGGGTCAATGCTGGCTAAATACTTTGCATTGATGCTGAGATGACAATACACACTCTACAAATAAAATAACTACACACATGCAATAAAGTGCTTGGAACCAACGTTGATATGAAAATTAAAGGGGGAGGGCAAAGAATAACCCAAGTTCGGACTTTAAGGGCACAATGAGCAGTGAAGAGTATACAAACGTATTTAACCTGCCTGGCGGTCTTCCCGAGTCTGACTCGGGGTTAGATTTTCCTGCTGCGAGCGGAAACCCCGAGTCAGACTCGGGCTTGCCTCGCTAGATCCACAGGCACAAGTTACTTACCTTGTCCCTGGATCCAGCGATGCCACCGCGCTGTGTGAGCGAGTGGGACCTCGCTCGATTCACACAGTGCCTCCGTGTGACGCCGATCTCCGTTCCCTGCGACGTTACGACGCACGGGGACGGAGAACGGCGCCAAATTCAAAAAAGTAAACAAACACCTTACATACAGTATACTGTAATCTTATAGATTACAGTACTGTATGTAAAAAAAACACACCCCCGTTGTCCCTAGTGGTCTGTCCTGTGTCATGCATGTCATTTTATATAATAAAAACGTTTCTTTCTCCCTGCAAACTGTAGATTGTCCATAGCAACCAAAAGTGTCCCTTTATGTCAAAAATAGTTTTAGATCAGCTAAAAAACAGCGATAATAAATTATAATCACTTGCAGAATTGTGCGATAGCGATTTGTGGGGAAATTCGTCATAAAAAAAAAAAAATAATGACAGCAACAATTCTGCAACTGAAAAAATTTCAGTGATTTTAATTTGATTACATTATTGAATAATTTTTATTATAATTATATTATTATTTGTTATAATTATTTATAATTATTTATTATATTATAATTTATAATTTTGTTTTTAAAAAAATGTCATACCTGGGATGCCTATTAGAATCTTGTTTGGTCAGATTTAAGTGAGTTATTTCTAAAAATTACAGACCTACAATATAAAACGCCAAATTTCCTTGCAAATAATGGTACCGCTTTTAGCATGTTTTTTCTGACAGAATCATACCGCCAGGGAGGTTAAATAATATTTATTAAATATAATACATGGTACAAAAAGAACATTTGAAAGAATTAAAAAAAGCACATACCGTATATACTCGAGTATAAGCCGAGCTTTCAGCACATTTTTTTGTGCTGAAAATGCCCCCCTCGGCTTATACTCGAGTCACAATTTTACGCCTGATCTCCCGGACTTTAGGGACCCGGTACCGGCCGAGACATGTAGCCCCTCTCTTCCTCTACAAGTGTGCAAAGTTTGTTGTCCGGGGGACCTACGGCCGGGGAGCACCGATTTTTCAAACCCGGGCACCCCTTTCATAGACTCCCATGTTAAACGGTAATTTCTCCGGTGATTTTGGGGACCTGGTACCGGCCGGTCCTAGGTCCCCTGGACCCGAAAATTGGCACACATGTAGCCCCATTGCTCTTCTACAAGTGTGCAAAGTTTGCTGCTTGGGGGACTTACGGCTGGGGAGCACCGATTTTTCAAAGCCGGGCACCCCTTCTATAGACTCTCATGTTAAACGTCAGTCTAGTCATGGACACAGTGAGCCAAGGGCACAGTGAGCCATGGGCACAGTGAGGCATGGGCACAGTGAGGCATGGACACAGTGAGGCATGGACACAGTGAGGCATGGACACAGTGAGGCATGGACACAGTGAGGCAAAGTGAGGCATGCAGATAAACACCCTAGGCTTATACTCGAGTCAATAAGTTCTCCTACCTATTTTTTTGTGGTAAAATTAGGTGCCTCGGCTTATATTCAGGTCCGCTTATACTGGAGTATATACAGTATATAAGATACATGATAGAGTGAGCCCCTGTGTGTCAACACATTGACAAGGGGCCATACCATATGTTTTTGTTAAACACAATGGGCCAGATTCAGAGAAGAAGTACGCCGGCGTATCTACTGATACTCCGGCGTATTTTCAAATTACCCGCGTCGTATCTTTAGTTCCTCAAACCAAGATACGACGGCTTTTGGCTTCGATCCGACAGGTGTACGTCTTCGTACGCCTTCGGATCGTAGGTGTAATACTTCGGCGCCCGCTGGGTGGAGTTCGCGTAGTTTTCCGCGTCGGGTATGCCAATTAGCTTTATACGGCGATTCACAAAGGTACGCGCGGCCGTCGCATTCTCTTAAGTCGTCGCTAGTCGGCTTTTCCCGGCGTATAGTTAAAGCTGCTATTTGTTGGCCTATCTTTAGACTTGCCATGTTAAAGTATGGCCGTCGTTCCCGCGTCAAATACATTTTTTTTTTTTTTCCGCAAGTCGTCCGTGAATAGGAAAGGACGTAACTCACGTCGACGTTCAAAAAATGACGTTGGTGCGATGTCATTTCGCGCAAAGCACGGCGGGAAATTTCAAAACGGAGCATGCGTAGTACGTTCGGCGCGGGAACGTGCCTAATTTAAATGATCCACGCCCCATCGGAATTAGGCGGGCTTGCGCCGGACGGATTTACGCTACGCCGCCGCAAGTTTACAGGCAAGTGCTTTGTGAATCAAGCACTTGCCCATAAAACTTGCGGCGGTGTAACGTAAATGCGATACGTTACGCCGCCGGAATTGTAAATGAATCTGGCCCAATGGTTTTAAGGGTCCATATCCCTTTTTGGACTATACACCGGTCCTGATTGCCTGATTGCAATGTGGCATTTTTGATTTCAGTGACCACATATATGGAACTGACTGAAAGGTGATAGATATAAAAACTTTTTGAAAGGAATATATACTGACTACTGAACCAGCCTTTCAAGTATACCCCCTCCCCCCCCCTGCCTACTGTTTATCTTCTTATCCTTTTGGAATAATCCCAACAACACAATTTGCTATATATGGGACGTTTGAGCTAATAGCTGGCTCCTTTGAGTACCCAGAATATCTTATACACCAGTGGTTGCTACAGTTAGCAAACTGCTTGCTAAGTTTCGTCAAACTGGTTCAGTGTTGGATTTGCCAAAATGTGGACGCATGAAATCTGTCACTAATGAAGAAACATCAGTGGCTGTCCTAGCTTCATTCAGCAAGAGCCCACAGCGTAGCACTCGCTGCGTGTCACTGGAGAGCACATTGAACACATTTTATAAGTGGTCAGAAACTTGTAAATAACTCATGAAAGAATAAAGTTACGTTAAAACCAACCACACCATTGTTTTTCTTGTGAAATTCCCAATGAGTTTAATGTGTCACATGACCCTCTTCCTATTGAAAAAAAAAGGATTTTTGTACTCACCGTAAAATCCATTTCTCTGAGTTCATAGACGGACACAGCCTTCATTGACCTTAGGGTTATGCTTCTTCCTACCAGGAGATTAAATCTCCTGGTAGGAAGAAGCATAACCCTAAGGTCAATGAAGGCTGTGTCCGTCTATGAACGAAAGAGAAAACAAAAGTTGGATTCAAAATGGCCGACTTCAAAATGGCCGCCATGGTCACCACCCATCTTGAAAAGTTTCCCCCCCTCACATATACTAATGTGCCACAAACAGGAAGTTAATATCACCAACCATTCCCATTTTATTAAGGTGTATCCATATAAATGGCCCACCCTGTACAAGTTGGACACCAGGTCATCTATCACATGGGGTATGATCATTTAATATGTTCAAGAAAATACATTCAAAAAGTCTTATATCCAAATCTACTTCTGGATAACCACGATTTACCTTAAAATGATCCAGTAGGTCGGAAGTGACGGAATAGGGCGCTCCAATGACAACTTCTGAAACGTACTGCCCCAGAAAAGGAGAAAAACAGAGTTTGAGATAGCGTGATAAAACCTGGAAGGCACTAATACAGAGTGGGAAACCAGGGACAAAAAAAGAAGAAGACATTGGGCAATATATGTATAGGTCATTAGGTCCACGCTAACAAAGTACCTTGTCATGTGGACAAGCGTCTTTTATAATCCCCTGGATTGCTTGTGCACTCTAAACCAGCCTTTCTCAACCAGAATTCTGAGAAACTCTAGGGTTCACGGGCGGGCACCCCCTGCGCATGCGGCGCTGCTCCATCCGTTTGGACAGGCGATCGCCTGGGACCTGTCACGTGTCCCAGGCGATCGCCTACAGGGAGGGGCTGCCAAAAGGCGATATGACGCATCGCCTTAGCAGCCCCTCGGCGGAAGCAGGAAGTGGGACAGGAAGTCCCACTCCTCCTGAAGCCCCCACTCCCCCCCCAAAAAAATACATGCCAAATGTGGCATGTAAGGGGGCGAGGAGTGGATTAAGCGGAAGTTCCACTTTTGGGTGGAACTCCGCTTTAATGGACCATACACTGATCAGCAAGAAGGCATTTTTCCGGTGGACACCTATACAAGGGGGCATTTTACTACTAAACACCAATGAAAATGGACACTACAATTTCCATGGTGTTTTATTTTGGGCCATTATTATTAATTGTTTCATTTCATGATCATTACAAAAAGTTATTTTGTCTCACAAAGCAGTGTGGATGTAGAGTCAGGACACCCACTAACACACAGCTCCTTTCTCTATCTGCAACGTAGAGAGCGTCCTGACTCTCCTGTAGTCCAAGGGAGAGGGCGAGCAGGACACTCAGGGAGAAAGCCTCGCATTACCGTGTGGAGTTACAGACAGAAGAACAGGAAGTGAGGATTTCTCAGAAGAAATAAGGACATCTAAAAGCAAAATGGAAGGATGAGGTAAGTGAAGGAGGACGGCACTAAGGTAAAGGAAGCTACAGGTGCAGCAGCTGATTGATAATTCTGAAACTACTCCCATTAAGTTCATATATACCATGGACACATACAAACACACAGGGACTTCTTCAAAATAACAAAAAAGGTAGGAATCTGCAACAAAGTTTGTTCATATCCCTGCAATGTACATTGATCACCCAGAGGCCCCGTACACACGACCAAACATGTATGCTGAAACTGGTCCGCGGGCCAGTTTCAGCATACATGTTCGGTCGTGTGTAGGCGCGAGCGGGCCGAATTCCAGCAAACATTTGCCCGCCGGGCCTTTTCCCAGCAGACAAATATTCCTGGACGTGTTTTAAAACCGTCCGCTGGAATCCTGCCCGCTCGGACATGTACGGTCATCAGTACAGACCTACCGTACATGTCCGAGCGCCCGCCGTCCCTCGCATGCATCGAATGACTTTGACGCATGCGTGGAAGCCTTTAAATGGCAGGCCCGCCCACGTCATCGCCGCGTCGACGACGCGGACACGCCCCGCGTAATGTTTACGCGCGGACTTCTGAACGATGGTTAGTACAACCATCGTACAGAAGCCCTCTGGCAGGCATGTACGGTGAAAACGGTCCGACGGACCGGTTTCACCGTACATGTTTGCTCGTTAGTACCCGGCCAGAGGGGAATTTTTTTGTTCACCAAAAGTGGAGTTACTCTTTAAAGTCCTTTGAAAAAGTTATGTCCATCTGACTCCAAGAGGTGTCCACAGGATGACAACACTGCTGCATGATTTCACTGCAGAACCGACAGCATTGTCATTTTATTACAGATAGGGGATTACAGATCTTTTAAAAAAGCTGGCAATCACAACTAGAAAGAGCAAATAGAGACCGGGAAGCTTGCCACTCACCCTGCAGGCCAGGACACTCAGCGTCCTCTCGTGTATGTTCATGATGGGGTAATTCTTCCTCTTGTACAGGTTGACCTCCTGAAGACAGACAGGGTTACAGAGAAGCAAGAACCAACCACTACAAATTCAATGTGAAAGTCAAAGATGACATCTGCAACTAACCTGATCGAAATGCAAGCCCACAATGATGTACGGCTTGGGAGCCAAGCTGTGAGCCTTCTCCAGGAAGTCTATATGGCCGATATCTGCGGCAAATTGTTAAAGGAGTTTTGTGGGCAAAGAAAGAAATAAAAACAATACAAATACAAATTCTTTAGCCTTATTTATGCATTTCATTTTTGGGTTCAGCTGTTGGCCTGGAGTTCAACTTTACAGTCATGGGAAAGGATAAGAACCGAGTACGGAAACTGTCAAAGGCACGGTTAGCATTCATCTTAAAAGGATACGGAAAAGATCGAAGGCTCCAGCAACGTATATTATAGTATCTCCAGGCTCGGGTTCTTTCCCTGAGGCAAACTGCATAATCTTCTGAGATGTCTGAAGAAACTGAGAGACCCCTGTCCACGGGCTGCGACCTCTGGCATCCTATAGAAGACAATACACATTATTGGGGTTGATTTACTAAACCTGGAGGGTTCAAAATCTAGTGCAGCTGTGCATGGTAGCCAATCAGCTTCTAACTTCAGCTTGTTCAATTAACCACTTAAGACCCGGACCTTTAGGCAGCTAAAGGACCTGGTCAGTTTTTGCGATTCGGCATTGCGTCGCTTTAACTGACAATTGCGCGGTCGTGCGACGTGGCTCTCACGTTTCCCCAAAAATATAGCTTTCTTTTGGTGGTATTTGATCACCTCTGCAGTTTTTATTTTTTGCGCTATAAACAAAAATAGAGCGACAATTTTGAAAAAAAACACAATATTTTTTACATTTTGCTATAATAAATATCCCCCAAAAATATATAAAAAATAATTTTTTTTCTCAGTTTAGGCCGATACGTATTCTTCTACATATTTCTGGTAAAAAAAAAAAAAAAAATCGCAATAAGCGTTTATCGATTGGTTTGCGCAAAATTTATAGTGTTTACAAATACATTTTTTTTTTTTACTACTAATGGCAGCGATCAGCGATTTTTTTCGTGACTGCGACATTATGGCGGACACTTCGGACAATTTTGACACATTTTTGGGACCATTGTCATTTTCACAGCAAAAAATGCATTAAAAATGCATTGTTTACTGTGAAAATGACAATTGCAGTTTGGGAGTTAACCACAAGGGGGCGCTGAAGGGGGTTAAGGGTGACCTCATTTGTGTTTCTAACTGTAGGGGGGTGTGGCTGTAGGTGCGACGTTGTTGATTGTGTTTCCCTATAAAAGGGAACACACGATCAATGACGGCGCCACAGTGAAGAACGGGGAAGCTGTGTTTACACACAGCTCTCCCCGTTCTTCATTTTCGGGGACCGATCTCGGGACTCCAGTGGCGATCGGGTCTGCAGGTCCCGCGGTCACGGAGCTTCGGACCGGGTCGCGGGCACGCGCACGCGACCCACGGCTGGGCACTTAAAGAGGACGTACCTGTACATGCTTGTGCCCAGCCGTGTCATTCTGCCGACGTATATGTGCAGGAGGCGGTCCTTAAGTGGTTAAAGGGGTTGTAAAGGTACAATTTTCCTAAATAACTTCCTTTACCTTAGTGCAGTCCTCCTTCACTTACCTCATCCTTCCATTTTGCTATTATATGTCTTTATTTCTTCTGAGAAATCCTCACTTCCTGTTCTTCTGTCTGTAACTCCACACAGTAATGCGAGGCTTTCTCCCTGGTGTGGAGTGTTCTGCTCGTCCCCCTCCCTTGGACTAAAGGAGAGTCAGGACGCTCTCTACGTTGCAGATAGAGAAAGGAGCTGTGTGTTAGCGGGCGTCCTGACTCTCCTGTAGTCCAAGGGAGGGGGCGAGCACGACACTCCACACCAGGGAGAAAGCCTCACATTACTGTGTGGAGTTACAGACAGAAGAACAGGAAGTGAGGATTTCTCAGAAGAAATAAGGACATTTAAAAGCAAAATGGAAGGATGAGGTAAGTGAAGGAGGACTGCACTAAGGTAAAGGAAGATATTTAGGGGAAAAAAAATTGTACCTTTACAACCCCTTTAGGCTTTGACCAAAAAAATAAATAAAATGGAAGCCGATTGGTCTCTGTCTATACAGAGCTGCACCAGATTCTGCACTCTCCAGGTTTAGTAAATCAACACCTATGCGTGTGTGGAGTTTTCAGCATATAGATTAAGAAAGAAACAAGTCAAAAAGGATATTAGTTATCTACTAAAACCAAATTCTCTCCTTTTCTTACACACTGATCCAGGCGATTTTAAGGAACAATCTGGTTGCAAACAAAGCCGTTCTCCCTTTGGATGCTCTGAAACAAACACTGCTAATCTATAAAATATGCAGTGTAAAATATCGCAACATATTACCGGTACATAAAAACTTGCCGACCAGTCATGTACCTGGTACGTCATCGGTCTTCAAGTGGTTGTATTGGGATGATGCAGGCATCAGCCCCAGTGCCGTTTAACCACTTAACGACCGCCGCATGTATATGTACGTCCACAGAATGGCACGTATAGGCAGATGGGCATACATGTAACGTCCCTGCCTTTCCGCGGGTCGGGGGTCCAATCGGGACCCCCCCCCCCCCGGTACATGAGGCGGTCGGTTCTTCCGTGGGAGCGATCCGGGATGAGGGGGCGGCTATTGGTTTCTAGCCGCCCCCTCGCGATCGCTCCCCGGAGCTGGAGAACGGGGAGAGCCGTATGTAAACACGGCTTCCCCGTGCTTCACTGTGGCGGCTGCATCGATCGTGTCATCCCTTTTATAGGGAGACTCGATCGATGACGTCAGACCTACAGCCACACCCCCCTACAGTTGTAAACACACACTAGGTGAAACATAACTCCTTCAGCGCCCCCTGTGGTTAACTCGCAAACTGCAACTGTCATTTTCACAATAAACAATGCAATTTAAATGCATTTTTTGCTGTGAAAATGACAATGGTCCCAAAAATGTGTCAAAATTGTCCGAAGTGTCCGCCATAATGTCGCAATCACGAAAAAAAATCGCTGATTGCCGCCATTAGTAGTAAAAAAATAATAATAAAAATGCAATAAAACTATCCCCTATTTTGTAAACGCTATACATTTTGCGCAAACCAATCAATAAACGCGTATTGCGATTTTTTATTACCAAAAATATATAGAAGAATACGTATCAGCCTAAACTGAGGGAAAAAAAATGTTTTTTTTTATATATATATTTTTGGGGGATATTTATTATAGAAAAAAGTAAAAAATATTGCATTTTTTTCAAAACTGTCGCTCTATTTTTGTTTATAGCGCAAAAAATGAAAACCGCAGAGGTGATCAAATACCACCAAAAGAAAGCTCTATTTGTGGGAAAAAAAGGACGTCAATTTTGTTTGGGAGCCACGTTGCACGACCGCGCAATTGTCTGTTAAAGCGACGCAGTGCCGAATCGCAAAACCTGGCCTGGGCCTTTAGCTGCATTTTGGTCCGGGGCTTAAGTGGTTAAGAGCCGACGGTTGGGTCTTTTGTAATAGAAATCGGAGCAGCTAACTAGCCGCTCAATTGCTATTACAAGCAGCAGCAGGGGACTCCCCAGGGCACCCCCACGGCTTGCTGGCAGGACAGCCTGAATCAGCTTTGATTGGCTGTTCAGTATAGTAACCCGGACATGATGACCTGACACCACTTCCAGTTTATCCAGATGTCAACGGCACCAATTTTCAAAAAAACAAAAGCATTCAAAAACACAGATCTTTTGAATGCCTTTAGGCACAGGAAGCTCTTCTACACCCCAGATTCCTCCATAAAGTGTACCTGCCACATACCTATTGCTGTCACAAGGATGTTTACATTCTTTGTGACAGCAATAGAAGTGATTACAAAAAAATAAAAATTAAAGCAACAGTGTAAAATTAAAGAATAAATTAATAAAAATAAATATGAAAGTGCCCCTGCTTCCCCCCCCCCTTAGGCTAGCACGCAAAGCTAAATGCATGCGTTGGTCCCATGCGCACGCAAACATCGATAGTCCCACAGATGTGAGATATCACTGTAAACAGACGATCATGGACAGTACCGTGCCTTGAAAAAGTATTCATACCCCCTTGAAATTTTCCACATTTTGTCATGTTACAACCAAAAAATGCAAATGTATTTTTATTGGGGTTTTATGTGATAGACCAACACAAAGTGCCACATAATTGTGAGGTGGAAGGAAAATGATAAATGGTTTTCAATATTTTTTTTTTTTTTTTTAAATATGTGAAAATTGTGGGGTACATTTCTATTCAGCCCCCCTGAGTCAACACTTTGTAGAAACACCTTTCGCTGCAATTACTTAAATAGTGCTCCGTTGTCGGCATCCGTGGGAGGAATAGTGCCCCATTGCTGCTGACCTTTGGGGGGGGGGGGGGGGGAATAATGGCTCATGGTTTGGATAAAAAGCAAGCAAAAGGCAGCATCTGCCCCCCCCCCTCCCACAGTTTGAAGATCGCTGATCTAGAGTGTCACTCATGCATGCAATAGAATACTCACCTTACCGAAGTTGTCTTGGTGCCGTTTATAGTCTTGAGTAGCTTCCTGTAAGAGTGACAATAAATTAGTCATATGGTTATGACAGGCTGGGCAATGTTCATTTACAAGGCAAAAAACAACTTGATGAGGCTCTGAATTCATTAAAGAGGAACTGCAGGCAGCTCACATAATTTGTAATAAAAACATCTTTGCCATTTCTGAAGCTTCCCTCCAACCACTTTGCATATTATTTTATATATACTGTGATTCTGTACTTGCCAAATATGCTGCAGAAATCTCTCCCTCCACTGAGTCTGGCTGCATCCATTTTAACTGTGGGCAGCTGAAGCTGCTGCCTGCTCAGGGGAGAGGGGCGGGTCCGGGTCGGGAGGTTCGGGGCTCCGTGTCTGAATGGGCACAGGGAGCTGTGACTCGGCTTGGGTGCCCCCACAGCAAGCTGCTTGCTGTGGGGGCACTGAACAGGAAAGAAGGGCCAGGATCACAGAAGAGGGACACGAGAAGAGGAGGATCCGGGCTACTCCGTGCAAATTCAATGCAACAGAGCAGGTAAGTATGACATGTTTGTTATTTTTATAGGAAAAAAGAAACAAGACTTTACAATCACTTGCTGGTAATTATTGCAGGGCCAGAAGGCTCAGAGTCAGGAAGAGGATTTCCCGACCACAGAAGATTTCTACGGGATGACATCCCTCATTACAAGTATGCTCTGCGACTTAAGCTGTTCGGATTATTATTATTTTTTTTAAATAGCTAAACTTCAGCTTTTGTTTTTTAATTTGATCCTTATGTTTGCCATTTCCATACCTCACTAGTGCCTCCTAGGAGAGCTGGGTGCTCAAAATCCTCAGAGAATGCCATCCAGCTCCTCGCTCACCCTAGGTGCACCCTAACATGATTTTGAGAGTCCAGCTCTTTTAGGGGGGGCTGCTCCTCCCAAAAATGATGGAGACCAAGCCAAAGTATTTTTTACCGATATAATTTTCAACGCCCACTGCTGCAAAAATTAAAAGCCAGCAGCTACACATACTGTAGCCGCTGACTTTTAATAAATGGACACTTACCTGTCCTGGAGTCCAGCGATGTCGGCACCGCGGCTTAAGTTTCCATCAGCTGTCGGGTTCTGCCACTGCCATTGCCAGTAAGGGAAACGCGATAGTAAAGCATTACAGCTTCACGCCGGGTCCCTACTGCGCACGAGCGAGGCAACCGCTGCGCTCTCCTACTGACCCAGCAGCAGGGGAAGGGTGTCAAACGCTGATGTAATACGCTGCGGCCGGTGTTCTGACGAGAAATGCCCCCGGTCGAAAAGAGGCCCGCCCAGTACTGCGCTTGGTACGGAGCCACCGAAAGCCTCCGAACATCGGAATTTATGATCAGCTGTAGACGGCGCCTGCGCACAATAGCCGACGTTGTGCTACACGCTCCTGATGCTCGTGCAAGTCTGCAAAGGGGCGGATTTCTTCATGATGGGCACGTGTGAGGGGGGGGGATGCCTAGGGAAGGGGGCGTATTTTGAAATGATGGGCAGTGCTGCCAAGATGGGGGTGGCATTTTTCATGAAAGTCAAACACATCTCCTAAACAACTATGGGCCAGATTCAGGTAGAATTCCGGCGGCGTAACGTATTGCATTTACGTTACACCGCCGCAAGTTTTACGGGCAAGTGCTTGATTCACAAAGCATTTGCCTGTAAACTTGCGGCGGCGTAGCGTAAATCCATCCGGCGCAAGCCCGCCTAATTCAAATGGGGCGTGTATAATTTAAATTAGGCGTGTTCCCACGCCGAACGTACTGCGCATGCTCCGTTTAGAAATTTGATGCCGTGCTTTGCGTGAAATGACGTCGCACTGACGTCATTTTTTGAACGGCAACGTGCGTTACGTCCTTTCCTATTCACGAACGACTTACGCAAAAAAAAAAATTTTAATTCGACGCAGGAACGACACCCATACTTTAACATGGCAAGTCTAAATATAAGCCAATAAATAGCAGCTGTAACTTTACGCCGGAAAAAGCCGACTAGCGACGACGTAAGAGAATGCGACGACCGCGCGTACCTTCGTGGATCGCCGTAAACAGCTAATTAGCATACCCGACGTGGAAAACGAGGCGAACTCCACCCAGCGGGCGCCGAAGTATTACACCTACGATCCGAAGGCGTACGAAGCCGTACGCCTATCGGATCGAAGCCAGAAGCCGTCGTATCTTGGTTTGAGGATTCAAACTAAAGATACGACGCGGCAAATTTGAAAGTACGCCGGAGTATCAGCAGATACTCCGGCGTACTTCTGTGAATCTGGCCCTGTATCTCTGCTATTCTTCGTAAAAACATGTTTATATTTGTTTAGGAGATGTGTTCGAGTTTCGTGAAAAGTTCCATCCCCATCTTAGCAGCACTGCCGATCATTACAAAATATGCCCATTTCTGTATGTATCTGCCCCTCACACATGCCCACCGTGAAGAAATCCGCGCCCTGCAGACTTGCACGAGCATCGGGAGCGTGTGGCACAATGTCGGGTATTGTGTGCAGGCGCCGTCCACAGCTGATCGTAAATTCCGATTTTCAGCGGCTTACGGCGGCTCCGTACTGCGCATTTCTCAACAGGACACCGGGACTCCTGGAAGTGGGCACAGGACACCTGTCAAAGACAGGTATCCGCTTCCCCCTCGCCCGAAAGGGAACTCCGCTTTAAGACTATTTGTACAGTATTTGGATGATGGAGAGCAGTGAGTAAAGTGGAACATTCTTTTTTATAGAAGGTCAGCTTTAAAGTAAAAAAAATAATTCTATAGTTCAATACAGTTTAAACACAAAGTAGCACTGTGATATTGTGATGGATTATACTAAAATTCCTATTTTGTGTTAAGCCAATTCTTTTATTAGAACCACTGAAATGTTTTCTCTTCTTATATTCTTTTATATTGTTTTTATATTCATTATCTATATATGCATGTGTGAAAAGTATATATCACAATAGTATTTGTTTTCCTTAAAGAGTTTATATCAGATATGATATTAAGTTTTAAAGTTACAACTCAGCATTGGAGGACAAGGGACTAAAATAGAGCAGCTGCGACCCCCCCCTTCGCTCCTCATTCTCCAACCCCTACCTCCTACTGCATTCCTAAATGGCTTCACTTCAAAGCCCTCTCCTCGATTAAAACAATTGTTTGAAACGAACCAATGTGAATGCATATGTTTTGTGATGTCATATTGTTAATAAAGGAAGCCGCCCAGGCTACATCCCCTCCTCTTTCACTTTGGGAACGAAGCAACAGACGGTGTGTCAATTCTTGCTATACAATTTGATCCAGTAGGCAGTACAGGCTTCCCCTGATTTGAGACAGGGCCTCATCCTCATCAATATCTTTGCAAGGTCTTTCTCAGTTGCTGATTTAAATTAAAAAAATATTTTTTATATTAAAAGAGGGAGAAGCAGAGTTGAAGCAGAATTGTATTCACAATCCCAGAGACCCTCATTTATCTCACCCACCCAGCGGGTCCATTACTTACCACACTGTGATGGGCCTTTGTCATGAGCAGCATACGGCCTACTAGGTCTGTGGTGGACACCCCCTGAGTGCGCTGGCATTCCCTAGACAACATAAGCCGAGACTGGTCAACACTTTTCATACAAACTTCTATCCAATTAAATCTCTACAGACTGCTACCAACCTGTATCGCTGAGCATTCTTCACCTCCTCATAGGTATCCTTACCGTCCACCGTCAGTGTAATGTCATCTGCAGAAGAGCACAAAATATTACACAGAGTCATTCAACCAGATAGAAAAAAGTTCAAATAAAATCCAACAATGTTCTATTCTTATTTGCTACCTTTGGTCTGTTAACCACTTGCCGTTTTACTGCGGCAGCATGGCACGGCTGGGCGAAACAATATTTGTTCACAATATTTGTTCACTAAGTGCAAACAGATTATAATAATAAGTTTGTCTATGCATAATCAGTGCTTATGCATAGCAGCTATGATTAAGCACAGAACACATTAGCCGTTTTCCTCTGATATTGGATGGTTTGATTTGATTGAAGATGATTTCCAATAAAGCTGAATTTTAGATGTGCCGCTAACCGTATTGTTCCTATCCTCTATGAAGACAGCGTTGAGCTAAGCTAAACCTAAAACCTCACACAGGTTTTTTATTTATTTTCAAAATAAGGTAGTGCAGCAACCAACAACTGACAGTGACCAATCAGAATTCACCTTTCATTGTTCAGGCTGCTAAAAAGTAAAATCTGATTGATTCCTTGGGGTTACTGCACTTTGCACATCACTCTCCTTTGACTTGTTTCATTATATAAACTCAGTAATGTACTGTGTGTTTTGCCTGGATTGCCATGGTCGGCAATGGAATAATCTACTCACTTCCATGGACACAGAAGTCACAGTTATATTTGTCCAGGGTGTCCAGTGTGGTCACGTAGGGGGCTCCAGGCACAATCTCATCCACCCACTTAATGGCGCGCACCATCTTGTAGCGCTCTTCTTGGGTGAAGACCGGCGGCCCTTTGTGACGGGCTATTTCTTCTGAAGAAAGATTTAAGAAATATTGTTATTATTATTATTAACTAGCAAAAGTGTATCTGTTCCAGAGTGGGAAAGGTTGGGGTTAAAGAAAACGAGGCTAAAGAAGTGTCTAATGGCCACTATGTACAAAAGTGGAGTATGACAATGGCCACTATGTACAGAATTGGAGTATGGAGGGAATGACAAAGGGCAATATGTGCAGGAATTGAGTATGGAGAGTATGACAATAGCCAATATGTACAGAAGTAGAGTATGGAGGGTATGACAATAGGCAGTATGTACAGATGTGGAGTATAGAGGGTATGACAATAGGCAGTATGTACAGATGTGGAGTATGGAGGGTATGACAACAGGCAGTATGTACAGATGTGGAGTATGGAGGGTATGACAACAGGCAGTATGTACAGATGTGGAGTATGGAGGGTATGACAATAGGCAGTATGTACAGATGTGGAGTATGGAGGGTATGACAATAGGTAGTATGTACAGATGTGGAGTATGGAGGGTATGACAATAGGCAGTATGTGCAGGAGTAGAATATGGAGAGTACTGTATTTGCTGGCGTACAAGACTACATTTTACACTTAAAAAAACTGGCCAAAAAGCAGGGGTCGTCTTAGGCCTCGTACACACCAGCGGACATGTCCGATGAAAATGGTCCGCGGACCGTTTTCATCGGACATGTCCGCTCTGAGATTTCCGTCTGATGGCTGTACACACTATCAAACCGAAATCCGCGCGGACAGAGAACGCGGTGACGTAGACGACACCGACGTTCTCTCTCGCGCGAGTTCAATGCTTCCACGCATGCGCGGGATTTCGGTCCGCTGGTTAGACATACTAACCAGCGGACATGTCCGCTGGACAGCTTTCCAGCCGACATGTTTCTTAGCATGCTAAGAAACATTTGTCCGCTGGAAATCTGTCCGCTAGCCTGTACACACGATCAGATCTGTCCGCTGAAACTGGTCGGCGGACCAGTTTCAGCGGACATGTCCGGTCGTGTGTACGAGGCCTTATACGCCGGGACAGCTGCTCCGATGCCTGCTGGATGTGCGGTAATACTGTATGTAGCTTCGGCTACATACAGTATATACCGCTTAGCCAATCCCGGTGAGCGATGTATTCAAATGAATACAGAGCCTGCTCTGATTGGAGTAACAACCTCTGCCAATCCAAGCAGGCTACATACAGTCATTAATAGAATACATTGCTCGCCGTTATTGGTTCCAGCCCCAGCAAGATGGCTCCAGCAAGAATGAAGAAGAATATGGCTCCAGAAGGAAGAAAAATGAAGCGTCGGAAGCCTCGGAAGGGGGGTCGTCTTATACGGTGAGTACAGGCAAACAAATCGTAAAAAAAAAGTAAAATTAGGGGGTCGTCTTATACACCGGCAAATACGGTATGACAATAGTCAATGGCCCAGATTCAATAAGATTTGCGCGATATTTGCGTGGATTTTGCCCTGCGCCCACGCAAATATTTTGCGCTGCCCTCGATTCACGGAGCAGCAGCTCCGTGACTTGCGAGGGCGCGCCGGCAAATTTGCCCGGCGTAAGCGCGCGCAAGTTAAATGATCCCGCCGGGGGCGGGAATCATTTAAATTAAGCGCGCTCCCGCGCCGAGCGTACAGCGCATGCTCCGTCAGGAAACTTTCCCGACGTGCATTGCGGCAAATGACGTCGCAAGGACGTCATTTGCTTCAAAGTGAACGTGAATGGCGTCCAGCGTCATTCACGAAGCACTTACGCAAATGACGTAACATTTGAACGTCGCGACGCGGGAGCGGCGGTATACTTTAGCACAGGCTGCCCCTGCTATTAGAAAGGGCAGCCTTGCGCTAAAGTAGCCATACGGAAACTCCGTACCTGGCTTGCGCGGGGCCCGCGCAAGATTGTGAATCAGTGGTAGTATGCAATTTGCATACTACACGCTGATACACAATAGGAGCGCCTCCTAGCGGCCCCCGCAAGAATGCAGCCTAAAATCTGCGAGGCATAAGAGCCTTATGCCGCGCAGATTTTAGGCTGCAGTCGGTGTAACGAGGTTCATGAATCAGGAGCACTTGTTACACCAGAGCAAGTAAGCAATTGCGCCGTGTAACTCATGGTTACACGGGCGCAATTGCTTCTTGAATCTGGGCCCATATGTACAGGAGTTAAGTATGGAGGGAATGACAAAGGGCAGTATGTGCAGGAGTGGATTATGGAGAGTATGACAATAGCCAATATGTACAGAAGTAGAGTATGGAAGGTATGACAACGGGCAGTATAAACAGAAGTGGAGTATGAAGCGTATGACAATGGGCAGTATGTACAGGAGAGCAGTGCGGGGGTATGACAGTGGAGTGTGAAGGCTAAAGCGGAGAACAGTATGTACAGGAGAAAAGGGTGGAGGATATGACAGCTGGCATTAAGTACAGGAGAGTTTTTAAGTTTGAAGACAGCAGGAAACAGAACCTCTGGCATGGTTTTATTTGTGGTCTCCATTAAGAACCAGAAGGGAAATAGCAATAACATCAAGTCTCGAGGATAAATTATAGAAACTAATTACTTAAAAGTGAGTTGTGGGTCTAGAAAAAGATGGATGGCTGGCATACCAGTAATGTTGATGTTATTAGTATGGTGCCCTTGAAAGACCACAGTCATAAATACTTGTATATTCAATAGGGGGGGGGATCAGCCCCAGCCCAAAACTCCAAACACAGGTCAATTGAAGATTTGACAAAGAGGCCATGCCTCGAAACACGTCATTTTGGAGACTAGAGATGCTTCCAGCGCTTCAGGTCACCCTTCAGAGTGTCTTCACGCCGCTTCTGGTGACATGAATCTGGTCCACTCACCAGTTACCCGATCGGGTCTCCCCATTAGATTTCTGCCAACCTAGTTCCTCGCTCAGTGCCTGCCTGGGCGCCCTGGGTGGTTTTAGTCATAATGTGCTAGTATGCGCCGCATACTAGCACATTATGACAAACTTACCTGAAAACAAAGCCCTCCAGCAGAGCGGTGCATACTAGCACCTTATGACTAAAACCATCCAGGGCAGCCAGGCAAACATGGTGCTTCCATCTTCACCTGGTCTTTCTTCTGGGTTTGCGTATGAATGGCTGTGCCGCGATGACACCACGGCCTTGGCACAGAGCTCTGAAGGAACAGCACGGGTATGCAGTTCAGTCAGAGTGCATGTGCTGGTGACGTCACCGGCTGCGGAATGAATTATCTTCGTTTCCATTGACTTCTATAGTGAAACTCGCTTTGATATGCGAGTGCTTTGGATTACAAGCATTCTCCTGGATTATGCTCGTAATCCAAGGTTCCACTGTATTTATTTTTTCATATGCAATACATGATCTCAAAAGCCCAAAAAAACAATGGGGTGGATTCAAGAAGCAATTGCGCCTGTGTAACCATAGGTTACACAGCGCAATTGCTTACTTGCCTCGGCGTAACGAGTGCTCCTGATTCAGGAACCTCGTTACGCCGACTGCAGCCTAAGATCTGCGCGGCATAAGGCTCTTATGCCCGCATATCTTAGGCTGCATTCTTGCGATGGCCGCTAGGTGGCGTTCCCGTTTTGCTCAGGGTATAGTATGCAAATTGCATACTAACACCGATTCACAACGTTGCGCAAGACCTGCGTACGCAATTTACGTCGTTTCCATACGGCGGTTTTTGCGTAAGGCTGCCCCTGCTATTAGGGGGCAGCCAATGTTACGTATACCCGTCGTTCCCGCGTCGCGAAATTAGAATTTTAAATTAAATTTGAAATTTGAATTTTACGTACTTTGCGTAAGTGATTCGTGAATGGCGCTGGACGACATTCACGTTCACTTTGAAGCAAATGACGTCCTTGCGACGTCATTTGCCGCAATGCACGTCGGGAAAGTTTCCCGACGGAGCATGCGCTCTACGATCGGCGCGGGAAGGCGCCTAATTTAAACGATTTCCGCCCCCTACGGGATCATTTAAATTGCGCGCGCTTGCGCCGGGCATTTTGCCGGCGTGCCCACGCAATTTACGGAGCTTCTGCTCCGTGAATCAAGGGCAGCGGAGCAAATTTGCGGGGGCGCAGGGCAAAAACGTTGCCCTGTGCCTCCGTAAATAATGCGCAATTCTACCTGAATCCGGGCCAATGAGCTTGTGGAAGTTCAAGATGTATAGCACCTCCATAGCGGCCAACAAGAGACATGACCATTTCACTCCCCGTCTTTTTCATGGCTGCATTCCAGCACTTCAAAGGCTGGGGGTCACAAGCAGGCATAGGGCACACTTACCATCTGTGTGCACGCCAACGATCAAGTAATCCCCCATGGCCCGTGCCTGACGGAGCTGGTTGGAATGTCCATAATGAACCATGTCATAGCTGAAAAACAAAAGAAGGAGAAGAATGTCATTGAGATACCCACACAAAAGCCCAGCTAGGACAGTTCAACAGAGAATGGCTGGCAGCTACAGAGGGGGGGGTACAAGAGCACAGAATGATCCCACTGACTTCTACTGGAGTGTGAATAATGTTTAACCACTGAAAGTGAATAAAACCATTTGTGGAAAGAAAAAAAAAAAAACTTTTTTTGAAAAGGTGAAACATATTATCAAAATTTCAATAATTGTTTTCAATCTTTTTAAACCTGCAACTTTCGTATAAGCCTCTGTTTACACCAGTGGGCTAAAAAGGTACTGCATCTTTTTTTTTTAATACTTCTGCATGTTGTATCTTTTTTTTGTTTTGTTTTTAATACTTCTGCATGTTGTATCTTTTTTTTTTTTTTTTTTTTAACTTCTGCATGTTGTATCTTTTTTTTTTTTTTTTTAATACTTCTGCATGTTGTATCTTTTTTTTTTTTTTACTTATTTTTATTGAAGATGATTTGTATAAGTACAGAACGTAGCCTTTGAGCATTCCCCAGCTAACAAACACAGATAACACAAACTGCTAAATAATACAACTTATCAAATACAAAGGACAAAACATTCCATACAACTGCGCTTGGCCGTTCTAATAATTTATTTCAAGGATTAATGAATTACAAGGAAGATTCCTGCTACCTCTTAACCAACAGAGTGATACATCAGGAGAACATTTACTGGCAGTTGAATTTATACCCGACCTTTGATGCGCTTTCAGATATGAACTTGTCCTAAAGAGTCCCTGGAGATCTTGCCATGCAGGTTCCTGTTCAGGCAGGGCTGCCTATCGGGGGGGTACCCCTGGTCCTCCCGAAGGGGGCCCAGGCACAAAGAAGTGCACAAAGAAGTGCCCGGAAAGCAAGGGGAATTGGTGGGGTGACAATTACAGAAGGATGCCCTGTGCGGCTCTCTGCAGCAGCTGAAAGACCGTTTCTCTCCCTTCCCGCTGGATTTTAGCTGCTGCAGGGAGAGCCACAGGAGACCCCCATCCTCACCAATCCCCCTCCCTGTTCTGATGACATTTTGTTCCCCCCTGTGTGCCCAGGTTCCCCTCCTGCAGCTCTACTGCCTTGCCTTCCCCCCCCCCCCCCCCGGCTGCTACCAGTACACAGAGCAGGGCTCGACAAATCCCGTTCGCCAGGTCGACTAGAAATAGCCTCCTGGCGACTTGGCTTGGAAGGTGGGCAAGGAAGGTGTCCCCAGCTCTTCCTTGTGTGAGCTGGCGCCATCTGGTGGTGGCCGTTGGTATTACAAGTTAAGCATTACAAGTTAAACAGCAATTCTAATGTAATTTTTCACTATTTTCACTGCCATCTTCTTCCCTCTAATTAGAACCCCCAAACATTATATATATATTTTTTATCCTAACACCCTAGAGAATAAAATGGCGATCGTTGCAATACTTTCTGTCACGCATTATTTGCGCAGCGGTCTTACAAGCGCACTTTTTTGGGAAAAAATTACACTTTTTTTAATTAAAAAAATAAGACAACAGTAAAGTTATCCCCATTTTTTTTAATATTATGAAAGATAATGTTACGCCGAGTAAATTCATACCCAACATGTCACGCTTCAAAATTACGTCCGCTCATAGAATGGCGACAAACTTTTACCCTTTAAAATCTTCATAGGCGACGTTTAAAAAAATCTACAGGTTGCATGTTTTGAGTTACAGAGGAGGTCTAGGGCTAAAATTATTGCTCTCGCTCTACCAATCGCAGCGATACCTCACGTGTGGTTTGAACACCGTTTACATATGCGGGCGCTGCTCACGTATGTGTTCGCGTCTGCGCGCAAGCTCTTCGGGACGGGGTGCGTTTTCTGGCTCCTAACTTTTTTAGCTGGCTCTTAGATTCCAATCAAATCTGTCAAACCCTGACACAGAGGATGCACCAGAATGGAGAGCGGTGGAAGAAGACGGTAGATATGTAATTTACTGGCCCCTTAATTTTCTTAATGGACGCAGTGGGTAATCAGTAATGATCACTCCTGTGTCCATTGATAACTGAGCATTGTAAACTGTGCTTACTGTACTTCAGTTTATGAATGAGCAGGAGCCTCAGTCTTCTCTTCATTCATCTTCAGAGGCTACAGAGAAAGGAACTGAAGAATCTGTGTCCTCAAATCATTTCTCTGTCTCAAAGGCGAGATATCAGTATAAATGTAAGGCTTCGTACACACGACCGAACATGTCTGCTGAAACTGGTCCGTCGGACCAGTTTCCGCGGACATGTTCAGTCGTCTGTACGGCCGACCGGACAATTTTCCGGCGGATCGGACAGGTTTCCAGCGGACAAATGTTTCTTAGCATGCTAAGAAACATGTCCGCTGGAAGCCTGTCCGTCGGACATGTTCGGTCGTCTGTACGACTCACCGGACATGTCCGCTCGGCCGAAAGCCCTTGCATGCGTCGAAGTGATTCGACGCATGCGTGGAAGCATTGACCTTCCAGGGTCGCGCACGTCGCCGCGTCATCGTCGCGGCGACGGCACGGCCACGTCACCGCGTTTGCTGTCCGCGGGAAGTTTGGTCTGATGGTGTGTACAGCCATCAGACCAAAATCCGCCAGCGGACATGTCCAATCGGACATGTCCCGTCGTGTGTACGAGGCCTAAAGTGTAAATGTAAAGAAATAACAAATAGTAAAAAAAAATTATTAAATTAACTGCTTGCCGACCAGCCGCTGCAGTTATACGGCGGCAGGTCGGCTCTGCTGGGTGAGATCACGTAGCTATACGTCATCTCGCCGAGCAGTATGTCATTGTTAGTGTTTTGATTTGAATTTGTTGGGCAATGGGAAGCCAGAGGAGGAATTGGCATAGAGGGTTGGTAAGGTGGATGAGTCTGGCAGCAGTATTCATGATAGACTGAAGAGGGGATAGATAGCTTGTGGAGAGGTAGGCCAGTGAGGCGGGAGTTACACTAGTCAAGGCGAGAGATAACAAAGGAGTGAAAAAGTTGTGGTTAAAAAGGGGCGTATTTTGGAGATATTACGGAGGTGAACTTTTCAAGATTTGGACAGCGATTGGCTTTGGGACTGGAAGGACAGGTCAGAGTCCAGGATTACACCTAGCACCCTGGCATGAGGGGAGGGACCGAGGGCATTACTGATCTTGATGGAGAAATCAGGGGAGGGGGCACGGGCTGGAGGAAAGATTATGAGCTCAGTTTTAGAAAGATTGAGTTTGAGGAAGTGATGTGACATCCATGCTGATATGTTGGTTAATAAGTTAGTAATGCTAAAGGAGGGAGGTGAGGAGTAGACATAGATTTGTGTGTCGTCAGCATAGAGATGGTACAGGAAGCCATGGGAATTTATCAATTGACCAAGGGAGGAAGTGTAAATGGGGAAGAAGGAGGAGAGGGTCCAAGGACAGAACCTTAGGGTACATCTACAGAAAGAGGAAGTGGAGAGGAGGAAACCGAGTTAGGGCTCTTTCACACGGGCACCCGTTCAGGTCCGCCTGCCAGTTTTTTTGGCGGACCTGAACGGGCGCTCCGTGCTCCTCTATGGAGCCGCGGATGTCAGCGGTGACATGCCCGCTGACATCTGACCTGCTCCGATCCACCAAAGTGTGACGGATGGAAAAACCTACTTTTCCATCCGTCTGGCGGATCGGATGAACACGGACACACGGACACATATTCACATGGGCACAGTTGCCCATTCAGAGTAAACATTGCATATTTATGGTGACCAGAATGTCCTGGCACTGTGTACAGCTGCCTTTAGACATGAATGGGGGAAGGCGGCTGTATGCAGCTATGCGCGGCTAATAGCATCAAATGGCACGTGCACACACGCCTAATGCACTGAATGCACACTACCTGCGTTTGGGGAATTACATCTGTGTGCATGTGCTACTTTACGCCAATATCAGTGCATAGCTGCACACGGCAGCCTTCACCCATTCATGTCTATTGATAGCTCTGGGCAGCTCCAGGACATCCGCTGACCTTTACAGATCTCCCGCTGTACATGCATACTTACTGAAATCTGATGCCCGCAGTCTCCAGGGATTGTTTACATGCCAATCCCCAAGCCTTCTGTCTCCAGTCCAGGCCTGTGTGCTAAAACCCTATAAAAGTCTACAGGGACGGTCTACCTGCGTCTCTGGGCTGAGGCAGAGGAATATGACCCCCATAGATGTTAATGGAGCTTTGCTATGCAGACAGGAGGGAGAAGATTTGCGGCGCGGAACGTAAACAATCCCTGAAGGCTACATGCGTTCAGTTCTCCGTAGGCATGCATCTGCAGAGGAGAAGGTGGGATCTGTTAGGTCAGCAAAGTCCTTTTCGCTTGAAAGTGCACCTTTTCTTTAGGCCTCATGCACACGGGGCTTTTAGCCCTTATGCTTGGGGCATTTGTGTTTAGGTGTGGGCGAAAGCCAAAGTCTATGAGAGGCTGACAGCTGCTGCGGCTGGACGGTGCACCGAACGGGACTAATGCTTTGGCCAGTATGTGCCCAGGGACGAATGACCAGAAAGAAGACTGCTTGCATTCAGAGCATTCAGCCCTGGGCGCATAATGCCCAGTACCACTCGGTTCACTGTCTTGCCCCGTCAAACCACAGCAGCTTTCAGCCTCTCGTAAATTTTTTCAGGCAGGTGAGGCTGAACTGTGTGCCTACCGGCCGCACCTAAACGCCCAGTGTGCACGAGGCCTAAAGAATAAGTGCATTTTCAGACAAAGTGCACTTATTCTTTTGCCTTATCCCTTGACTTAACAGATTCCACTTTCCCCCTCCACAGATGCATACTTACTAAGATCTGCCGCCGGTGTTCCGTCACATATGGCGACCTAGTAACAGAAGTGAAGTTCGGTCGCTGCCATCTTGCTACACCCCGCACTCCTCCATAGTAAGGATACACTGAGAAGTGGGCAAGCGGACATCTTGTTACACCCACCAGAGTTTTGCATTCGACACTTATTTTTAACAGTAAACGCAGCTTATAAGGTCAACTACAGTATTTAGAAATCTGACGGGCCGTTTAGATGTTGAATTTTAAAAGCAGCGGCAAACCTGCTGATCTCACAGGTTTGCCAATCTGACAGAACACCTCTGCTTTTATAATTCAACATGTAAACAGTCCGATGGATTTCCAAATACTGTATTTCACCATATATGCTTTGTTTACTGTTCAAAATAACTGTGAAATGCAAAACTCCAGTGGGTGTAACAAGGTGTCTGCTTACCTCCTTCTCGGTGTATCGTTACTGTGGAGGAGTGCGGGGTGTAGCAAGATGGTGACGACAGAACGTCACTTCCGTTACCATGTCTGACGGAACACCTGCAGCCTCCAGGAATTGTTTACATTCTGCGACGCAAATCCTCTACTCTTTGAGGGGAAGCAGACAAAACAGGAAGTGAGCAAGAATCCTACTTCCTGTCTATTTTAGGGTTATCAAACATAGCACAATGTAAGACAGTGATAACTAACTTCCTTGCAGAGTTTTAACTTTTGTGAGAATTGCATTGTGTCCCTGTTGGGGTGATTTTCTCTAATTTCCTCTTTTGTCTGACTCCATCGAATAGACAGGAAGCAGGAAGAGAATTTTCCTTTTTGGGGACACAAACAGCATGTAAAATTAGTCATAAAAATCTCCTCGTCCAGGACATAGACAGCATTTAATACTTAGCAGAGGTTCTAACCCTTCTCCACTTTCTCCAACTCAGGTGTGGGATCTATCAAACATCACATGCCTCGTACACACGACCGGTTTTCCCATCGGGAAAACTGCCATGACAGCTTTTGGCCAGGAAAACAGGCGTGTGTATGCTCCACGGCAGTTTTCCCGACAGGAAAACCGCAGGGAATCGTGGCAAGAAAAATGAGAACATGTTCTTTTTCCTGGCAGTTTTCCTATGGCAAACACTGCGGTGGAGCATACACACGGCCGGGATTCCAGGCCAAAGCTCTCACCGCAGTTTTCCCGACGGGAAAACCTCTGGTGTGTACACGGGAAAAGTGACCGAGCAGGTTCTTGGTTTTCCGGCGGACTTTTTACCGCTAGGAATCCTGATCGTGTGTACGGGGCATCAGGGTCATATCCTCAAATTTCTTCTACACACAGCACAAGGTATATTTTTCTGATGTATTTCCAGAGGTAACCCCAAACACTGCAACAAGTTTGGAATTACCAATGTATCGTCATACACGGCAGGCACATGGCAAGCACACCCCATTCTCCTAATGCGACTCCCTAGCTCTTTGAATTTCACCTCACACCCTGCAATAACACCCCATTTTCCAGATGTGACCCTATTATCTCACTGCATTTCACCTCAGAATCCACAATTACACTTCAATTACTTGACGTGACCCTGCATCTCATTGTATTTTACCTCACACATTGCAATCACACCCTATTTATCTGACGTGACCCTGTATCTAACTGCGTTTCACCTCACACCCTGCAATAACACCCCATTTTCCAGATGTGACCCTATTATCTCACTGTATTTCACCTCAGACACTACACTCCAATTGCCTGACGTGACCCCCTCATCTTATTGTATTTTACCTCACACATTGCAATCACACCCCATTTATCTGATGTGATCCTGTACCTAACTGTGTTTCACCTCACACCCTGCAATAACACCCCATTTTCCAGATGTGACCCTATTATCTCACTGCATTTCACCTCAGACACTACAATCATACTCCAATTGCCTGACGTGACCCCGCATCTCATTGTATTTTACCTCACACATTGAAATCTATGCTCCTATGCACATATGCACCTATACGCGCATTGGCATCAGTGGGAGGAACAGTGTCCCATCATTGGTATCAGTGAGCAGAATAGTGCCCCATCATTTGGTAAAAATGGGAGTAAAAGTGCCCCCGTCATTGGTGTCAGTGGGAGGAATATTGCCCCATCATTGGCGACAATGGGAGGAATAGTGCCCCATTGTTGGTGACAATAGGAGGAATTATGCCATGTATCAGTGGGAAGAACAGTGCCCCAAGGGCCGGATAAATGCAAGCAAAAGCTGAATTCGGCCCCAGGGCCGCAGCTTGGAGACCACTGTACTAAATGATCACATCACTGACCTAAAAAAAATGCCTGTTGCCTGGCACAGTACATGGGCTTTCACTGATCTGACTACACTAAAGTGAAATATGGTCGCTACAGGTTACCGCACTTCACAGCTGTTGCTGCAATGCCTCATAATAAGTCAGAAGCGTTTATCATTTCTTTCTTTTTCGAGGTGTTGTATGTGAGCAATTTTGAAATCCACACCTTGGCATTAGACACATATAAATGTATACGGGATATGAAATGCGGCTTCCATGTTATACAAGTCCTGTTAGTGAGAGTTACCACTCCCATCGTTACCTCACATAACCTATAATAATGGAAAACATTGCCCTGCAGGCCCATCACAGCAAAAATGTCACTTTGCACCTTGCTTAAGCCCCATTCACACCCAGGCGTGGGCATTTTTGCATGCTTTAAACGCACATTGCCAAGAAACACATTTTACATTTATAACCCTTTCACACTGAGGCATTTTTTAGGCGTTTTAGCACTAAAAATAACATCTGTAAAGCGCCTCTCATGCCTCCCCAGTGTGAAAGCCCGAGTGCTTTCACACTGGGGCAGTGCGCTTGCGGGATGGGGAAAAAAAAAGTCCTGCAAGCAGCATCTTTGGGGCGGTTTGGCAGCAGTGTATACACCAAAACGCCCTGCCCATTGGAAAGAATGGGCGCTTTAACAGCGCTGCAACACGGGTGCTTTTAACCCTTTCTTCAGCCCCTAGCGGGGGTTAAAACCGCCCTGCTAGTGGCTGAAAAGCACTGCTAAAATGACAGTAAAGCGTCCTGGGTGGCAGAATATAGCCTTTCACACGGGCATATGGATCTGTGTGAATAGGGCCTTCAAAAAACAAAACAAGTCATATTTCTATCCATTCCTCAAAAAAACAGGAAAGCTTCTGTAGATTACATCCCACTCTATTTTTCTACAGATTTCATCACCCTGCCCTATTCTCTGGTATGCCCAAAGTAAATACATATCTCACAAAGGATGTCAACAGTCAGCCGATCACAGAATGTCCTTCCTGTCCAAGATACACTAGATTACCAAAAGTATTGGGACACCTGCCTTTACACACACATGAACTTTAATGGCATCCCAGTCCTAGTCTGTAGGGTTCAATATTGAGTTGGCCCACCCTTTGCAGCTATAACAGCTTCAACTCTTCTGGGAAGGCCGTCCACAAGGTTTAGGAGTGTGTTGACCATTCTTCCAGAAAAGCATTTGTGAGGTCAGACACTAATGATGGATGAGAAGGTCTGGCTTGCAATCTTTGCTCTAATTTATCCCAAAGGTGTTCTATCGGGTTGAGGTCAGGACTCTGTGCAGGCCAGTCCAGTTCCTCCATGCCAAACTCGCTCATCCATGTCTTTATGGACCTGCTTTGAGCACTGGTGCAAATCATTTTGGTTGGGCTTGGCCCCTTAGTTCCAGTGAAGGGAACTCTTAAAGTGGTTGTAAACCCAACCACACAACTTGAACCTACAGGTAAGCCTAGATTACGGCTTACCTGCACGGTTTAGGAGATATTTACCATATTAAACGGTGCTGATGTCTATGGCGCATGAGCGTGCCAGTTTTGTTAATGGAATTATTGGGATTAATGCCGTATTTCCGCGAATGCGCGGGGAACTACCGGTCCCGCGCGCATGCACGGGAGTGAAGTCATCATCGCTCCGGCCAATCACAGCACCGGAGCAACAATAACAGGAAGAAGATGCGAGGGGACATGGCGGCGGCGGAGGGGAACGAGGAGGACTTCGGGGGCTTCGATCTCAGGTAAGTGCTACATAATGAGCTAGTATGCTATGTGAAACCTAATGAACCATTTTTCTTTGCCCCAACCATAAGATCTGGAATGTAATCAGTAGTAATGGAAGGCTATATCTATGAACATCAACTTGAGCGGGGCGATTTTGGCCCCCCAAAAAATCTGCGATAAAAAAAAAAACACAATTCACGATTCAAATCGAGTTTTTTTTCCTGATGGACACCGCACCAGTCCTAAGTTTTTAGGCGAGGCCGCGGCTTCGGCCTAGTCCACGGAGCGCTGATCTCATCTAAAAAAAAATCGATTTGGTCAAAATCTGAATCGATTTGCCCTCGCAACTAGATTCAAATCGATTTTTTCCCCAGCCCTAACATCAACTAGAAGTTCATCAGACAGGTTAAATGTGAGTACATGCCTTCATCCTGTTCATCGGAATGTTCTCCGCATTCCTCCAGCAGGTTATCGGTGTGATGATGTCCTTCAGGGAGTAAAACCTGCAGCAGGTGAAAGCGAAGCAGCAGGAAACTTCTTTCAAACACGTGATTAAGCACTACCTGCCTGCGGTATACTCAGACGACGTGACATAGGCCAAGGGCTCCTTGACACTTGTGGTAGCTCCCTGAAGAGAAAATCATGGAGGCAATATGTTGCCTCCTCATCACCCTTCAAAGTCCACACCACCACAGGCAGTACACCTGTAAGGGGCCCGGTGGTCCCCAGGGCCCGGGATGGCATCCCCCCTTTTTTTTCGTCAGCACCCAAAGCCCCCCTCCCCCCAACCTCTAAAGGGGCCCAGTGGTCCCCAGGGCCCCGGATGGCATCCCCCTTTTTTGATAACATTTTTTTCTTTGCCAGCACCCAAAGCCCCCCCCCCGACCTCTAAGGGGCGCGGATGGCATCCCCCTTTTTTTTCCGCCAGCACCCAAAGCCCCCCTGACCTTATTTCGAGCCCCTCTAGCTTCTCGATTCATGGTGGCCCCCCCATTCTCAATTTGCGGTGCCTCCCCATTCTCAATTCGCAGTGCCTCCCCTTTTTTGATTTAATGTTTTCTTCGCCAGCACCCAAAGCCCCCCCGACCTCTAAGGGGCGCGGATGGCATCCCCCTCTTTTTTTTCCGTCAGCACCCAAAGCCCCCCTGACCTTATTTCGAGCCCCTCTAGCTTCTCGATTCGTGGTGGCCCCCCCCATTCTCAATTTGCGGTGCCTCCCCTGCTTCTCAACTTGCGACACTCCCCCCGCTTCCCATTTTGCGGCGGCAGCACCACTCCCACTCCCCCCGGTTCTTTGCTCCAGGGGGCCCATGCCTGAAGCTGTGTAAGGGGCCCCAAAATTCCTGATGACGGCCCTGCTGACACTCGCTGTGTACAGCAGGCCCCAGGCAATTATTCATGGCTGGGACCAGGGGTGGCACGTGCATTGTGAGCACGCGGGCGCCGCCCCCCCCATAGCACCTCCACCGCCCTCCCTATCTATGTGCCCAGCCCCTTTTCAGTGTTTAAAGCACCCGATTAGAGCCAAAGACTCAAATAGGCCTCAAAATAGGTTTGAACCAATTGTGTGACCAATTGTATGACCACATAGCGAATGCCTCCAAACAGGGATAAGAAGCAAATAGATTACAAGTAAAAAGCAGCACACATTACACACGTTAGGCACACAGGGGCCAGATTCACGTAGGTGAGCAGCGGCGTAACGTATCGTAGATACGTTACACCGCCGCAAGTTTTCATCGCAAGTGCCTGATTCACCAAGCACTTGCGATGAAAACCTACGCCGGCGGCCTCCGGCGCAAGGCGGGCCAATTCAAATGGGCGTGTGCCATTTAAATTAGGCGCGCTCCCGCGCCGGACCTACTGCGCATGCTCAGTTGCGCAATTCCCGTCGTGCTTTGCGCGCCGTCATTTTTTCGAACGGCGACGCGCTTGGCGTAATTCCGTATTCCCGGACGGCTTACGCAAACGACGTTCATTTTTAAATTTCGACGCGGGAACGACGGCCATACTTTAGACAGCAATACGTTTGCTGACTAAAGTTAGGGCACCAAAAACGACGACTAACTTTGCGACGGGAAACTAGACTAGCGGCGACGTAGCGAACGCGAAAATCCGTCGGGGATCGCCGTAACTCCTAATTTGCATACCCGACGCTGGTTTACGACGCAAACTCCCCCCAGCGGCGGCCGCGGTACTGCATCCTAAGATCCGACAGTGTAAAACAATTACACCTGTCGGATCTTAGGGATATCTATGCGTAACTGATTCTATGAATCAGTCGCATAGATAGAAACAGAGATACGACGGCGTATCAGGAGAAACGCCTTCGTATCTCTTTTGTGAATCTGGCCCACAGTTACTCCTCTGTTTGCCCTAGCTTGGTCCTGCGAGATGGAATAGATAAGAAAGAAGAATCCACAGAGGAGAGGACCTTGCAGAGAAGTGTGACATCATTCAATAGCAGTTTCTCGGAGGACCCAGAAGCTGTAACCTTATCTGGTTGCCAGGAAATTATAACGCAGCCCTTAGCATGCAACTGCAAGGCCATAATAATAATTAGATCACAGGCAAAGTCAAAACAGATCCTGACTGAATTACATGCACACGCTTAGGAGTAGAACTTCACAATTAGATCTGTTCGTTCCGCTAACCACCACAGGATATCAAATGCCACCAGTGACGAGAGAGAGAGAGTCCCGTCACTCGGTATTTATTCCGTAGTTTCATTTCACCCACTGTTACCGACAAAGCCTACACAGTCCCTAGAACTTTTATATCAGGTCCTGTCCCTGGTGGCTTAAAGGGTTGTAAAGATACAATTTTTTTTCCTAAATATCTTCCTTTACCTCAGTGCAGTCCTCCTTCACTTACCTCATCCTTCCATTTTGCTTTTAAATGTCCTTATTTCTTCTGAGAAATCCTCACTTCCTGTTCTTCTGTCTGCAACTCCACACAGTAATGCGAGGCTTTCTCCCTGGTGTGGAGTGTCGTGCTCGCCCCCTCCCTTGGACTACAGGAGAGTCAGGACGCCCACTAACACACAGCTCCTTTCGTCATCTGCAACGTAGAGAGCGTCCTGACTCTCGTTAAGTCCAAGGGAGGGGGGCAAGCACGACACTCCACACCAGGGAGAAAGCCTTGCATTACTGTGTGGAGTTACAGACAGAAGAACAGGAAGTGAGGATTTCTCAGAAGAAATAAGGACATTTAAAAGCAAAATGGAAGGATGAGGTAAGTGAAGGAGGACTGCACTGAGGTAAAGGAAGATATTTAGGGGAAAAAAAATTGTACCTTTACAACCCCTTTAATCATATGGCCATCAGTTTGTCGACACCTGGCCATATATCCAAATTAAAAGGGGTTGTAAGGCCCCTTTCACACTGGGGCGGGAGGCACGGTGGCGGTATATCGCTATACTGTCAGAATTACCATGGGATTCAGCCGCTAGCGGTATTAACCCCTGCTATAGGCGCATTGCAGGCGGTATTACCGCGGTTTCCCATTGTTTTAAATGGGAAGGAGCGGTATACACACCGCTCCTCTCACCGCTCCAAAGATGCTGCTGACAGGAGATTTTTTTCTCTCCTGCCAGCGCATCGCCTCAGTGTGAAAGCCCTGCCGTGCGCATTCACGGGAGTGACGTCATCGCTGCTCTGGCCAATGACAGCGCCGGAGCAGCAATACTCGGAAGTAACCTTCCGGGTATCTGTGAAGAAATGTCTGCGGCCAGAGGGGGAGATGAGGGGGGGGAGATGAGGGCGGCTTAGGGGGCTTCGACTCTAAGGTAAGTAATGCATAATGAGGTAGTATGCTAGTCATACTAGCTCATTATGGCTTTGTCTTGCAGGTGTTTTTAAAAAATATATATATATGTTTTCAAGGGTTTACAACCACTTTAAGAAGTTCAGGTTTTTCCAGTGAATGGTCATATTTAGACCACTTTCACACTGAGGGCGTTTTGCAGGCGATATAGCGTTAAAAATAGCACCTGCAATCCGCCCTTAAACAGCTGCTCCTCACACTCCAGTGTGAAAGCCCGAGTGCTTTCACACTGGAGCGGTGCACTGGCAGGGCATCAGAAAAAGTCCTGCCAGCAGCTTCTTTGGAGCGCATTAGAAGCGGTGAACTCACCGCTGCTAATGCGCTCCTGCCCATTGAAATCAATGGGTAGCGCAGCCGTACCGCCGGCAATATGCCGCTGTAGCAGCGTCATTGCGGGCGGTATTAACCCTGTCTCGGCCGCTAGCAGGGGGTTATAAACACCCCCGCTAGCGTCCGAAATGCGTCGCAAAATAGCGGTGTTTTACCGCCGGCGCTATGGAGCGGCACCAGTGTGAAAGAGGTCTAAGGGCGGAATAAAAACAAGGAAAGGGACACAGTTTGGAGACCATTACCTTAGACCACAGGTGTCAAACACAAGGCCCGCGGGCCGAATGCGGCCCTCCAGGCCATTTCATGTGGTCCTCGCACCTCTCCTGCAGCTGCAAGAGAGCTCCAGCATTCCTCTGGTCCCCCTCCAGGCCCCTAATTTCTTTTTTTAAGCAATGCATCCAGCGTCTTCCCAGCAGCAGCATAAGGTAAGGGGGGTGCACTGTGTTTCTCGATTTTTATATCTTCAGACTACATATAGATAAGTGATAATAATATCCTAAATCATTCTAGACTCATAAAACTTGTACCAGCATAGTGATTTCTGGATGAAGCCAGGCTAATAAATGTTTATCTTCTCAGAGCGGCAGAAGCACAAAGTACACGCTCCCAGGACACGTACTTACTTTGCTGTTGCTCGACCACAAGTTCAGTCAATAACCAATTAGAAACCTTTCATGAGGTGGTGTGTTTTCCAGGGCGGCCCAAGCAGGGTTCAAAGGCACACTTTGCTAATTAAGGAATGTCACCTAATACTATCATCTCATCTGGCCACCTAAACCAAGCAACTCAAAGAAGCAAGTCCTTGAATGAAAACAAAAACAGTGGGCCTATATACAGTATGCTATATTTGTAGCTGAGAGGGTAAGGACAGACACCCTTTTTCCCCTCGCCATGTCCTCCCAGCCCCTCCGGTCCCTCGCCATGTCACCCTGCCCCTCCAGTCCCTTGCCATGTCCTCCCTGCCCCTCCGGTCCCTCGCCATGTCACCCTGCTCCTCCGGTCCCTTGCCATGTCCTCCCTTCTCTCCCATGTCCTCCCTGCTCCTCTGGTCCCTCGCCATGTCCTCCCTGCTCCTCCGGTCCCTCGCCATGTCCTCCCTGCTCCTCCGGTCCTTCGCCATGTCCTCCCTGCTCCTCCGGTCCCTCGCCATGTCCTCCCTGCTCCTCCGGTCCCTCGCCATGTCCTCCCTGCTCCTCCGGTCCCTCGCCATGTCCTCCCTGCTCCTCTGGTCCCTCGCCATGTCCTCCCTGCTCCTCCGGTCCCTCGCCATGTCCTCCCTGCTCCCTCATGTCCTCCCTGCTCCCTCATGTCCTCCCTGCTCCTCCGGTCCCTCGCCGTGTCACCCTACTCCTCCGGTCCCTCGCTATGTCCTCCCTGCTCCCCGGTCCCTCGCCATGTCACCCTGCTCCTCCGGTTCCTCGCCATGTTCTCCCTTCTCTCCCATGTCCTCCCTGCCCCTCCGGTCCCTTGCCATGTCCTTCCTGCTCCCCCATGTCCTCCCTGCTCCTCCGGTCCTTTGCCATGTCACCCTACTCCTCCGGCCCCTCGCCATGTCACCCTACTCCTCCGGCCCCTCGCCATGTCACCCTACTCCTCTGGCCCCTCGCCATGTCACCCTACTCCTCTGGCCCCTCGCCATGTCACCCTACTCCTCCGGTCCCTCGCCATGTCATCCTGCTCCTCCGGTCCCTCGCCATGTCCTCCCTGCTCCTCCGGTCCCTCGCCATGTCCTCCCTGCTCCTCCGGTCCCTCGCCATGTCCTCCCTGCTCCTCCGGTCCATCGCCATGTCCTCCCTGCTCCTCCAGTCCATCGCCACGTCCTCCCTGCTCCTCCAGTCCCTCTCCATGTCCTCCGGTCCCCTCGCCATTTCCTCCCTGCTCCTTCGGTCCCTCGCCATGTCCTCCCTGCTCTCCCATGTCCTCCCTGCTCCTCCGGTCCCTCGCCATGTCCTCCCTGTTCCCCCATGTCCTCCCTGTTCCTCCGGTCCCTCGCCATGTCCTCCCTGCTCCTCCGGTCCCTCGCCATGTCCTCCCTGCTCCCCCTTGTCCTCCATGCTCCTCCGGTCCCTCGCCATGTCCTCCCTGCTCCCCCTTGTCCTCCCTGCTCCTCCGGTCCCTCGCCATGTCCTCCCTGCTCCTCCTGTTCACCCCGTCCTGGATCTATCAGGATGAAGAGCGGAGGAAATAGCCAGTAAATATGTCATTTACCGTCTCCTTCCTTTTCTGAATGCACAGAGTCAGAGTCAGTGATCACCGACTCTGTACATTCACATAACTGAGCATCGTAAATCGGTGTTTACAATGTCTCCGTTTATGAATGGAGAGGAGCCTCCGTCTCCTCTCCATTCATCTTCAATGTATCTGAGGCTGCAGAGAAAGGGACTGTGGTATCTGTGTCCTCGGTCCCTTTCTCGGTGTCCAAAGGGAGATGTCAGGGGTATAATATAAAAACATTTAAATAAATATTTAAAGGGTAAAATTGTAAAAAAATAATAATAAACACTGACACTGTTCCCATGGAATCTGATTGGCCGACTTTTTTCTGCTCGACTCATTTGATTCCTCAAAGTTTTGCTCACTTGGTTGGTGTCGGCAGGGTCACCCACAGCTAAAATTTTAAAAAATATAGACAAAATTGAAGACATGTATGGCTAGCTTGGGTACACTCGTCAATAGCCAGAGCATTCTTTCTTTCCTTTTTTTCTCCCTGCACTACAAACCTAAAAGAAAATGTCCTAGGACAGGGATATGCAATTAGCGGACCTCCAGCTGTTGCAGAACTACAAGTCCCATGAGGCATAGCAAGACTCTGACAGCCACTTGCATGACACCCAGAGGCAGAGGCATGATGGAACTTGTAGTTTTGCAACAGCTGGAGGTCCGCAAATTGCATATCCCTGGCCTAGGAGCCTAAGACAACAGGAGCAGCTTTTCTTTTCTTTTTTCAGCATGAGGATCAATATTTGTTCTCCACTTGTGGATTGATCCGTTTCCCCTCAGATCCCTGAAAACACAGCTAGAAACCACTTATCACAACGGTGTGTTCCAGCTTTGCGTCAGTCACAGGACTGCAACTCAAGCACGTAATATGAGCGTTGCCAGCGTCTTAATCCCTGCGTCACGGCATGTCCTGTGACCATCCCCAACATCCAGCCCTCATACAGAATGCAGACACCTAAATTATGGGAGGGCCACGGTCCTGTTATATAGTGTGCATAAGAAACAGAAAACCATGCATGATATAAAACACAAATATTTGTTTTTGCTTAAGGACCGGACCAATATGCTGCTAAATGACCCAAGGGGTTTTTACAATTCGGCACTGCGTCGCTTTAACAGACAATTGCGCGGTCGTGCGACGTGGCTCCCAAACAAAATTGGCGTCCTTTTTTTCCCACAAATAGAGCTTTCTTTTGGTGGTATTTGATCACCTCTGCGGTTTTTAATTATTGCGCTATAAACAAAAATAGAGCGACAATTTTGAAAAAAATGCAATATTTTTTACTTTTTGCTATAATAAATATCCCCCAAAAACATTATATATATATATATATATATATATATATAAAAAAAAAAAATCCTCAGTTTAGGCTGATACGTATTCTTCTACCTATTTTTGGTAAAAAAAAAAAAAAAAAAAAAAAATCGCAATAAACGTTTATCGATTGGTTTGCACAAAATGTATAGCGTTTACAAAATAGGGGATAGTTTTATATATTTTTTTTTTTTTAACTACTAATGGCGGCAATCAGCGATTTTTTCCATGACTGCGACATTATGGCGGACACTTTGGACAATTTTGACACATTTTTGGGACCATTGTCATTTTCACAGCAAAAAATGCATTTAAAGCGGTGGTTCACCCTCCTTAACAACAGTATAGCATTAAATTCGGCATAGTAGCGCGAGCTACAGTATGCCTGTCTGTATTTTTATATCCCCGTACTCATAGTGCTATTGTACATTGAAGATTCCGTCTGCCGCGGGGAATGGGCGTGCCTATGGAGAGGGAGGATGATTGACGGCCGGCTCTGGCACGTCACGCTCCCCGAAGACAGCCGGAGTAGGTCTCGGCTATTCACAGCGCCTGCGCACAGGCTATGCGCAGGCGCCGTGAATAGCCAAGCCTATTTCGGCTATTTCCAGAGAAGAGTGACGTGCCAGGGCCGGCCGTCAATCACCTTCTCTCTCCATAGGAACGCCCATTCCCCGGAATCTTCAATGTACAATAGCACAGTGAGTACCGGGATAAAAAAATACAGACAGGCATACTGTAGCTCGCGCTACTATGCCGAATTTAATGCTAGAGGAAAATTTTTTTTTTTTTTTTTTTTTATATATAGGGTGAACCCCCGCTTTAAATTACATTGTTTATTGTGAAAATGACAGTAGGTCTGACGTCATCGATCGAGTCTCCCTATAAAAGGGATCACTCGATCGATGCGCCGCCACAGTGAAGCACGGAGAAGCTGTGTTTACATACGACTCTCACCCGTTCTTCAGCTCCGGGGAGCGATCGGCTAGAAACTAATAGCCGCGCCGTCGTCCCGGATCGCTCCCCGTGGGTATCCGACCGCCGCATGTAGCGGGGGGGGGGGGGGGGTATTTGTTTAATCTCTGTATCACCTGAGGACAGTCACTTCACTTGGTATTCTGTATGTAAGGGTTCACGACCAAAAGCAGAACTGAACCTCCACTAAAATTGTTTGACCCCCAAGAGCTTTTAGCCATAGTGTGCTATTAGTAGTAATGCCCCCCGGAAATTATCTGTGTTTTCAGCATTGTGCAAAAAAATAAAAAAAAAGTACCGCCTGCAATTTAACCATGCTTATGGTGCGTTTTTCATGGGTCACGTGACTCAAAATTATTATTATTTTTCCTTAGCAGCCCCTCAGTTTTCTAGAATAGCCACCCAGCGCAGTCCCAGCCCACCTGGTGTGAATGGATCCTTAGAGGCGTAGGGGGGCTTATCAAGGTGATCAATTTGTGCCAGACCAAAAAATTGGCAATAAATCTCCCTAACATGGGACAGTCTATAGAGCTCAGATCATTGGTGGCAGAGAAATAAATATATATAAAATAAATACATAAATAAAATTATATAATTATTAATATATATTTAATTGTGTGTGTAATTATATATATATATAAAATAACATTAAATATATATTAATAATTATATAATTTTATTTATGGATTTATACACACACACACACACACACACACACACACATACATACATACATACATACATACACATTATATATATATATATATATATATATATATATATATATATATATATATATATATATATATATATATATATATATATATATATATATATATATATATATATATATACACACATACACACACATATATATATATATATATATATATATATTATACATATACACACACACACACTGTAATCATTATATCTATCTATCTACCTACACATTTTTCCCCCTATAACCCCATTGGTGGAGGAGGATTGTCCCGCACGCGATCAGCAGTCTCCGTCCAGCCAATAGCAGACCCCGGATCTCTGTTACATTGCAACACCGGGGTCAGATCGGATTTCCCCCCCAACACCCTAAATTAGAACATTGCGTCATCAGCCAATCAGAATGCAGCCCTCGGCCGCCGCTCACCATCCATCGCACCACACCCGTATAGTCCGCCGGGAAGGCTCGCTCTCCTGGGCGGGGTAGCCGTGTCCGTTCCGAATCATCCTGGGCTCTAATGAGGTGTCAACCTAGCGGAAGCCGACCCGGACGCTCCCCCGGAAGTGACTCGCCCTTGCGCTACCATGGCAACCCCAGACGCTTCCTCCTCCTTGCGGCCATCTTAATTCCGGGCAAAACATAGAATCACACACACACACACACACAAGTTTACTTCAAACCATTTTTTTTATTATTATTTAATTTAAAAACACAAAAATTGAAAAACATTGTGCAAACGGCAAAAATAGTCACATTGACGATTTATAATACATGGGGCAAAAGTGGAGCTGCTGCTCACCAATCAGATCATTGCAATAGGTGGATGGGGTGTCAGAACCGCTCTTATGCGCATACAAGTCTAGGGGAAGGCTAGGAAAGTGCTAATGGCACCTGTTGGAAAATTCAGAGCGGCGTTCATTCTGATCAGAAAGCGATTCCTGAACAGATCCCATGTGCTGAATCGCAGAGAAACAGAGGGGACGTCACTTTTTGCATGAACTATTTCCTGCATCTTTTAAGGGGCCCATATTAGGCCTATGGATGGGCGGATGTAAACCAGCATGCATTTATTTACATGCTTTTACCTGCAATTCAGAGATCATCGGATGTAAAACTGGCATACGTCCATTTACATGCGTCTGCCCCTGAACACAAATTCTATTCAGACGGGGGGGGGTCTGGCCAGAACACTCGTCTGAAAGGAACCTCAAGGCTCTGTTTACATATACGCAGTCGGCTTCTCTATAGAGTCTGGTGCGGTTTCCATCCAGCGGTTCAGGTGCAAATGTAACACTAAAATCGCACCTGAACCGGAATAAAAAATGCACCGGACCCTTTTAAAATTTACAGCACAACCGGCCCCCCCATAGATATGGACGCCTCTATTGAAAGCCAGTCTGCTTCACTTTGTTATGCAAATCGGATGTAGGTCAGACCACATTCGATTTGCATATATGTGAACCGAGCCTTAAAGCAGATGTGCGCTGAAAAAAAATTATTAAAAGGCAGCAGCTACAAATACTGCAGCTGCTGACCTTTAATATTAGGACACTTACCTGTCCTGGAGTCCAGCGCCGATCGCAGCAGAGGATGAGCGATCGCTCATCACTCTGCTGCCCCCCCCCCCATCCTCGGTGAGGGAACCAGGAAGTGAAGCACTCCGGCTTCACTGCCCGGTTCCGTACGGCGCATGCGTGAGTCACGCTACGCCTGCCGATTGGCTCCCGCTGTGTTCTGGAACACAATGGGGGGGGGGGGGGTTGTGACGTCATGCCCGCAGTTTACCTGAAACTGTGTGGCCGGAAGTGGGTGCAAATACCCGTCTTTAGACCGGTATCTGCACCCCCCCCCCCCCCGAGAGGTATCAAATGCGACAACGGAGGGGGGGAGGGTTCCGATCAGCGAGAGTTCCACTTTAGGGTGGAGCGCCGCTTTAAAGGGGTTGTAAAGGTAATTTTTTTTCCCTAAATAGCTTCCTTTACCTTCGTGCAGTCCTCCTTCACTTGCCTCATCCTTCCATTTTGCTTTTAAATGTCCTTATTTCTTCTGAGAAATCCTCACTTCCTGTTCTTCTGTCTGTAACTCCACACAGTAATGCAAGGCTTTCTCCCTGGCGTGGAGTGTCGTGCTCGCCCCCCTCCCTTGGACTACAGGAGAGTTAGGACGCCCACTAACACACAGCTCCTTTTCCTATCGGCAACATAGAGAGCGTCCTGACTCTCCCGTAGTCCAAGGGAGGGGGCGAGCACAACACTCCACACCAGGGAGAAAGCCTGGCATTACTGTGTGGAGTTACAGACAGAAGAACAGGAAGTGAGGATTTCTCAGAAGAAATAAGGACATTTAAAAGCAAAATGGAAGGATGAGGTAAGTGAAGGAGGACTGCACTGAGGTTAAGGAAGCTATTTAGGGGGAATAAATAAATTGAACCTTTACAACCCCTTTAAATATGATTGTACAGTCAGCTTTAAAAACTGATGCATTTGCTGCCCAAAGCCTTTTAACTTCAGGTCCTTTACCGCTTGCCACCCATGTAAGACATATGTACAGCAGCAAAGAGGGTGGGCTACAATGCTCACACAGCTCACATATAATGCTCACTTCGCACTCACACCACAGGAACTAAGTCGTCCAAGACAACTCTCAGTCCCTACTAATGGTCTTCCCCAGCTCCCGATCTTGTGACTACGCTGATTACAGTGGTCACATGATTGGCCGATTCTTCCCACCCCTCTGTGTGTACAGACCATGTGCACAGGACATTATGGCTGTACAGGAAGAGGGTTAAAGACGACCACTTTCAGACAAAGAGCACTTTATTCTTTTCGCCAACATCCAATGACCTAACAGATCCTCATGCTTCTCCTTTGCAAAATCATTCTCACCGATATCCATTGCAGCCTCCTGCGTTTGTTGACATCCAGTGCCTCAAATCCTTGCCCCTACAGCAATCACTGGGGCTCATCTCCCGACCAGAAACCAGAGGCAGCCCCTGGAAGTCTATGGGGGCTTCACTTGCGCAAGTGCGGCCAGAGACAGAGGACTTATGGCGGTGGATGAGGCAGAGAGGTCTGACAAGTACACATCTATGAGGGGGGGGGGGGGAAGAGTGGAATCTGTTTAAGTCAGTGGTCGGGGCAAAAAAAATAATGTACACTTATTTATTTAAAGTGGACCTTTCCCCTATAAAGACATGGGGGGGTTATTTACTTAAAGCAAATCCACTTTGATCTGAGGGGGACATGCAAGGAAATATAAAAACAGCATTTTAGCTTGCACATGAATGGATAAAAAAAAAAAAAAAAAAAAAAAAAGAAGCTTCCCCTCATTTCAGATCTACCCCTCAGATTTACAGCGACTGCACCCCCAAGTGCAATTGCTAGCGCAAAGTGGATTTGCCTTTCGTAAATAACCCCCATGGTCCAGTTTTCAACTATGCCTCCACCCCCTTGCCAAAATGATTAATACAAGTTTAAAACTGAACTCAGGGTTTAAAAAAAAAAACAAGCACAAAGCGGTGATCAGCTCGTTCCTATGGACAGCGACTGGTCACAGCACTAACCCCCCCAGTGACATTCTGCACGGACAGTGATAGCTAAATACAAGCTGGTGGGCTTTACAAAGTGGCTTACAGCCCAGCGCTGCCTGTAAAACTCCCTTCCTCCGTCACTCTGCATTCACATCTGTTGTCAAGAGTGGACAGAAAGGCAGATTTACTACCGTGCTGCCCTACAACATCGTGCAGCATCATAAGACGAGTACAACTTCGTAGAGTTTCGATCAGACAGAAAACAAAGGCAGACTCTCTTCACACACTCCAGCTCTTTACAACTCTTCCTTACCCTGCACACTACAATTAATCTTTGTACAAGCCATCTCCAGAGAAAGGCAGGCTTTCATTTCCACCAGCTCAACGGTCATTCAGCATTTAAGAAAATGGAGGGGGGGCACCTTTAAGCAGATCTTGTATGGAGCCGTAAGGTCCGATTTAAAGCATATTCACAACCCAAAAACCAAAATGTAATAAATTGCAGCTTACCAGTCCTCAGATGTAGTGGCTGCATTAGTTTTTATTGCAATTCTCACCTTTTGATCTTGCCAGTAACACATTTCCTGTCCCTTACTAAAACTAAAGAAAGCAAAATCTGGTGCAGCTGTGCATGGTAGCCAATTAGCTTCCAACTTCAGCTTGTTCAATTAAGCTTTGACAATGAAATCTGGAAGCCAATTGGTTTCTTTGCAGAGTTGCACCAGATTTTCCACTCTTCAGTTTTAGTAAATCAACACTGTCGTGTCTACACTTGATTCAATGCATCTATGGAAGGCGCCATGGTTGTCAACCAGGCTGGACTTGAAACATTGTTCATGTAGATTGACAGAACTAGTACATGATGAGGTTGTTTGTACTTTCTTTTAAGATCCCAGGATGTGACAGAGACCCTGTAATTCTGCAAGATCAACAGGTATCTTCTATACTTACTAAAAATAATCTAAAGCCTGGTACACACGATCGGATTTTCTGCGGACAAAGCGTAGGACTTTTGTCCAAAGGGCGTTGGCTGCGAACTTATATTGCATACAAAAAAACGGCAAAGAATTGTCAGCCAAACACAAAATGACGTGGTTTTTCAGCTCTTTAGCGCCACCCTTTGGGCAACTTCTGCTAATGTTGCGTTATGGTTAGCATTGTTGCTGAGCATGCGTGTTTGTACTTTGGATTTGTGTACACACGATCGGATAATCCGACATCACGCATTTGTTGGTGGAAAATTTTAAAGCATGCCATCCAACATTTGTTGACCTAAAATCCGAAAAAAAAATTCCGATGGAGCGTACAAACGGTCGGATTATCCGACAACAGCCTGCCATCACACAACTCCCCTCGGAAAATCCGATCGTGTGTTCGAGGCTTTAGACTGAAAAAAATTAAACTACCACTATCCACTACATCTGGTAAGCTGCAATATATCAACCTTAGTTTTTTTGGGGTTTAGATACCCAGCATAACTGCTTACAGTGGGAAACAACTCTACTTTTGCTCCATTTTTTTTTTTTTTTTCATGATCAGCACCACAGGATTTATTTTTGCAGATAAAAGGGCAAGTTAGAGGCAATGTAAATAAAAACTATAAAAACAGAGCTATAAAAATTATCTCTTCGTTTTTCTTCCTTTGGTGCAGCCTTTACCGAACCAGCCCCCGCTGACGGGCTGCTCACAGCTTTGTTTTGTCTGTTCTGGAAGCTTCTGGATCTCTGCTGCCTTGATGGGCTTGCGCGAATGGCTGTTTTCTTCCCCTGGACACAGTGGAATGGCTATAGGAAATATTGGATCTAGAGATCTAAAAAAAAAAAAAAAAGGGAATAAGAAAAAAGGAGGGTCACGTACATACTATTAGGCTGGGTTCACACTATGGTTTTCCCGTCCGTCAGCCGCATACGATTTATATGAAAAAACGTATGCGGCTGAAACGGACGTGAACGTATGGCACCGCACATATGTGCGTTTTCCATTAACATTAATGTTAAAGGAAAACGTATGCGGTTGCCATCCTGTTTTAAAAACGACCGCAAAACCGTGGTTGAACACGGTTTTGCGTACGTTTTAAAAAACGTTTTGCCAGCAAATCGTACGCACCCGGATGCATCCGAGTGCATACGATTTGCAATGCATTGTCTATCTCTACGTTTTCCCGTCCGGGCCCGTACGTTTTCAATACTGAAATCGTATGCGGCTGACGGACGGGAAAACCGTAGTGTGAACCCAGCCTTATTCAGAAATGATCTGACTTTCCAATTACCAAAGAGCGTTTTTTTTTCATGTGTCACTTTAAGCCGGGTTCACACTATTGTGAATTGGATGTAGGATCCCATTTCAGTTGCATCACTCTGCCCTGAAGGAAATCACTAAACCCTTGTATAGCAAAGATTCCTGTGCAAATAAATTCCTGTGCAAAAAAAAATCTGATAAAATACAATATATCTTGAATAAATAAAAGCGTTCAGTGTCAAAACAGTCTTAAGTGCGAACAAACAAAAAAAAGTGTTTTTTTGGGCACTTTTTTGCTTGTTTGCACTTAAAGGAAAACATTTTTCATAATAAGCATTCTTTACCTGCAGACATTCCTCTTTTCACTTCCTCATTGTTCGTTTTTGCTCAGAAGTTGTTCTTTTTCTTCTCTGTTCTGTTCACTTCCTGCTTGTCTGATTGTTACTGACCACCGTGATGGGAGGTTTTACTGCAGTGGTCAGCGACGTGCTCACCCCCTCCTGGGAACTACATTTGTGCGGCAGGACGCTCTCTACGTGTTAGAGACTTCAAGGAGGTGTGAATTACTGGGCGTGCCGCAGTTCATACTGGGAAATGTAGTTCTTACATGAACGAGCGATGCAAACCAGGAAGTGAATGAGAGAACAGAAACTAGAACGCCGGAGGTGATATAGATGAAGGAATTTAATAGGTATTTACTCGTTTTTTTAACAGAATCATTGCACTATTCTGTCTGTCTACCTTGCAGAGACATTCATTTTAGGCAAAAAAATGTTTAACTCCTTTAAGACTGTTTTGACACTGAACATTTTTTGCACAGAAATAATTATTATATTTTTTATTTTCTGACTTTTCACATTTTTGCTGCACTTTGTGCTTGATTTTTCACCTTAATTTTGCATTTGCTTATTGCCACTGAAGAAATATTTATTAGTACTTTTAATATTTTGCATTTATTTGCATTTGCTTTTATGCACCAAGGAAATGTTATATTTATTTATTCAATATATATTGCATTTAATCAGATTTTTTGCACAGGAACAGTATTTATTTGCATCAGAATTTGTGCTCTATATTATTTATTAACAGATCAAATTTGAGTAAGCGCCATTTCTCCCCCTCTTTAACAAACTGTTTTTAGTGTGTGAACACTTCTTTTGCTATGGCTGCTGCTTGTGTATATTTATAATTTTAGTCGTTGTGTATTTATACCGGGTGTGGTTAGCGCATCAGTACAAAAAACGAAGCCCTTGTAGATACCTTCAAACGCTGACCAGTCTTGGTGGGTAGTCTGAAGGACAGGCAAAGGCCACGGATAACTGGCCCTAGTGTTAAAGAGGGTTGAATAGTAAGCAGAGAATAACTTGGTGGTATCTGGTCTTCTCAGATGTTGTGCAAAAGGGGGTGATAACCGTTGGGCCATTAAAATTCCCGAATTGTATTTGGATTGCATGCTTGATAACAGTGGAACAGCAACTTAGAGGGTAGTTCAAAATATTCCTGTAGTTGACGGAAATCGGAAGAAGGTGGCGGCACTTCCAAGCATAAAAAGTTACTTTATTGTATGGGCCCTTTCACACGGGGCGGATCAGAAATCATCCGCCTCTGTGTGTCCGTACAGCTCAGCGGGGATCCTCCGTATAATCCCCGCTGAGCTGACAGGGCGGTCCCCGCACACTGTGCATACGTGTGAAAGGGCCCTAAAGCCATTAAAAACGAGGACATGACATGCAGCTAGCTCAAAATGTTCAGCAGACACGTTTTACACAACTACAGGTGTGTGAAAACGTGTCTGCTGAACATACGAGCTAGCTGCAGGTCAAGTCCTCGTTTTTATTGGATTTACAAAAAAGTAACTTTTTATGCCTGGAAGTGCCACCACCTTCTTCTTCCCATTCTACATTCTTTGGCTTTGGATCAAGGCTGGCACCCGGCTTGATTTAGGGGAGTAGAGACCTCACAGGTTACCTGGAGCGATACAACTCCCCTACCTTATAGTTGATGGAATGAGATGATAGATAGATAGATAGATAGATAGATAGATAGATAGAATCACACACACACACACACACACACACTTTTGGGAAAGAGAAAAAAAAAAACACACATATCCCATTAAAAAAAATATATATTTTTTAATGGGATATTTTTTTTTTAGCAAAAAGTAAAAAAATATATTTTCTCTTTCCCAAAATTTTCAGTCTTATGAACATGATAAAAAACCCAGAGGTGATACCACCAAAGGAAGCTCTATTTGTGCGATTTTTAGTTTTTTTTTTTTAAATAAAAATTGGTTTGGGTACAGCAATTGCATGACCATGCAATTGTCAGTTAAATTAGTGCAGTGGCGAAAAAAATGGCCTGGTCATTAAGGGGAGGGGGGGGGGGGGGGAACCTTCCGAAGCTGAAGTGGTTATAAAGCATTGCAATCTCGTGCCCGAATGCCTCTCACATCCATAATAATGTATTTGCTGTATTTGGAATACACGCTACTTTATTCAATAAGATGTAGACGTTACATCTTGAATACTCTGTGGGGTTGATTTACTAAAACTGGAGAGGTGCAAAATCTGGTGCAGCTGTGCATGGGAGCCAATCAGCTTCTAACTTCAGCTTGCTTAATTAAGCTTTGACGAAAAAAAAATGGAAGCTGCACAAGATTTTGCACCAGTTTTAGGGTTTTAACGTGTATTGCTGCTAAAAAGTTCTAAGGAAATATTAAAAAAGGAAATAAAAAATAAAAAAAAACCCACCTCAAAAAAAAAAACACACATGTAAGTGTATATACAAAATATGAAGCCAACAATCGATGGTAAACCACATGTACTCACCTATCATACTCTGGGACATCCAGCTTCAGTTCGGCCATCAGGAGCCTCATGACATCATCACACTTGCCATGGATCTTTAGCGTAGCCAGAGCATCCTTGGGTGTCCACTGCAAAGAAACACATTGTGGTTTATAATATACAGGGGCCAGTATGTTTTCACATTTTAGAAAAAGGAAATAGATAGTCTTCATTGTCTACAGTAAACCTGATTCTATCTACCAAATGTAAACTGCTAAATACCTTTTCTCATCAGCAGTATATAGTAGTCCTGTTACTTTCTATCAGTGTCTGGTTAAAGCTTGTAGGAGGAGTTTTCATTCTCCCCTGATTGTCCTATGAGGATAGAGGACCCTTGACTCTGTCCGGACAGTGTTGATCACATGCACCCTCCCAAGAGAAATAATAAAAAACAAACACACACACACACACACACACACACACACACCCCTCTCTATCAATACACACCAAACTGAGCATGTGCAGCTTATCCCCTAGCCTCTTTTCTATCAGAAGATGAACTAGGGACAGTGGGAAAAAGGGGCAGATCAGCGAAGACAGAATCAAACAGCCTTTTTGCACAATGCAGAGGAATAACTCCTTAGGTTCCACAGTGAGTATAACAAACATGCTTTACTGCATATACAGACAGACTATACTGTTGTGGGTTTAGAATCACTTTATTAACAAAATAAATATTACCTGTAAATTTACAATGTACAGCTTTGGACGTCGACTTGCAGGTCTATTCATTCCCCACAAACAATGGTACTTCTTTAGCACCTGAAAAAAAAAATAGTAGTTATTCAATAATGATAAAATAAATAAATAAATAAATAAATAAATAAATACACATAGCCAACTTTTTGCACCAGTGGGCAAGTCCAAAAAAAAAAAAAAAAAAAAAAGAAAGAAAGAAAAAGAAAAAAAAAAAAAGAAAAAAAAAAAGAAAGAAAGAAAGAAAGAAAGAAAGAAAGAAAGAAAGAAAGAAAGAAAGAAAGAAAGAAAGAAAGAGAGAACAGGCCAATTTTTCAGCGCTGTGAGACTTTGAATGACAATTGCACAGTCATGTACCCACGCAAATAAAGCTTTCTTATAGTGGGTATTAAACCACCACTGGGGTTTTTTTTTTTTCTAAACAAAAGAAAAAAAGGAGGCTGCACTTATAGTTGGCTCTGGTGGGCACTGTTGAAACTGCATGGATAATCAGTGCCCAGATTATCAGTGTAGATGTCCCTTTAACACAGTGCTTCTCAAATAGTGGGGCGTGCCCCCCAGGGGGGGCCCGAGGCTCCATAAGGGGGGGCTCGTTCTGGACCGCGGCGATCGCGCCATTTAGTATCCGCTTCTGTCCCCAGCCTCCTCTGCTAGTTAGAGGAGTGGACGGCGGGAGGCGGGACATTTTTGAACTGGGGGACGGGACCAGAGAGGTAGCAGCCTGTCATGTTGGACGGCAGGTGATTGGCTGCTAGGAGGCGGTCCTAGCAGCCAATCACCAGTTCACCCAAAAGTCTCCCCGCCCCGCCCAGTGCTGCTGCGGCTTCACTTGACGAATGTCCCGCCTCCTGCTCTCCGCGCTGAAAAGTTACAGGTGGGAGTGGAGAGGGAGGAAGGGAGGAAAAATATAGGGAAATGTTAAGGATGAGGAGCGGGGGCTGTGCTGTGGGGGGAAAAGGGGGGTTATGTGATGGGGGAAACTGTGTGCAGGATATGTGATGGGGTCATGTAAAGGGGGAAATACTGTGTGGGGGGATATGTGATGGGGCAATACTGTGTGGGGGGGATATGTGAAGAAGGGCAATACTGTGTGGGGGGATATGTGGATACAGTGTTATGCAGAGGTGTACTTCTAACAATTTTATAGACAAATGATATTATTTACAGTCGCGCGCGAAATGTTTTCTTCTTCCTAGGGGGGGCATGACAGAAAATAATTGAGAAATACTGCTTTAACACAAGCCAGTTATCGGCGCTCTCTCCTCACGCTGTCAGCATGGAGGATAGGAATGCAGATAATTGGCTTGTGCTTACATCATGCTCAGCCATCATTGGACATGGCTGATCACAAAGGGAATTGGTGATTGGCCGTTTACCCCGATCTGTCATCAGCGGCTTCCTAAGGACTGCGCGGGCAGCGCAATTACGAGAGGATGTCTATGGACACCCTCCCAGCAAAGTAAGCCCATGCTGTAGCGCAGTCTTTCGACTATAGCATGGGTGGGAACAGGTTAAAAAAGAAAGCCTTTACATTTTTTGCATGTTTGTCCAAGTTCACCTTTTGGGAAAAAATAAATGTACATATTTTGACCAAAAAAAGAAAGTGAATTATTTTTTCCCACAGGAGCCTGCAAAGCATTGCTCCCATGATCCAGCAGACAAGCCCTGCAGATTTCAGCCTGTACCTTTATTATGGGCTGACCGTTTACAAGCGGCAGGCCTTGTAAATGAACCAAGAGTGCTCATCAGTGGCCTAAAGTCCATTGAGAACTTCAAGCCGTCAGCTACAATGGCCGACGGTGTTTTTAGTGCTTTCATTCACAGATCGCTGCGAATGAATGTCGTGGCCATGAGGGTGTTGCCACACAATTTTTAAAATGCGACAGCGGGTGCGGGGAGAACCATCCGTGCTCACTGTCACAGGAGTGGGGGGGGGGGGGGGGGGGGGGGGGTTGGGGGTGCAGGGAGGCAAGTCTGGAGCATGTTACACATTACATACAAATTATGGGTGTAACGTGCAACATGCTATGAAAGGGTGAACCTATCCTTTAAGTGCCAAGATCAACAGCATTACGTCTTTTTTTAGGGTTTGACACTCCCTCAATGTCAGTTCTCCCTTATCAGAGTTATTGCAACAAGTGTTGTGTGTTATAATTGTAAAACATGGGCTTCCTTCCCAGCACTGCTCTTAGGCAGATAACAATAGTAACTTAGTATGCAGCTCAACATCAATCACCAGACTCGTGAATAAAACAGTCCTACGTGATATACTTAGACTGGACACAAAAGTAACCATTGTTAATCGCCCTACAGGGATGCTGGGAAGGAAACCCTGGCTCTGCAATTGTAAAATCTGACATTTGTAGCTCCTAAAGCAGAACTCATACTGAGGGAGCGTAGACTCCTAAGGGCTCTTTCACACGGGAAGCCCGTTCAAGTCCGCCTGTCAGTTTTTTAGGCGCACCTGAATGGGCGCTCTGTGCTCCTCTATGGAGCCGCGGATGCCAGCGGTGACACGTCCACTGACATTCGACCCGCTCCGATTCACCAAAGTGTGACGGAGGAAAAACCTACTTTTCCATCTGTCTGGCGGATCGGATCGGGTGAACACGGACAGATGGTCCGTGTTTATCCGATCCCCCCCATAGGGGAGAGCGGAGAAAAGACAGGGCGGTCCCTGCACAGTGTGCGGGGACCGCCCTGTCATCCGCCGGCTCAGCGGGGATCAACGGAGCGATCCCCGCTGAGCAAGCGGAGGTTCATGGGGCGGATCATTACTCATCCACCCTGTGTCAAAGGGACCTAACACTTTACAATGCGGGTGTCAGAATTTGAAAATGCAAAGTGATTATTAGCAAGCTTGGGTGGACTGCGAGTTGAGATAATTGGTGCAGGCAAGCCTTGGCTACCCTAAACGGATAGAATGTGTTCAATGTGCAGTTAAACCTTGGTCTGAGAGCAACTTGGTTTGAGAGCATTTTGCAAGACAAGCAAAATGTTTTAATAAATTTTGCCTTAATATACAAGCGATGTCTTGATACAAGAGTATCGTCATGTCACAACCGAGTATATAAAAAAAAAAGAAGAGAGGAGCCTCTAAGTGTAGCAATTTAATTACATTCAATACATTTAGAGGTGCCTCTCCTCTTTTATACCGTGTAAAAAAAAAAAAATGCTTTGATATACAAGTGCTTTGGATTACAAGCATGTTTCTGGAATGAATTATGCCGGTAAACCAAGGTTTTACTGTATATAATAAATATGCACTATGACGTAGATGTGCCTCCTAATTTTAAAGTGGATCTTCACCCTCCAGATAACTATCCCTCCTCTCAACCCCTTCTCCCATCCTCTAGTCTATAGCAATAAGGTTGTTTATTTGCCTAGGTGAACGACATGCACTCTCCTCCCTTTGCCTAACTGGATATGCACATCCCATATCTAAGAAGGCATAGCCTTTCATTGATGAAAGGAGGAGGGGGCGGGTTTGCCGATTGAACCGGAAACTGCTAGCAGCCTAGCGATGACATCACAGGGAAACATGGCGGCGCGGCCAGAAGAGAGGAGGCTCTCAGCTGGACAGTGCTGGATGGGCGAGTATCTACACTTAGCAGAACTCAACAACAGGTAGGTAGAGGTTTAAAAAGAAGAAAACAAAAACAAACGGTGAGCAGAGGATGAAAATCCTCTCTAACCACATCCAGCTCTGGCTATAGCAAAACGATGGCCAGGAGGTGGCTCTCCTGTTCTGACTGAAGGTCATATGACGTCCCTCAGAACGAGCCGCGCTTGCGCGCCACTGGGGGCATGCAGTGCGGCGACTGGATCATGAAAAAGAGCCTATGATGTTTCTCCTCATCAGTCAAGGAGAAAAAAAAAAATGACTTCTTTAAAAAAAAAATTATAACAAAAACAATTTTTTCCTGCAAAGTTTTCGGTCTTTTTCCCCCATTTGCAAAAAAAATAAAAAATCAGTGGTGTCTTTTGCGCCTTGGGGAATTATTGATCTCTCTATTCTTTTAATAAAACAGTGTTAACCATTTAAAAAAACAAAACAAAAAAACACTGTGCAGGATGCGGAGACTTCCCAGCCCTGGAAGCCCAATGCTTGAGCCACATTTCATATGTTTATACCATTGATGCCGATGGGATCTTGTATGCAGAAAAGATCCACTGTATGTTCAATGTTGATGAGGTTCCTGTATCACAGATCCCTCATGATGCGCGCCGCAGGGGGCGCATGGAAAGCGTGATCACAGGAAGATGTCCATAGACGCCCTACCAGCAATGTGAGCCTGCACTGTAGCCATCTTGCGGCTATAGCGTGGGCGGGAAGAGGTCAACATTTCCAACGCTCTCCACATAAAAAAAAAAAAGCTTTGGGGTAAGTGAAAGAAAAAAAACGCCACACTCCTCACCAGCCAGCATAACAAAGGTAAGGAACGATTTCATCCTACACATCCTGCCAAGAAACTACGCCAACACGTTTCGCCACGCTCACGGCACATAGTCATGGCTTAGTGGGGTGAAACGTGTCAGTGGGAATGGCTTCTTGGCAGAGACTTGTAGGTTGAAGCCATTCATTACCTTTATGTCACACTGGCTGATCGGGAGAGTGGCGTTTTCACTTAGGGCTCTTTCACACGGAGCGGATCCATATTGATCCGCTCCGTTAGCCCGTTTGGCTCAGCGGGGATTCCTCCGTTAATCCCCGCTGAGCTGTCGGCGGACAGGGCGGTCCCCGCACACAGTGCAGAGACCACCCTGTTCCTCCTCCGCTCTCCCCTATGGGGAATCGGATGAATACAGACCGTGTGTCCGTATTCATCCGATCCGTTCCGCCAGACGGAAGAAAAATAGGGTTTTCTTCTGTCTGAAAAAGCAGAACTTTGCGGACGCGGATCGTTACGGGCGTTAGCGGATGCATCATCCGCTAACGTCTGCAATCCCATAGGGATACATTACAAGTCCGTAAACGGACTTGTAATAAACGGTCCGTTCGACCGCACGTGTGAAAGGGCCCTTACTACGTCGGAGGAGCACACTGACACACCTGCATCCCTTCATTCCTTAGGGCCATAGGAGTGAAGTCCCTGGTTTCAAGCAGCACTAAGCTTATTTTGAAGTCACCATAAATCCTTTTGGCTTAGAATACAGCCAGAACCCTAAAAAAAAAAAAAAAAAAAAAATACAATTAGAGATTATCTTCACACAAGCAGAGGAGTGATCAGACTACCTTTAGGCTGGATCCCAGGCACAGGATGACATCGGCCTTTTCTGCGGCTTTCACGGCCCCAGCCCAGTTCAGCGGCTGTGCCAGCTTCCCCCGCTCCCCAAAGTGTACAATAGAGTCTCTTAGTTCTCCGCCGCACTTGTGACAATTACGTCCAGTGTTGTGTTTGTGAAGAGCAGTGCGTTCCGTCACATCAAACAACCTCACATACTCTCTGTGCAGGGAACACAAAGTACAAACCTAAAAAAAAAGAAAAAAAAAAAAAAGGGTCAAAGCCAGTTTCCCTTCAGTCTTGCACTATTGTACAGGCTCCTGTTCAGAATTGGCCAACTCTGATTTTCCTGCACGCTGTCAGCTTCTCACAATGTGCATTAGAAGCTGCAGCAAGTCAGTTGGAGTCTGCCTCATTTCCAGGATAGAGGGCATTCAGCATCATCTAACACAGTGTCTCTCAGCCTATTTACCATGGAGGAACCCTTGGAAAAAAGTTTGAGATCTTGGGGATTTTTTTTTTTCAGATCTACAGCTCACGGAACATTGGATCTGATCAGCAAGCTGTAGATACAACAATTAAACAAATTTAGAGCAGCACAGGGAACCTGCCTTTGTATCACGCCCTTTCCCCTTGATCACCACTAGCCCTCCTCTCGTCCATCCCAGGCGATATCACACATAAGAGCCTGGGACACACAGAAGAGGGTGACCCCTGCAGTACATAACAGTATGCTTGCTTGCACCACTCTGCAAATCCATAACACAGGGTTTATTAAAAGAGGTTCCACTGCAAAATTATTATGGCGGATAGATGTCTGCCCAATGAGGTTTTCAATAAATACACGGACGGTGCATATTAATACCTGATGCGTCCTCTGTAGTTGTATTTTCTGTGAATTCAGAGGCAGCAAAGAGTGGGAACACGTGGCTGGATCAGGAGGCGACATCCTGTGTATGGCAGTGGTGAATGCAGATTGTGGAGGGGGAAGCAGAGTGTGGAAACAGGTGGATGAATGTGGCAGGGGGGTGGGCGATATCTAGTGCATGGCAGCACTGAATGCAGACGGCAGGGACACTTGGCTGGATGATACTGGAGGTGAGATCATAATAGCCTTCTGTACAGTTACGGCATAACAAAGCCATTATGATCTCACCTCCTGCTACATTCGATCTCATCCAACTGTGTGCTCCCCCTCTCTGCAGTCTATCACTGCTGCCATACACTAGAAATCACGTCCTGATTTAGCCATGTGCTCCCTCTCTCTGATCAAGCCCCAGTTTGTACTGACAGCCGCCTTACAGACACAGTACTCTGGCTGTCTGCCCCCCCTCTACATTACACTGCTACACAGACTCATCAAGGAATCTTACCTCATGATCTAGCCATGAACTTGCACTCTTTGATCCATTCCACAGTCTGATCAGTGCTGCCATTGGAAGTAACACCTCCCCATTCAGCTCCCACTCTGTGCAGTACTCCCAGTGCCTCCCCCTGAGTTCACAGGAGCCGGAACTACAGATAAGGCATAAACGCATGCCAACAGTACTGACTGTTAGCAGGCATTGGGAATAATACTGAAAACTAGGGTTGTCCCAATACCACTTTTTTAGGACCGAGTACAAGTACCGATACTTTTTTTCCCAAGTACTCGCCGATACCGAATACCAATACTTTTTTTTTAAATGTGTCCCCAAATGCAGCCATGTCCCCCCACAAATGCAGCCATGTCCCCCCACAAATGCAGCCATGTCCCCCCACAAATGCAGCCATGTCCCCCACACATATGTAGCCATGTCCCCCACATCCCCCATATCTGCAGCCGTGTCCCCCACACATATGCAGCCATGTCCCCCACACATATGCAGCCATGTCCCCCACACATATGCAGCCATGTCCCCCATATCCCCCATATATGCAGCCATGTCCCCCCCCCCCCATATATGCAGCCATGTCCCCACACATATGCAGCCATGTCCCCACACATATGCAGCCATGTCCCCACACATATGCAGCCATGTCCCCACACATATGCAGCCAAGTATTCCATTTAGGCATCGGGGGCATTTGCGGGAGTACAAGTACTCCCGCAAATACTCGGTATCGGTCCCGATACTGGTATCGGGACAACCCTACTGAAAACATTGGGTGGTATATACCTGCCACAATGTTGATTTGTGGCAGAACCCCTGGGGACTTCTCACAGAACCCTGGTTGAGAAACACTGATCTAACCCCTCAGCAGCAGGACTGTCCCTGGCATTCCTTTTCAGTCACTGGATTTAAGTTATTCCAATCATGGAGGCTCAAGCATTATATGCAGACTTTACGTAGGGCAGTCTGCATGCAAATACAGCCTGCCTAGGGATGCCCAATCCTTCAAACTAACACCTGCCCATAATGGCATTTAGATATTTCATTACTCCTATCATGATCCAGCCCGGGGTGTACATCAGGGATAAGGGCTCGAGAGGAATACTGAGGCAGGATGCTGCATTCTTTTCAGGACGTTATGTACAGCACCCTGCCAACCCTTCTCACCAACCATGCTCTGCCCATTGCATATAGAAGCACAGAGCCCTAGTGATGACATCATCAGGACTAAAATAAGATAAGTAATGAAAACGGAAAGCAGTCAGATCACCATCACAGCCTGGAAATGGCCCTTTTTTTTGTTGAAACAAGGGGGGGGGGGGGGGGGTAATGGCGCTTGCTGGTATACATAATAATAATGAATTAAATAAATAAAAATAGTAATAAAATGTGTTCCACTTCTGTGGAAGTGGAACACATGTATTACTATTATTACTACTATTACTATTTTTATTTATTTAATTCATTATTACCTATACCAGCAAGCACCCCCCCTTGTTTCAATTATTGTCAGTGTGTGAGCACTACTTAGTTGTGGCTGCTGCTTATTATTTATTTATTTAGTTTAGTTTTTAGTGCCCGGGTTAGGTTGGTTTGCGCATTGGTTCCCCCCCCATATACCTTTTTTTTTTTTTTTTTATTATTATTATTATTATTATATATTATATATTTTTTTAGAAAAGTCGTTTAACAATGACAGGCTTTCGTTTTATATATAAAAAAAACAAAAAAAAATCATTACCCTGAAGGGAGAGAAGGGACCAGGGAAGGCAAAATATAAACAGATTAAGCTTCAGCTTTAAGTAGCAATTCTAGGAGGAAAAAACAAAATTTAAATTAAAAAAAATAATAAAATTAATGCACTATAATTAGAAAGTCAACCCGGTTTCCATCCATGCCTTGCAATTAGACTAATCAGGAAACTGAGAAAAATACAAGGGATGTCATTGCTAAACGCATTTTTTTTTTTTAAAAAGGAAAAGAGAAAAAGAAGAAAAAAAAAAAAAGTATAGTTTCCTAGCTGTCATGCCGGCTGCTTGAGCATACTGAATCTGTGACCCAGAACAAGCATTAAAGTAGAACTACAGGCAAAACCTTTTTTCTTCATATTGGATAGAGTAAGGGAGAGTTATACCCCCTTTTGAGATTTTTTTTGCCATCTGAGTCTCGTTGCAGAGATTTCCCTTCATTTCCTGTCCCATAGCCAAACAGGAAATGAGAGGAAATCCATGCAAATTAAGGGAATTCTTGCGGAACCCACAGGTTACTTGTGTCCCCATTGGAAGATTTCTCCTCTATCACTTCTCTGGGGACAACTCAAAATTTGAGATTTTATTTTACTTTCAATGATAAAACAGGACAAATAGAGGGAGAATTTACTTAACGGGGACTCAGACAGCAATAAAAATAAATAAAGAAAAAAAACAAGCGTTCTAAAGTGCCTCCCAACTCAATCCAAAAGTAAATATATATATATATATATATATATATATCTCTCAAAAGTGGAAATTTTCCTGACATCAGAGTGAGTAAACATTTGCCACATTTGGTATTAGGGGGAAGAATAGTGCCCCATCGTTGAAATCATAAGGATAAACAGTGCCCCATTATTGTTGTCAGTGGGAGAAATCATGCCTCATTTTTAGTGTCCCGTATCAGTGTGAGGAAGTGCCCCAAGGAACAGATAAAAGCAAGCAACGTGCCACATTCCGGCCGCAGTTTGGAGATCACTGCCATAGACGAAAGGCGTTCTTACCTCAATGTACATGTTTCCATGCACTTCAGAAGTGGCTTCCCGAGGTAATCCGCTGCGGAGGTGAAGTCCATCGCAATTCTGTGACACAACATGTTTCACCTGTAAAAGAGCGAAAAAAAAAATACTAGAACTGGATTGTCTGTCTTGTTATAGTCTAGGATGCTCGGATTTGACCTGTGATGCAATTATGGGGCACACATTTACACCCCCCCACCAAACCTCCCATAAGGCCCCCTTCACACTGAGGCGTATTTCAGGCGGTTTAGCGCTAAAAATAGCGCATAAATAAGTGTTAAAGCCAGAGGGCTTTCACACTGAGGTGATGCACTAGCAGGAGGAAAAAAAAAATCTCCTGCAAGCAGCATCTTTGGAGCGGTATAGGAGCGGGGTGTTTACTGCTCCTTCCCATTGAAATCAATGGGAAACCGCGGTAATACTGGCCGATAAATACCGATTTTTCGGCCACCTTTCAAGGCAATAACATATCAGGTTTTTATACTGACCTTTAATTTATTTATTTCTTAATCACTTTTGTTGCTATCACAAGGAATGTAACATCTTTGTGACAGTAATAGGCACTATTTTACGGAGGGATCTGTGGTACACACACACGTACACACACACACCAACTATCAGTACGTTTCTGGCCGATACGATACTTAGAAAAATGTGAAAATCGGCCCCCGATAATCGGTCGACCCCTAGTGGAAAGCCTAACAGGGTAGGGAAAAGAAAAAGAAAGAAAAATAGAACACACAGCAGGAAAAAAAGTACAGAAAAATCAAGTATTTGCAATGCATACCCTGCAGAGTTTATTTTTTTCTTTCCGTAAACTTTTTTTTTTTTTGTTCTTTGACTTGCAACGTGCCTCTGAATTTGCTAGGGAATTGACAATCTACAACTTGTTCATAGCCTTTTACTCTTTTGAGAGTATCCAATTAGGCCCCTTTCATATGAAGGGTTCGATCAGGTCTGCCGGTCAGTTTTTCATCAGGCCTGATCAGACCCTCCATTGACCCTTATGAACTGGCAGGTGTAAACAGACAAGTCTGGCTACCGCCGATCCAATCCGGTCCACTTAAAATACAAACAGAAGGGAACACGTCCGCTTTCATCTAGGTGGATCGGATCGGAGGGCATTCGGGTGTACACATACAGCAGAGCTTAGCGGGCTTGGTCCATGCTCACAATGCATAAACTGAACAGACGAGGACCTATCATACGCCCGCTCCTGCCCTCACCCGACCATGACAAAGGGGCCTTACTGTGTGGCTGGCCCAGCTCCTCAACAGAACCTTTTTTTATGTAGCTGTCAGGAGAGGAGTGAAGGACAAATACTAGAGTGTCTCTTGAGGGACAGATCTGTGTCTGATGAGACCATATGCAAGGTGGCAGCACCCAGCAACAGCCTTTTTTTATGTCTACACAACGGAGGATGTTACAGGTAAAGAACAATGTGCGAAAAAGGTAACTTACCAGTCCGGCTCTATGGAGTCGAGCAATGCACATGTGCGTGAAGGTTGGCTGAGCTTCACTTAGATCACCAGTGCTACAGAAACAAACAAAAATAAAAAAAAAAGTGTTTAACTACTTAGAGACCGGGCCTATTTTTTCAGACTTGTGGGTAGATTCAGTAAGAGTTAGGCCGACTTATCAGTAGATAAGTCGACCTAACTCAGAATCTACGCCGACTTATGTTTAAGTGTATTCTCAAACAGAGATACGCTTAAACATATCTAAGATACGACGGCTTGCGCCATCCTATCTTAGATTGCAATTGTTCGGATGGCTGCTAGGTGGCGCTTTCATTGCGGTCGGCGTAGAATATGTAAATGAGTTGATACGCCGATTCACAAACGTACGCCCGGCCGCCGCAGTCGATTTACGCCGTTTACGTAAGGCATTAGCAGGCCTAAAGTTATTCCACCTATTAGGTGGAATAACAATGTTAAAGTATGGCCGCCGTTCCCGCCGCGAGATTCGAATTTTTTTACGTCGTTTGCGTAAGTCGTCCGCGAATCGGGATTTACGTCGTTTACGTCCACGTCGAAATCAATAGGCCCGTGCGGCGTATGTAGCCGCAATGCACACTGGGAAATGTAGGCGCCCGGCGCATGTGCATTACAAAAAAAAAAAAAAAACGTAAAAAAGAGATTTTTAATACAGCTTACCTGTAAAATCTTTTTCTTGGAGTACATCACGGGACACAGAGCGGCATTCATTACTATATGGGTTATATGGAGTACCTTCAGGTGATAGACACTGGCAATCTCAAACAGGAAATGCCCCTCCCTATATAACCCCCTCCCATAGGAGGAGTACCTCAGTTTTGTAGCAAGCAGTATGCCTCCCAAAATGGTCCCCATAAGAGGGGTGGGAGCTCTGTGTCCCGTGATGTACTCCAAGAAAAAGATTTTACAGGTAAGCTGTATTAAAAATCTCTTTTTCTTTATCGTTACATCACGGGACACAGAGCGGCATTCATTACTATATGGGATGTCCCAAAGCAATGCTTACAATGAGGGGAGGGAGAACATCTCCAAGACAAAAGGATTTAATTTAGAGATATACTCAAATCATAATAAATCCAACTTAGTTGAGAAAAATAATCTTAAATTTTAAATTTAACTCAAAAAAAGAGGAGCCCCCGGAATCCGAGGGTCTCAAACTGCAGCCTGCAGCACTGCCTGCCCGAAGGCAGTATCAGTATTCCTTCTTACGTCCAACTTGTAGAATTTTGTAAATGTGTGGACAGAAGACCAGGTTGCCGCCTTGCAAACTTGAGCCATAGAGATCTGGTGGTGTGCTGCCCAGGAGGCGCCCATGGCCCTAGTAGAATGAGCCTTTAATGATACTGGAGGAGGCAACCCTTTCAAGCCGTAGGCCTGAGTGATTAATTGCTTAATCAACCTAGAAATGGTGGACTTTGCAGCTGCCTGCCCCTTCTTGGGCCCATCCGGTAGAATGAACAGCACATCTGTTTTCCGGATCTTCTTTGTAGCTTTAAGATAGGCCTTCATGGCCCTGACAATATCCAAGGTATGCAGCAACCCTTCCTTTCTGGAAGTAGGTTTAGGGAAGAAGGATGGTAATACCAAATCCTGGTTTAGATGAAAACTGGATATAACCTTTGGTAGGAAGGAAGGATGAGGGCGGAGAACGACCCTGTCCTTATGAAAAATAAGATGGTTCCTTACAGCATAAGGCCACTAGCTCCGAAACTCTTCTTGCGGAAACTATGGCAACCAAAAATACTAACTTCCTTGTCAGTAGAACCAAAGGAATTTCAGCCAACGGCTCAAACGGTTGTTTCTGTAAACTTGACAGAACAAGATTTAAATCCCACGGACAAAGCGGGGATTTAACTGGAGGTTTAATACGTAAGACCCCTTGAAGGAAGGTCTTAACCAGCGAGTGGGTGGCCAGCGGCCGCTGAAACCACACTGACAGGGCAGAAATCTGTCCTTTGATTGTGCTTAATGCCAATCCTTTATCCACTCCTAGCTGGAGAAAACTTAAAACCCTATCGATGGTGAACTTGCGAGGAAGCCATAGCTTGGACTCACACCAGCCTACATAGGCCTTCCAGACCCTGTGATAAATCACCCTAGAGACCGGTTTCCTGGCTCTGATTAGGGTAGAGATTACTTTCTGAGACAGACCTCTACCCCTGAGAATCAGGGATTCAGCTTCCAGGCCGTCAAATTTAGATGCCGTAAGGCAGGGTGGAGGATCGGACCTTGCGATAGCAGGTCTGGCCGTAGAGGAAGAGTCCAAGGGTCCCCCACTACCATCCTTAGGATTAGTGAGTACCATGCCCGTCTGGGCCATGCTGGAGCTACCAGGATGACTGGTATGTGCTCCACCCTGATCCTGCGCAGCAGGCGGGGTAGTAACTGAAGCGGGGGAAACGCATAAAGAAGTTTGAACTGATGCCAAGGGCAAACCAGCGCATCGGTTCCGCAGGCCATCGGATCCCTTGAGCGGGACATGAACCTGTCTAGCTTCTTGTTGAGTCTCGATGCCATGATATCCACGTCCGGCACTCCCCATCTTTGGCAGAGTGCTTGAAAGACTTGTGGATGCAGAGACCATTCCCCCGGCCATAGAGTCTGGCGGCTTAAGAAGTCCGCCTGAAAGTTGTCCACTCCTGGAATGAATATTGCCGATATGCAGGGCACATGAGCCTCTGCCCATAGGAGAATCAAGCTCACCTCTCTCTGAGCGGCTTGACTCCTGGTTCCCCCTTGGTGATTTATGTATGCCACGGCCGTGGCATTGTCTGATTGAATTCTCACCGGGAACCCCTGCAATTTTGACGTCCAAGCCCTGAGGGCTAGTCGAGCAGCTCTGAGCTCCAAGATGTTGATGGGCAACTGCTTCTCTGGCTTTGCCCAAGTACCTTGGCGAGTGCAACCATCCAAAATTGCTCCCCAGCCCGTCAGGCTGGCGTCTGTGGTCACTATCTTCCAAGCCACTGGGCTGAAAGACTTCCCCTTCAGTAGATTCTGAGGGTCTAACCACCAACACAGACTTTGTCGGACTCTTGATGAGAGCGGCAACGGGATATCCAAGGCCTGTGGCCTTCTGCTCCATGCTGACAGGATGGCTGCCTGTAGGATGCGAGTGTGGCTCTGGGCGTATGGTACCGCCTCGAATGTGGCCACCATCTTGCCTAGTAACCTCATACATAGGCGAATAGTCGGTTCTTTCTTGCTTAGAACCAGTAGGATTAATTCCTTGATGGCTTTGACCTTCCTCAGAGGTAGGAACACTCTTTGTTGTTCTGTGTCTAATCTCATGCCGAGATATTCCAACTGCCTTGTGGGCAGGAAAGCTGACTTTTCTCGATTTAGGACCCAGCCGAACCTCTCGAGGTATTGGACCGTGAGGGCCACTGCTCGCTCCAAGCCGGGAGACGAGTGGTCTATGACTAGGAGGTCGTCCAGGTATGCTAGGATCGTGACCCCTTGGATCCTTAGCTTGGCTAGGATTGGAGCTAGGACCTTTGTGAACACCCGGGGGGCCGTAGCCAACCCGAAGGGAAGCGCCACGAATTGGAAATGACGCGAAGCCACCATAAAGCGTAGGTATCTTTGATGTGGCTGATAAATTGGAACATGAAGGTAGGCATCCTTTATGTCTATGGACGCCATGAAGTCGTCCTTTTGGAGTGTGGCAGCTGCTGACCGCACGGATTCCATCCGAAATGAGCGGACCTTTAGGTATGCATTTACCATCTTTAGGTCCAAAATTGGCCTGACATCTCCATTGGACTTTGGGATGATGAATAGGTTGGAGTAGAAACCCAGCCCCTGTTCCAGGACTGGTACCTCTACTATTACCTCCTGGGAAAGTAGATGATCTAATGCCGATCTTAATGCGGCTCCCTTCTCCGGATCGTTTGGAATCCTCGACTCCTGGAAATGAGGAGGAGGAAACCTTAGGAAATCTAATTTGTAGCCTGTGGCCACGGAAGACCGTACCCACTCGTCGGGAATGCTGGCTTCCCAAATCCCTGAAAAGAGTCGCAGCCTTCCCCCCACCTTCGTGGGTGGGGGCGCCCCTTCATAAGGTTGGCTTGGGGGCTGGTTTTGCTGGTTTGCGAAACCACTGCCTTTTGCCTCTAACAGCCTGTCCTTGTGATTTGCTGTTGAAGCCGAAGTTTGCTTTTGCAGGAGGCCGTCGATACTGCTTGGCATTAGAGGGCCCCTGCCCAGGGGAATACTGTCGTTTAAACGCAGGCCCCTGAAACTTCTTCTTAGTTGGCAAGAGAGTACTCTTGCCGTTTGAAATGGTCTGAATGTATTTATCTAGGTCTTCTCCGAAGAGTCGTCCTCCATGGAAGGGGAACCCTACCAGGAGCTTCTTGCATGGGGGCTCAGCCTCCCAGCTTTTTAACCATAAGAGTCTTCTCATATGGATAAGGGATAACGATAAACGTGACGCTTGCTGGATAGAATCCTTGATTGCGTCTACCGTAAAACATATGGCCTTAGGGACATCCGAAAATTCTTCTGCCTGCTGGGCAGGAATAAGTTTAAGCATCTGCTTAAATTGATCCGATAATGCTTGAGCGACCCCAATCGCAGCCACAGCTGGCTGTACTACTGCCCCTGCAGTAGTGAAGGAGTTCTTAAGTAGTGCTTCCAAGCGCTTATCAACTGGATCCTTGAACACCTGTATGTTTTCTACAGGGCATGTTAACGACTTGTTAACACATGAGATGGCTGCGTCCACTGCAGGAGTAGCCCATTTCTTGGAAAATTTATCTTCCATAGGATATAGGACAGAGAATCTTTTAGGTGGTAAGAAGATCTTATCTGGCTTGTTCCAATCTTGGAACAAAACTCCCTCTAATAGAGGATGGATCGGAAACACTGCATTGCTTTGAGGCGCCCTCAGTGAGCCCAAAGCTGAAACCGTCGATACCTGGAGATCTGGTACTGGCAAGTTGAATGCCTTATGGACCAAGTCCGACAATCCTTGAATCCACCAGCTCTCCCTCAGGGAGACTGCCCCAGACTCCTCTGTATCCGGATCTTCGATCCCTGAACCTACTTGGTCCTTGTCCAAGAGGTCGTCCAATTCCCCTGAGGAAAGGACCTCCTCTTCTGAGGGTCCGCGCTCGGGCGACGGAGATCTATTCCGCTTACTGCCCCGCATAGCTGCGGCTATCATTTTTCCCATGCTTTTCTGCATCTCTTTTAAAGAGGTGAGTAATACCTCCTCCGTGACCATCTTAGGGTTGGACTGACCCGCGTCAGCTCCAGCCCCAGATCCCGATGGCCCCAAGGCTCCCTGTGGGGAAAGCAGCGGCATAGCTTTGTCCGAGACCTCAGACTCTCTGGGGGAATCCCCACCTCTTGTACCCTCTGACCCGGATGCCATGGTACAATACCGAGGTACACCTGCTAGCTTATTGGTACCTGGGACTATAAATAGTTAAATGCCCAAACACCTGTTTGGGGGATAAAAAATGCTTCCTCTCCCCTAGATGACACTTTTTTTTTTTTTTCAAATCTAGGAAAGAAAAAACATTCTGTCCCCCTGAGTAGTATTGCAAGAAAAACTATGAGATGGAAAAGAAACAGCCTATTCCTAGGCTTGAAAACAGTCTTCTGAAGACTGCAATATTCTTTCTGGCCACTGTGTGTCCTCGGCGCCCCGTGCTGCCGCTCTGGTCTTTCCTCCCCAGTTCCAAAGTATTGAATGAGCTGTATGGAACAAACAAGGAAGGGCCGCCCCTTCCTTAAGCCACTGACCCGCCCTTCCCCCCCAGCAATCTCAAACAGGAAATGCCCCTCCCGACGGGGGGGGGGGGGGGGGGTTGGGGGGGGGTTGGGAGGAAGGGACCTCTCTGCTCCAGCAAACTGCAGCCTGCAGCCTGGAACCACGAGGAGGTCAGCGTTTTGCCTGCTTTGCAGGCTCTGAGGAGGAAGACTGAATGGAGCATCGCCTGGAGGCTTGCAGGTAAGCACAGCTCTCTGACACACACATATACTTTTATATCACACAGGCCCCACTCAATGCTTTTCCAACACTACAAGGGAGGTCACATCTTATGGGGAATAATACATATAGAGCCATCCTATCTTTATGATATGTGACTAGTTTGCCAGATGCAGTGCATAACTTTAGGCATGTCCCCTGTGACCCCCCAGAAAAAACCTGCTAAGAACCAAGTTCCGCAAGTTTTCCCCTCACTTACCTGCTCCATGCCGCAGGACTTTGCCAAGCAAGAGGCCCAATCTTCCCCCATCTCGGTGGGGATGTCTAGACCTTCAGGCCCTGGGTTCCTATGAAGGATCCACTGTCCTGGGCCCATATAGCACCCTGGCAACAGAAAACATTAGGCACCCAAAGGTTTTCTAAGTTCTGGGCCCAGGGTCCAGCTCTCTAAAAAGAAAAGCATTATGGGCTATACCCCAAGGGTTTGGGGTCCGGTTACTGACCACTTTAGCGCTGAGGCTTTTTTGGACAGAACCGGTTAGCTCACCTAATCCCAAGGATGCGGAGGCAAGCTAAACCATGACTAACACCTAAGACACTGGCGTAAAAACTGAGGTACTCCTCCTATGGGAGGGGGTTATATAGGGAGGGGCATTTCCTGTTTGAGATTGCCAGTGTCTATCACCTGAAGGTACTCCATATAACCCATATAGTAATGAATGCCGCTCTGTGTCCCGTGATGTAACGATAAAGAAAACCGTGAGGTCAAGCCTGATTACCATCAAATACGCCCCCCTCCAACACATTTGAATTAGGCGCCCTTACGCCCGCCGCATTTACGATACGCCGCCCTAAGTAAGGAGGCAAGTACTTTGAGAATACAATACTTTCCTCTTTTACTTAAGGCGGCGTAGTGTAAACACGCTAGGCTACGCCGCCTTAGTTTTGCGCACCCCTACCTGAATCTACCTACCGGTGTTTACAAGTTAAAATATATTTTTTTCTACTAGAAAATTACTTAGAACCCCCAAATATATACATTTTTTTATTCTAGAGAATAAAATGGAGGTTGTTGCAATACTTTATGTCACGCCGTATTTGCGCAACGGTCTTACAATGGCAATTTTTGGGAAAAAATAAATAAAATAAAGACAACAGTAAAGTTAACCCAATTTTTTTTTTATATTGTGAAAGATAATGTAAATTGATACTCAACATGGTGGAATGGCGACAAACTTTGACCCTTAAAAATCTCCATAGGCGACATTTAAAAATGTCTACAGGTTATCAATTTTGAGTTACAGAGGAGGTCTAGTGCTTGAATTATTGCTCTCGCTCTTACGATTGCGGCGTTACCTCATGTGTGGTTTGAACATGCGGGCGCGACTTACATATGCGTGAGCATGGGCGGGACAGGGCACTTTAAATTTTAAAAATGGGACCCTTGTGTCTGCTCACCTTACGCTTCTGCCCTTGTTCAGTAGAGTCCAGACCCCACTTGGTCCCCGATAATCTGGAATCGCAGCGGCCTGTTGGAAGCAAACAGAAGTGTTACACACAAAGACAAGCAACTAATAACGCTGAATCAAGGGGAAACCCGCGTCCAATTTGCATAGGTGTGAACCCAGCCTTCTTCCAGGTTTACCGCATTTATTATGGTGCAACTCCTGTGTATGCTGGGATTGTACACCAAGCTGTACATGCACCGCTCAGTATAAATTATACGATTCTTGAAAACAGGAAGGCAAGGAACATTTATTGCAGAAGAGTCTGGCCAAAGACGGCCTGTATTTAACCAATTCCAACTAAACTGGTCAAAAATTTGAGCAGTAGGTGGCCTTGCAAGTCAAACAAATTTTCCACCTGACTCGGTCGATAATTTTTCACCCGGCTTTAAAAACAATTAGCCAAACAGTAACTACAAATTATTAAATGCAGTCACTGTTCAGAAATTCAGGCAGCCATGGCTGCCTGGATACAATAGCTGATAAAGGACGTTCTCCATCCAAACTGTTGAGAGAAAAATCGAGCCATGCATGGCTACCTTTAGGCTGACATTATCAGATCCAGGGTTCGACAAAATCTGGGTGCCTGGTCGCAATTGCGACTAAAATTGGCGACCTGGCGCCCGGGGAAGCTTAGGCCTGCAGAAGGCCGCAAAGCCACGGCCTCAATTGCCGGCTGGCACGGCGGGGGAGGTGGGGGCGCAAGGAGACACAGGATACCCCATCCTATGTCTCCGTGCGTTCCCACCTCCCCCGCCGTGCCATCGTGGCAGGGGGGCGTGCCGGTCGGTAATTGAGGCCACGGCTTTGCGGCCTTCTGGAGGCCTAAGCTTCCTTCTGTGATCTGGCGCCATCTTGTGGTGGCAGTTGGCATGACAAGTAAACCAGCAATTCTAATGGAGCTTCCACAGAGTTTTCAATGCCATCTCCTTCCCTCTAATTAGGCCCCTTTCACATTGAGGCGTTTTTCATGCGGTACAGCGCTAAAAATAGCGCTGCTATACCGCATGAGAAAACCTGCCCTGTAGTGTTCAATGTGAAAGCCCGAAGGCTTTCACACTGAAGCGGTGCACTAGCAGGAGCGCTCCAAAAGTCCTGCTAGCCGCATCTTTACCGCGGTATAGGAGCGGTGTGTTCACCGCTCCTATACCGCGCCTTCCCATGGAAATCAATGGGAAACCGTGGTAATACCGCGGTATTAACCCTTTTTCGGCCGCTAGCGGGGGTTAAAACCTCACTGCTAGCGCCCGAATATCGCGGTAAATACGACAGTATAGCGGCGCTACAAATAGCGCGGCTATACCGTCACTGCGGCTGCACGCCTCAATGTGAAAGCAGCCTTAGAGACCCCCAAACATTATATATATTTTTTATTCCAACACCCTAGAGAATAAAATGGCGGTCATTGTAATACTTTCTGTCACACCGTATTTGCGCAGCGGTCTTACAAGCGCACTTTTTTTGGGGAAAAAATACACTTTTTTTTTAATAAAAAATATAAGACAACAGTAAAGTTAGCCCAATTTTTATTTTTTTTATATTGTGAAAGATAATGTTACGCTGAGTAAATTGATACCCAACGTGTCAAAATTGCATCCGCTCGTGGAATGGCGACAAACTTTTACCCTTTTAAATCTCAATAGGCGACGTTTAAAAAAAAATTCTGCAGGTTGCATGTTTTGAGTTACAGAGGAGGTCTAGAGCTAGAATTATTGCTCTCCTCGCATGTGTGGTTTGAATACCGTTTACGTATGCGTTCGCTTCTGCGCGCAAGCTCGGCGGGACAGGGCGTGTTTTCTGGCTCCTAACTTTTTTAGCTGGCTCCTAGATTCCAAGCAGATTTGTCAAACCCTGTTTAGCAAGGCCTTTCATACCACGCAACGGGGCAGTTCATCCGACTTACCGTGCTGATTCCAGCTCCAGTGTAGATGACCAGGTTTTTAGCACCATGTACAGCGTCTGCCAGTTCTAGCACCTTCTCCTGCAGCACTTCATCAGTGTCAACAACCTGAATAAGACAACCAAAAATTGTAATTGCAACAACATAAAAACAATGTCTGCCATAATCTCCAAGCAAGTATACATACTACAAAGAAACATCCATCAGTAATCTATACAATGGCCGTTATCCACCCCCCTCTCATAAGAATTCCCTATAAAGACGGATATCACCCCTGTATCTAGCAGTGTTTTATATGGTGGATATGATCAGCCTATTTCTCATATGTCATGCAGACGATTCAGATGCCTCCTGACATTATGATGGATACTCATCAGTGATATGAATGATAAAAGTCCCCCATGTACTCTCCCCAAATCAGTGATGTACCCAGTGACTGTCTCTTCCCCATCAATGCTATACCCAGTTTTGCACCCACCTTCAGTGCTGTACCTAATGATTGCACCCCTCCATCAGTGCTGTGCCCAGTGACTGCGCCCCTCCCTTCATAAGTGCTGTGCCACGCAATTGTGCACCTTATTCTCCATCAGTGCTGTGCCCAGTGACCCTGCCCCTCCCTTCAAAAGTGCTATGCCCAGCGATTGTGCCCCTTATTCTCCATCAGTGCTGCGCCCAGTGATTGCAACCCTCCTCCATCAGTGCTGTGCCCAGTGATCGCACCCCTCCTTTTCCACCAGTGCTGCGCCCAGTGATCGCACCCCTCCTTCTCCACCAGTGCTGCGCCCAGTGATCGCACCCCTCCTTCTCCATCAGTGCTGTGTCCAGTGATCGGCACCCCCCCTTCTCCATCAGTGCTGCGCCCAGTGATCACACCCCTCTTTCTCCATCAGTGCTGCGCCCAGTGATCACACCCCTCCTTCTCCATCAGTGCTGCACCCAGTGATCACACCCCTCCTTCCCCATCAGTGCTCCGCCCAGTGATCACACCCCTCCTTCTCCATCAGTGCTGCGCCCAGTGATCACCCCCCTCCTTCTCCATCAGTGCTGTGCCCAGTAATTTCACCCCTCCCACCCTTCTCCATCAGTGCTGTGCCCAGTGATCACACCGCTCCTTCTCCATCAGTGCTGTGCCCAGTGATTGCACCCCTCCTTCTCCATCAGTGCTGTACCCAGTGATTGCACCCCTCCCCTCCATCAGTGCTGTGCCCAGTGATTGCACCCCTCCTTCATCAGTGCTGTGCCCAGTGATTGCGCCCCTCCTTCTCCATCAGTGCTGCGTCCAGTGATCACACCCCTCCTTCTCCATCAGTGCTGCGCCCAGTGATCACACCCCTCCTTCTCCATCAGTGCTGTACCCAGTGATTGCACCCCTCCTTCTCCATCAGTGCTGTGCCCGGTGATTGCATCCCTCCTTCTCCATCAGTGCTGTGCCCGGTGATTGCATCCCTCCTTCTCCATCAGTGCTGTGCCCAGTGATTGCACCCCTCCTTCTCCATCAGTGCTGTGCCCAGTAATTTCACCCCTCCCCCCTTCTCCATCAGTGCTGTGCCCAGTGATCACGCCCCTCCTTCTCCCTCAGTGCTGTGCCCAGTGATTGCACCCCTCCCCTCCTTCTCCATCAGCGCTGTACCCAATGATTGCACCCCTCCTTCTCCATCAGTGCTGTACCCAGTGATTGCACCCCTCCTTCTCCATCAGTGCTGTACCCAGTGATTGCACCCCTCCTTCTCCATCAGTGCTGTACCCAGTGATTGCACCCCTCCTTCTTCATCAGTGCTGTGCCCAGTGATCGCGCCCCTCCTTCTCCATCAGTGCTGTGCCCAGTGATCACGCCCCTCCTTCTCCATCAGTGCTGTGCCCAGTGATCACGCCCCTCCTTCTCCATCAGTGCTGTGCCCAGTGATCACGCCCCTCCTTCATCAGTGCTGTGCCCAGTGATCGCGCCCCTCCTTCTCCATCAGTGCTGTGCCCAGTGATCACGCCCCTCCTTCTCCATCAGTGCTGTGCCCAGTGATCACGCCCCTCCTTCTCCATCAGTGCTGTGCCCAGTGATCACACCCCTCCTCCTCCATCAGTGCTGTGCCCAGTGATTGCACCCCTCCTTCTCCGTCAGTGCTGTGTCCGGTAATTGCACCCCTCCTTCTCCATCAGTGCTGTGCCCAGTGATTGTACCCCCTTCTTCTCCATCAGTGCTGTACCCAGTGATTGTACCCCCTCCTTCTCCATCAGTGCTGTACCCAGTGATTGTACCCCCTCCTTCTCCATCAGTGCGGTGTCCAGTGATTGCACCCCCCCCCCTCTTCATTAGTGCTGTGTCCAGTGATTGCACCCCCCCCTCCTCCTCCATCAGTGCTGTGCCCAGTGATCACACCCCTCCTCCTCCATCAGTGCTGTGCCCAGTGATCGCACACCTCCTTCTCCATCAGTGCTGTTTCCGGTAATTGCACCCCTCCTTCTCCATCAGTGCTGTGCCCAGTGATTGCACCCCTCCTTCTCCATCAGTGCTGTGCCCATTGATCACACCCTCCTTCGCCATCAGTGCTGTGCCCATTGATCACACCCTCCTTCGCCATCAGTGCTGTGCCCAGTGATTGTACCCCTCCTTCTCCATCAGTGCTGTGTCCGGTATTTGCACCCCTGTGACTCCGGTGCACACACCTCCTCCTCCCGGTGCCGCAACCTCTCCCTCCTCTGCTGGTGTCTTTCCAGTTCCCGGACCAGCTCGGCGTAGCTCTCCAGCAGCTGCCGCTCCCCGGGGCTCCTCTCGGCCACCGTCTTGTGCAATATACGGGAGATCTGCGGGGAGAAGGCAAACAGTTCCCGTTATTCCCGTCCTTCCTGACCCTCCCAGCCCGCTCCCCGGAGCCTCCCACCTGCCTCCTCCGGTCCCTCTGCTGCTCCCGCCTCACGATCTCCTCCCGCATCTCAGCTTTCCGCTCCGCTCTGCCCATTCTACCGGCAAATTCACCGAAAAAACAGCATCAGGGGCTTCCGCTTCCGGCAACAGCTAATACCGGACATGACGTTTCACCTCATAACAACCAGCGACCTGGTAACCCATAGCAACCAGAGGCAGGTGTTTCGTTAGATTAGGCGACCCGTCAGAATGTGTAGCGGAAGTGACGTTCCGTCACAGGCTTAGAGCCTAGAGTGGGCTGGCTTATACAAAGTTCTTTCTGATTGGTTGTTCTGTTAAAGCCCATTAGTATACTATAGCAAGTGCAGAGCAGGCTTCAGGTGCCTAGATTGGCCTAGTTTATACAGTGGCTTGTGATTGGTTGCTATGGGTTACAGCCCACCATTAGCATCCTATAGCAACTAGGCTTCATTACCTAGAGTGGCATCTGATTGGTTACAAAACAGCATTGGTATCCCATCGCAAACAAGTAGCATGCCTCACAGTGGCTTCTGATTGGTTGTTCACAGTTACATCCCACAATATATATATTGGACACCATTTGTATCCCATAGCAACCATCACACATATTTCCGTGCTTAGAATAGCATTTGTTCGGTTGCTATAGGTTTCCAAACATCATTGGCATCCCATAGCAACCAGGACTCAGGCTTTAAGGCCTAGACTGGCATCTGACTGGTTGCTATAGCTTACAAAACACCATAAGTATCCCATAGCAACCACGTAGCAGAGTGGCCTGGCTTATACAATGGCTTTTGATTAGTTGATCACAGTTACAGCCAAGTGTTAGCATCCCATAGCAGCTAGCGCAGAGGCTTTTGGGCCTAGAATGACATCTGACTGGTTGCTATAGATTACAAATCAAAATCAGTATGCTATAGCAACCCGCGCATAGACTTCAGGGCCTAGATTGGCATTTGATTGGTTGCTATAGGTTTCAAAACATCATTGGTATCCCATAGCAACCAGCACACTAACAGGCTATAGGGCCTAGCATGGCATTTGATTGGTTGCTATAGGTTTCAAAACATCATTGGTATCCCATAGCAACCAGCATACAGGCTATAGGGCCTAGCATGGTATTTGATTGGTTGCTATAGGTTACAAAACAGCATTAGTAGCAAATTGGATCATGCTTTGCTGAGGTTTTTCGCCTTCCTCTGGATCAACTGTGGGTGAAGGTTTGTGTATATGGGATTGTACGATATTTTTTTATTTTTATGGTTGGAGATGGACTTGTGTCTTTTTTCAACCTGACTAACTATGTAACTATTAGTATCCCATAGCAACCATCACACAGACTTTGGGGGGCCTAGAATGGCATTTGATTGGTTTCTATAGGTTTCCAAACATTATTGGTATCCCATAGCAACCAGGACACAGGCTTTAGGGCCTAGACTGGCATCTGATTGGTTGCTATAGCTTACAAAATACCATTAGTATCCCATAGCGACCAAGTAGCAGACCTCACGGGCCTAGAGTGGCCTAGCTTATATACAATGGGGCAGATCCTCAAAGAAATTACGCGGCGTATCTCTTCATACGCCGCGTAATTTCGAATTTTGCGCGCCGTATCTTTGTTTTGGTATCCACAAAACAAGATACGACGGCATCTGTGTTAGATCCGACAGGCGTACGACTTCGTACGCCGTCGGATCTTAGATGCAATTTTTCTGTGTCCGCTAGGTGGCGTTCACCGCGTAATCCGCGTCGAGTATGCAAATTAGCTATTTCTGACGATCCACGAACGTACGACCGGCCGTCGCATTTTTTTTACGTCGTTTCCGTTCGGCTTTTTCCGGCGTATAATTAAAGCTGCTATATGGTGGCATACTCAATGTTAAGTATGGCCGTCGTTCCCACGTCTAATTTTAAAATTTTTACGTCGTTTGCGTAAGTCGTCCGTGAAGGGGGCTGGACGCCATTTACGTTCACGTTAAAAACAATGACGTCCTTGCGATGTCATTTGGAGCAAAGCACCCTGGGAGTTTTTACGGACAGCGCATGCGCACTTCGTTTGGCGCTTCATTTAAATGTAACACGCCCCCTACCCGCCCAATTTAAATTCTGCCGCGAGAGATACACTACACCGCCGTAACTTACGGCGCGAATTCGTTGAGGATTCAAACCAAAGCCAGGTAAGTTACAGCGGCGTAGCGTATCTTACATCTGCGCCGGGCGCAGTGTATTTTTTTTATAAATATATTTTTTGGGGGGGATATTTATTATAGCAAAAAGTAAAAAATGTTGCTTTTTTTTTTCAAAATTGTCGCTCTTCTTTTGTTTATAGCACAAAAAATAAAAATCGCAGAGGTGATCAAATACCACCAAAAGAAAGCTCTATTTGTGGGGACAAAAAGGACGTACATTTTCTATGGGAGCCACGTCGCACGACCGCGTAATTGTCAGTTAAAGCGACGCAGTGCCGAATTGCAAAAAAAATGCTCTGTTCAGGAAGGGGGTAAATTCTTCCGGGGCTGAAGTGGTTAAATCAGACCTGTTTTATAATAAATCAATGAAAACCATGAAGTAGAAAGGAGCAGACAATGAATATACAAAAAACTCCAATTTTTAAAAGATGTTTAATGGCAATATACAATATAAAATAGACCTTATATCAAACATACATAATATACAATAGGATTAAACCCAGCAAGGTAGGTAGGTCTACACGTGATCCGGGGGGGCTGATTTACAAAATAAATAAGCAGTATGGGGGGGTTGATTAACTAAAACTGGAGAGTGCAAAATCTGGTGCAGCTGTGCATGGGAGCCAATCAGCTTTCAGCTTTGGCTTGATCAACTAAGCTGTGACAATAAAACCTGAAAGCTGATTGGTTTCTATGCAGAGCTGCACCAGATTTTGCACTCTCCAGTTTTAGTAAATCAGCCCCTTTGTGTCTGTTACCTGCAGCAACCCAATAGGCCCCCATCAATTATTTTACTGGTCCCCTTATAAATTAAATTTTTTATTTTTTATCCTGGCACTTCCATTTGTGATTGTTTCTGTCATTTCATGACACAATCCCTGAATTGTTTTTTTTTTAATTTTCCAATGACTACCCAGACCTCTGCCTGAACTCCACCTGCTTTGACACCAAGGCTACTACAGTGGAACCTCGGATTACAAGCATAATCCATTCCAGGAGAATGCTCGTAATCCAAAGCACTCGCATATCAAAGCGAGTTTCCCCATAGAAATCAATGGAAACTAAAATAATTTGTTCCGCATTGACTTTATGACATGCAATACTACATGTGGCCAGAGGTGGGGGGTTGCCGGTGACTTGTCCTTAAGGTTCCCCTAACGGGGAAGTTCCTTCAAGGACTGCGCAGGCGCAAACTTGCCGACGGAAATCTCCGAACCTCGCCCGGCATCCAGGCTCATTCTTTAACATCCCCGTGGATTGGAGGATGTTAAAAAAAGAGCCAGGAGGTCGAGCGAGCGGAGCGAGGACGTGAGGCAGACTGGCCACTTACCTCGAAATCCACGTCGCCCAGGATGCCGGCCGAGGTTCGGAGATTTCCGTCGGCAAGTTTGCGCCTGCGCAGTCCTTGAAGGAACTTTCCCGTTAGCCGGGACCATCTCGGCAGATCAGATTGCGCCTGCGCAGGAACTTTCACGATAGCCGGAACCAGCTCGGCAGATCACCGGAAAGGCTCGGGGACAGCTCAGCTGAACTTGGAAAACCTCGGGAACAGAGTATTTCCGAATTTGTCAGAGTATTTCAAAACAGCTCCGGGGCCCCCGCACCTCTGGCCAAATGCGGTACCGCACACCGCTGTGGCTTGAATCCTGCTCGTTTTGGGAGACAACACTCGCAAACCGAGTCAGGATTTAAAAAAAAAAAAAAAATGCTTGCATTGCGAAACGCTTGTTAACCGCTGGCCCTTGGGTCTAGTATGGATTCGGGGGGGACCCCCCATGCCAAAATAAAAACAAAATGACATGGGGCCCCCCCCCTAAAATCCATACCAGACTCTTACCCAAGAATGCAGCCTGGCAGGTCAGGAAAGGGAGGGGACGAGCGAGCACCCCCCCCCCGAACCATACCAGCATGGGGGATGGGTGCTTTGGGGCAGGGGGGCTCTGTGCCCCCCACCCCAAAGCACCTTGCCCCCCCATGTTAATGGGGACAAGGGCCTCTTCCCGACAACCCTTGCCCGATGATTGTTGGAGTCTGGGGGAGAGTGGCTTATTGGAATCTGCTTCCTTTTCTTTTTTTATAAATCAGCCCCTGGCAGGTCAGTTGTGGCCCTTTAAAACCACCCCTGTGCTGGGAACGAGTACTCCCAAATATACAGAGAATAAATTAACATCATATACACTTCTTGAGATATCTACAGATGCCGATGCTACAATAATTTAGCAATAAGTACTAGCATATGTTCTGTGATACGACTTGTACCAGTGGCTGAAGACGCACTCTTGGAGACACAGAGGCTTACGTATAACATAGTGCAAATAGCAATGGTGTGCATTAACCCCAGAGCAACCAATCAGAGTAGTTCTGAGCAAAAGGAAAAGTTCTGATTGGCTGCGAAAAGATGAATTCGAAGTAAAGCAATTTTTTTTACGTGCAGCTTGTATGTACCACACCTATGGGATCTCCCTGGAACCTGGAAATCACTGTAGTAGGTATGGCTACTGTAGGATCCCATAAGTAGGGCACCAAGCTGGACCAATGGAATGGCCTTACCTGGAATTCAGCTTTATAATTAAGTCTATAGACTTTCAGGAAGGTGAGTAATAACAGCCAGCTGCAAACTGAGCCCCGCAGGGACCCAGCGTACCCAACCGGCAGAACTGTTTCAATGAGGATCCAAAATAGAGCATAACCCAATGGAATGCAGAAAGTCACACAATATCCAGACTCCTCTCTCTCTCAGGAACTGTCAGAGACTGAATTAAATGTCGTCAATATAACGTTTCCCCATTCACCCACAAAGGGAAATCTCCTAAATACTTTCTGTATATAACTGTTACATAAGCCATGTTGTCATAATAGTTATTAAAATGCATTTTTTTTTTCATTTTTATCAGCGGCTACTATTTTATAAACGGTCAATTTCTAAGATATTCATTGGACGAATGTCACACACATATTCATGCAGGCTGAAAATTCCCCAACGTATTAATTCCTATGGTCGTCAGCTCCCTCTAGTGGCCAAAATGCAGTATAGTTTTCTGCAAAAAGATATCACATTATTAGCTAGGGGCCATATTCTCCTAGATTTCCCGCGGGCGGCGCGTAAAAGCCATTTACACTCCGCCGCCCCAACCTACAGGAGCAAGTGCTGTATTCCCCAAACACTTGCTCCGTAGTTTGGGGCGGCGGAGTGTAAATGGCCCGGCGTAGCCACGCGTATCTCCAAGGGGGCGGCTTCTATTTAAATTAAGCGCGCCCCCGATTCTAACGAACTGCGCATGCGCCGGGCTTAAAATAGCCCAGTGCGCATGCTCCAGTTCTCGGCGTAAAACGTCAATGACGTTGACGTGTGCGTCATTGACGTAAAGTCGTATTCAAGAACGACTTAGGGAAACGACGTAGCCGACGGAAAAACAGACGCAGACCCGACGCCATACTTAACATGGCCTACGTGGGACTTGCGTAAACTTACCCCTTAATATAGCAGGGGTAAGTTTACGCTTACGCAAACGACGTTAGCGACGGTTACGCGACGCAAATTCGTTCGGGAATCGGCGTATCAGGCTCATTTGCATAAACAAATGAGACCTGAACGTAAACGCCATCTAGCGGCGGGCGGAGTAATTACATTTAAGATCCGACAGTGTAAGTGACTTACACATGGCGGATCTTAAGTGTATCTATGCGAAAATGATTCTAAGAATCAGTCGCATAGATACACGGGCCAAAAAAGAGAGATACGATGGAGTATCCTGAGATACTCCATCGTATCCTTACTCAGAATATGGCCCTAGATTCAGAAAGATTTACGCCGGCGTATCAGTAGATACGCCGACGTAACTCTGAATCTGCGCCGTCGTAAGTTTAAG